>NW_017670410.1:431218-757026 GCF_001879085.1 Nicotiana attenuata | reverse complement strand
TTTAGCCAACATTAGGGCTCCAACCCCTGAAGTGAGCGTTTTTCCTTTAGCCAACATTAGGGCTCCAACCCCTGAGTTGAGCGTTTTCCTTTAGCCAACATTAGTCCTCCAATCCTGAGTTGAGCTTTTTATCTTTTGCCAACATTAGGGCTCCAATCCCTGAGTTGCGCCTTTTAGAAACAGGGTTCCATTCCCTAGTCCATTCCATCATAGATAAATACAATTCTTGAAAATGAAAAAAAAGAAGAGAGAGAATGAGTTCAGATGTGTCACAACTAACTCACGAAATTTTTCTAGTGAAAACTGGGGCAGAAAATTTCGTTCGTTTGTTTGTTTTGGTGTCTTAAGCAGGTTTGACATCGAGGCACAGGGTTCGAGACGACCGATGGAATGAATCTCAATCCAGAATAGAGAAAGGAAGAAAAGAATAAAAAGAAATGAATTCAAAATGTTGAAGCAAACAAAGTTGCGGATTGCTCAGAACGTGATTGAAGTCACAAGGTCCGCATGTTCCGTTTTGACACAATGCTGAAGAAAGAAACAACACCTACAACTTGCGAGCATCAAGATTCAGATTGGAGTCCACATCAAAATCAGCCAAGACTCAAGATCAAGCTTCAAGAAAATTATAGATAGGAATCTTGTGACTCATAGTTGATAGGCATAGCTAGCTTAGCTTTGATTTTCCTTTTGGTGTAATAAGGAGGTCAGCAAGCAGTAGCAGCAGCAACAGCAGTGAAATCACAACTCCTAGTAGTTCCAGCTACCAAACCTTCCAGAACTACACTGACCTGATTCCTTTATAGCCAAGGATATGTAGGCAACCTCTAATGCAGGGTTCGGTCAGACGGTTTTCAAAAATGCTTCTCATGGAGTGTCAAGCAGGCAACAATCTCTCATAATTGCTCATTTATCTTTGCCCAAAAACCCTTCGTGTCTCGGAGTCAAAAGTGGGGCAGTTGTGAGCACGTGATTTTTGCCTCGCTTGAACTATTCCTATAAATTTCTAAAAATTGGATTTTGACAACATCATAGTACTATATCATGTACTGAAAAAGTCAATGAACATACANAATTTCCATTGGAGGACAATGCTCGTTGACAATGTATTTGGTTTCTATAATTTTTTCGGATGTATCGATCATTAATTGATGTGCTATTGTGGAAATCAATAGACTATAACTCGCATCCTCATCGACTACAATACCATCGACCTGAAATTCTCTAAATCTCCAATAGCTATCCCAATTCCCATTCAATTGTAGCATAATTGAAATTTGGACATAATTGAGTTTGTTGTAGAAGATTTAGTCGTTTTTGATGTGTGAAATCAGAAAAAAGGTTGAAACACAGTGTATCGCAAAAACAGAGACTCAAATTTGAAACGAAACAGACAATATTTATTAATGTGCGTGATTTGCGTTGTGGAAGATCTGGAAGAATATTTAATTCCCCAATTTTAGCGCGCCTAAATATGGAAGCCTACAGCTACTATGATTCCTTATTTAATGAATTGTCTATATTTTGTAGAAATACTATTAGCATGAAGGGTAATATGCAAACTATGAACATATTTGGTAATATAGTTTCCTATACGGTATAGGAACGAAAATTTCCCATTCTTAAATTCCGTGCCGAGTCAAACTACCTCATCTAATTTGAAACGGAGGAAGTAGTTATTTATACAATTGAGTCAATTATAAAATATGTTTGAGTACAGTTCTGTAAGAAGCATATTGATAACAATGATAACTAACCACAAATATTTCCAAGTATAAAAACTTTAAAAGCTAGTGCATAAAACTTAAATCTTTTTATTTCACTGGATATAAGTTGTCTCCTAAATGAATGTCTTTATTGCTACTTTCAAAGCTCCACATGCTAATTATTCGAAGTAAATAGTAGCCATGTGTACATGCATGCATTAAAAAACCTCTACTTTGCCAGAATAACCAAATTTTGCAAATAGGTATATGGAAAAGTATAAAGCTTCTATTTTTCATCTATCGTTGCTTTTGAATATTTTTCAACTTTTAATGAAAACCTTCACCACTCGATGGAAGTACGTACTATAGAATCTAATTCTTCTTGAACATAAGGAACGCCTATATATAGTTTGTTTATTCTCCTGTTTATAGATCATAAATTCCTACAAACATTAAACTAGTACAGATATACATTTAGTTTCCTTCATCAACCAGAGCCATGACTGCTGCTGGAATCACTAGGCTTCCGCGAAAATCACCGCAGATTAGGTTATTTTTGTTTCTAATTAGAGGTTCTTCTTAGCTAAAGTATATAATATATATATCTTTTGCAAATGCTCGTTAAAGATGTACATAGCATATTTACATGTTCGTAGACTATAGGGAAGTGTTAAGGTGTGGAACAGCACCACCAAAGGGACGTGGTGCAGTGGATGAGACTGCTCTTCCCTTAACCAGAGGTTTCGGGTTCGAGCCTTGGATATGAAAAAATCCTTGGTAGGGAGCGCTTCCCCCCAAATGGGGCCCTACGCGGTGCAAATCAGGATATTAGTCGGGCTCCAATGCGGGTACTGAACACCGGGTGGGAAACCAAAAAAAAAAAAAGGTGTGGAAGAGCCTTAGCTGCAGAGCTCAACTAGAATGCTTGAAGTGTATTTGCTTAGAGGAGAGTAGCCTACGTGGGCTCTTCCAGATGTTAGATTTCATATATAGTTTTTGTTGAGAGTATGAATTCTTATATATGTATGTATATGCAGGTTGCAGCTGCATGAAGTGGGACGTTGGATGAGCAAGCTTGCTGGGGTGAAGGAGAGATACGGATCGGAGAAGAAGAAATCATGTTGGTGGGTACCTCACCCTAGGACAGGGATATATTTCCCACAAGGTCACGAAAGAGTGATTGATGACATACCAAATGGTGCTGCCTCTCTTACTCAAACGTATTGGCTTCGGAGCGAGGACGGTGTTGACAAACCTCAATCTGATTTTCCCATCAGCCATAATATTACTTATAGGCAATATTACTCATGAAATCAGGGGCCAATATTGTATCATATACAGTAACACTTTGCATATGCACTAAAACATGGGATCTACTAAATATGTACATTCCATAAATGGATTGTGACCCTGATAGCATAAATAAATTGGATTGTGGGTTCAGTCCTAAACGAGGAAATCCATAACTTTGAATCCTGAACTGCTTTTACAGGAAATGCAATATATATAGCATAGCTTGTACTGAAAGTTGAAATTGTTAATTTAACTAGGTATTAGGAGTACTAAAGTTTGGAATCGTTCCCTAGTAAATAACTGGCTTCTTCACATTTGTCTCTCCCTATAAATATATTTAATAGTGGTCGTGTTGGATATTTTAGTAATTAACTTCAATTATCTTGAAAGATTAAACTCAGGCATTTAACTTAGTTCAACTGTGCTGCAACTAATAAGAGAAGGATAAAAAGGAATATAGCATTAACTAGAGGAATAAAAATGCTATTTTCCTAAAATTTTAAAGTATACGTAACATTTTAATAAAAATTACTACTAAATAGTATTATTTGAGAAAGAAATAGTCAAAGAAGATATATTGACTTGTCTCCATGTGGATGGCCTGATTGAAACATGTGGAGATGATCCCATATCATCTCCAACGTTAGGTGTTCTAAACAGAATTATGTTGGTAACATGTGCTTGTATATTGGGTCAAAAACCTATTGACTTTTAAAT
The DNA here is from genome assembly GCF_001879085.1 of Nicotiana attenuata. Taxonomy (NCBI): domain Eukaryota; kingdom Viridiplantae; phylum Streptophyta; class Magnoliopsida; order Solanales; family Solanaceae; genus Nicotiana; species Nicotiana attenuata. The sequence continues at coordinate 753,310 of NW_017670410.1, read as the reverse complement.
CATACTAATAGTATTATTAATTTATAAAATGTGAGAAGAAGCTAATTAACTAGTAATAATATCAGAGGAAGAGGGGAGGACGTAGTAATAAGTTTTGCTCGGACATGTACATGTGTTACAAAATGTACGACTAAATAGATAAAAATAATAAATTTTCAGAGTCATAAGATTCAAAACGGGCCAAAGGGAGAGGAGGGTAATTATAGAGAAAAGGGATGGAAGAGAAGTGGTGGGGAACAGAAGAAGAGAAGAAAATCTCCCGCTACATGTCATGAGATGAACCGGCAAAGTAAATCACTGCTTTTGTAATGATTGATTTACCATAAGATCGAGGTCCGCTAATAAATTAATTAATTAATATGTGGATAATGTTGGATCGATATATGCATCTCAGCTTTAATTGGTGTTCGTATACTATTGATGCAGGTATTGAGCTGGAGACTTAACTTAGAGCTCTATATATCTTGGCTTTTGTTGAGACAAAAATTGCCAAGGCTACAATGTTGTCTGTCTCTTACTTCCTCATATATATCAAAAACCACGCTTTGACCTATTGCCATCTTGTGCTATTATTCTTACTAGTACTTTTCTTTGGATAGAGTGAACACAAATCTTAAGTAGAATCTAAATTTTGAAAGCTTGTTGCATGTTCTGTTCAGAGCTTACGCAAGTTACAAAGAATTAGTAATTATAAAGGAAGAGCAATAATAAGAAAAAATAAATAAATTGCCATGACAAATAGATGTATCACAGAAATAACTAAAACAGTGAGCATAGAAATTGCTCCTTTACCTTTTGGACAAACTTATTGGGATACTTGCTAACTTCAACAATTTATATATGTATGATTTCATAGTTCAGATATGAAAAGAAATTCAATCATTCGAGAACATGGAGCAGTAGCTTAATAACTTTTTGGATTAGGGTGTAAGAAAAAACTCATCCTGCTATTATCTTGTAGAGAAAGTCAAGAAAGGACAATTTAGTAATTTCATATAAGTTAGTTTGTTAGTTATTAACACTAATCCTAGAGTTAGTTAGTTTGTTAATAACGGCTAATCCTAGTTTGTTAGAGTTAGCTTTAGTAAAGTACAATTAGTCTATACATATATATATATATATATATATACACACACTCCAACTATGTAGAAATCAATCAGATGAAATAAATCACGTCTTCCTCTCTTAGCTCATTTCTTTCTCTCTCTTTCTTCTTCTTCTTCTTTATCGTCTCTCTACTTCATCAAATTGGATCCAATCCAGACTTTACTTCATGGTATCAGAGTAGATCAGGCTAATTCAATAGCTTGAATCTCGATTCAACATCTTGTTTACGCAAAATCAGAAAGAATTCTGAAATTGATTTCTTGTCTAGTTCAATTCTTGAAGAAGACTTGATTGCTATGGCGTTAAATGAACAACAAGTTGTTCCTCCTGTAATTCCGACTACAAGTTCCAGTCAAGGAGGATTGCATGCAATTGATTATAATCATCCGCTGTTTTTAAGCCCATCAGATATTAGTGGCATCCAAATCATATCATTTCAACTAACTGGGATTGAAAACTATTCCCTATGGTTTCGATCTATGAGAATGGCTTTGTTAGGAAGGAATAAGTTGGGTTTGGTGGATGGAACATGCACAAAAGAAAGTTTCCCAGAAAGTCTGTGGAATCATTGGGAAAGAGTAAATGCTATCGTGCTTTCTTGGTTGATAAATTCTGTGAGTAATGGGTTGCTTGGAGGTATAATGTATGTCTCAAGTGCACAGGTTGTGTGGGAAGATTTGCATGAAAGGTTTGACAAAGTAGATGGCTCAAGATCATACAATTTACATAAAGAAATTGCTCCTCTTAGCCAAGGAACAACATCTATTTCTGCATATTTCTCAAGGCTAAAGGATCTGTGGGAGGATTTTGAAACACTGGTTCCTGCACCTGGGTGTGACTGTCCAAAGTCAAGAGAATCTGTTGTTCATTTGCAAAAATTGAAGCTGTTTCAGTTCCTGATGGAGCTAAATGATTCCTATGGCCAAGCTAGGAGTCAAACCTTGCTGATGAGTCCAATGCCAACGGTTAATCAAGCATATGCCATGGTGATTAGTGATGAGAGCCAAAAATCAGTTGCAGCCAATGCTGGCTTACTAGGAGCAAATCCTACATCTAGAACTGGTCAATATGATATGGCAGTGTATACCAAGACTGGGGAAAATTATCAGAAAACTAGGAGAAATTCCAATTTGTTCTATGAAGTGTGCAAAATGAAAGGGCATTCTAGAGAAAATTGCTACAAAGTTGTAGGTTATCCTCCAGAATATAGACCAAGAAAGAAGAACACAAATGCACACAGTGCATATAATGTGCTATCTGAAGTTAGTATACAGGATAATCAGTTACCTAGAGGGAATTAGAATGAGAACTGTTCACAGAACTCTCAATTAACAAGCAGTGGTGTGAGTGCCAATAATCCTCAGAATATTGGGCAAGTGAATAATACTCCTTGGATGGCAAATTGCACATTCACCAAAGAGCAGTATGCTACTGAACAAAGACAATTCAAGTTCTGCTTCTACTACAGCAACACCATCAGCTAATGCTGCAGGTATTCCTTGTGCCTTATTAGCTTCTAATAATATACAAGAATGGATCATAGACACAGGGGCTACAAATCATATGGTAGTTGATTTAGAACTGTTAAATAAGGCCTCATTAATGCAATCAAGTCAGTCAAAGAAAGTACATTTACCTAATGGAGAAACTACTCAAGTTACTCATATTAAAACTAGTACCTTAACAGATCAAGACATAATAACTAATGTGTTATACATTCCTCAATTCAAATATAATCTCTTATCTGTCTCTAAAGTAACTAAGGAACCGAAATGCTCAGTTGCATTCTTCCCTGATTTTTGTATATATCAGGAACTCTTCAGTGGGAGGGTGAAAGCGATTGGTAAAGAAGACAGTGGTCTATACATTCTCAGTAGACAAAAATCACCAGGAAATAATGCAATTAGTTTAAACACTAAGGAGACAGAAATCAGTAAAGAGATTAATTCAAATGATATTGAACTTTGGCATAAAAGACTTGGACATGTGTCTGCTACAGTTCTCAATAAGCTACTTTCTGCAAATGCACAAGATATATCTGCTAGAATAGATCTATGTACTACATGTCCTTGTGCAAAGCAAACAAGACAACCTTTTCCTTTCAGTAGTATAAAAACATCTACTAGTTTTGAGTTAGTTCATATGGATTTATGGGGTCCTTACAAAATTCCTACTATGGGTGGTAATAGGTTTTTTCTAACTGTAGTAGATGATTTTTCTAGAATGACAAGGATTTTTTTTTTTTGAAGTTGAAATCTGATATATGCGTGATTGTACAATAATTTCTTACTTTTGTGAAAACACAGTTTGGAACAACAGTTAAAACAGTAAGAACAAATAATGGCACATAATTTGTTAATTCAGTTTGTGAGAATTTCTTTAAGAATCTAGGAGTGATTCATCAAAATACATGTCCTTATACTCCTCAGCAAAATGGAGTAGCTGAGAGAAAGCATAGACATATCCTAGAACTCACTAGAGCTATCAGATTTCAAGCTAATATACCTATCAAATTCTGGGAATATTGTGTTATTGCTGCAGTATATATCATTAATAGGCTGCCTAGTTCTGTCATTGAAAATAAAAGTCCATATGAAAGGATATATAATAGAAAACCTACATTACAACATCTTAAGGTTATAGGTTGTTTATGCTATGCAAAAATAGTTAATCAAAGTGATAAACTAATGCCTAGAGCAAAACCTTCTATACACATGGGATATGCTACAGCCCAAAAAAGGTATGTGTTATATGATTTAATAGATAAAAGGTTCTTTGTAAGCAAGGATGTTCAGTTTAGAGAAGATATATTTCCTTTTAGAAACAAACAAGACAACAACAGATCTTTATTTGTTCATCCAAACATAACAGGCTTATTTTTACATACCATAGATCCAATAACACAAACTACAACTTTAGAAAATAACATGTATCCAAATCAACAAGAAGATACTGTCATACCAGAAGTTACACAAGAGTACACACAACACTATGAGTCTATTCCTACAGAATCTGTTCAGACTAACAATCAACAAATATCAGTTATACAACAAACAGATCAAATCTCACAATCAGCTCCTATTCAATCAAATATCAGAAAGTTAGGTAGAGGAAAGAAACCACCTATATGGATGAAAGATTTTGTGTCATTAACTGCCCAACAAAATGAACCTTATGCAATATTAAAATTCATAACCTATGAACAGTTAACTCCTAAATATCAAGCCTACTTGACAGCAGCTTCAAATGTTAGTGAACCAACTCTATATTCTGAAGTTGTAAAGGACCCTAAATGGACAGATGCAATGAAAGCAGAGATTGAAGCTCTACAAAACAATCACACATGGGACATAGTAACTCTGCCCACTGGTAAAACCCCTATAAGATGCAAGTGGATTTACAAGATTAAATATAAGGCCTCCGGTGAAATAGAAAGATTTAAAGCTAGGTTAGTAGCTAAAGGTTTCAGTCAAAAGGAGGGGATAGATTATCAAGAAACTTTTTCTCTAGTCAGAAAAATGAAAACTGTAAGAACTATATTAGCTATAGCTGCTACAAGACACTGGCATATACATCAAATGGATATATATAATGCTTTCTTGCAGGGGGATTTACTAGATGAGATATATATGGAACTACCCTAAGGATTCACAAGTTAGGGGGAGAAAAAGGTATGCAGACTTGTGAAATTTCTATATGGGTTGAAACAAGCTCCTAGACAATGGAATGCTAAACTGACAGAAGCACTAATGAAGTCTCAATTTCAGCAAAGTCAACATGACCAGTCTTTGTTTTTTAAGAAAACTACAGAAGGTATCACAATGGTGTTAATCTATGTAGATGATATGCTTGTGACGGGTGACTATCTAAAACTAATAGAGGAAACAAAAGCACATCTGCAACAGTCTTTCAAAATGAAAGATCTAGGGGAATTGAAGTACTTTCTAGGTATATAATTTGCCAGATCAGAACAAGGGATTCTAAGGAGTTGCAGCTGCCAAACCATCAATAACACCTCTTGATGCAAATATGAGGCTTACAACTACAAAGTATGATGAACATATCAAGAAAAACAAGTCTATTGTCTTGATGAATGAAGAACGAGCAGATTTAACTTCTTGTCAAAGACTGATAGGAAAACTCTTATATTTAACAATGACAAGGCCAGATATCTCATTTAGTGTTCAAACACTAAGTCAATTCCTCGAAAGACCAAAGAAGTCTTACATGGAAGCAGCTCTAAGAATTGTCAAATATATCAAAAACAGTCCAGGACAAGAAATACTACTTTCCAGCAAATTCAACAATACTATCTCAGCATACTGTGATGCAGACTGGGCAGCTTGTCCTTTTTCAAGAAAGTCTATTTCAGGTTATCTAGTTAAGTTTGGAGACTCTAATATCGTGGAAATCCAAGAAGCAAACTACTGTTTCCAGAAGCTCAGCAGAAGCTGAGTGTAGAAGTCTTGCAACAACTGTAGCAGAACTTATTTGGTTGATTGGATTGCTAAAAGAAGTGGAAGTTGATATCGAACTACCAGTTGAAGTGTTTAATGACAGCAAAGCTGCAATTCAGATTGCAACAAATCCTGTTTATCACGAAAGAACAAAGCACATCGAGATCGACTGTCATTTCATCAGAGAAAAAATTGTACAAGGGCTAATCAAAACAACATACATATCTACCAAAGAGCAACCAGCAGATATGCTAACCAAAGGTCTCAAGGCGCAGCATGAATATCTTTCTTCCAAGCTAGGTGTTCTTAATGTATTCTCAGTACCTAGCTTGAGGGGGAGTGTAGATAAAGATATAACATAATCAAGAAAGGGTAATTTAGTAATTTCATATAAGTTAGTTTGTTAGTTATTAACCACCAATCCTAGAGTTAGTTATCTTGTTAATAACGGCTAATCTTAGTTTGTTATAGTTAGCTTTAGCTAAGTACAATTAGTCTATATATATATATATATATATACACACACTCTAACTATGTAGAAATAATGAGATGAATAAAATCATTTTTCTTCCCCTCTTAGCTCATCTCTTTCTCTCTCTGTTTCCTCCTCTTTCTTATTCTCCCCAATGCACAAATAAAACAAAACAATAACAGGGGTGGACAAGAAACTCCCTGAAAGGCCAAAGGCCGAAGCAATAATGACTCATGAGGTGCTAAGACTTCCCCCAAGCATGGTCTTTTGTGTGGGCACCCTACACTTAGTTCTCACCATCTAACTTGCTCTTGCACTCTTCCAATGGCTTTGCTCTCTATGCCCAAAATCCTACAAAATAAAACAACACTACAAAAATAATACAATAAGAAAAAAAAATTAAAAATAAAAAGAAAGCAGTAAAGCTGGGTTGCCTCCCAACAAGCGCCTAATTTAACGTCGCGGCACGACGTGAACCACTTTTTTCTCCACCTCGAACTTATGAATTGTACCCCTAACATGGAATCCAGTCTGCGGCTATGCTCCTTTGGTGGGGCTACAATGAAAACTAGGCCAAGTAATAATTTTTTTCACTCTGCACTTCTTGGCCTTTAGATGAGGAATGTAATTTTTGCTTTTTGGCACAACAAATTCAAGAATATAGGCACTCTCATCCTCACTCTTTGACTCCCCCATAGGCTCAGATGGCTTGATTAGTTTCTCACTATCTAAACACAATGTGGAAAAATGATTGGAATGAGGTCTAATATGTCCTAACTCATGAATTGTACTACTATTTACATCCCCATATATACACACACTCAAGTCTCCCAAAGTAATGTTATCTCCTCCCTCATATGACTCTACATCACTCTTCTCAACATTGGCATCCTCAAGAAAAACATCATCTAATGATTAGTATTCTCGTTTTAGCTCTTCAATTTGGTCTAGAAGATTTTTTTCAGCTTTACACAAGTCATTATTAAATTGTTGGGCGTTACATGCATCAACCTTTGCACTCAAATCTGCATCTAAGTTATGTACAGCCAAGCCAAAATTATCAATTTTATGTGCAAGTTCATCTCTCTCCTTAGACCAATCATTCACCAACATTGTTAGAAGACAAAGTCATTCCTCATGTTCGCCTAATTGTGAATATTCTTCCCAATACCAACTCTTACTACCATATTCAAATTCAGACCTCCCAGAGTTCAGGTCATGACAAGCCCAAAAAGACAGGCTATAAAAGTCTTCCGTCAACCAAGTGTCTTCATCAATAACCTTACCTCCGGATATTTCATCCCCAGATGTCATGCTGAGAAAACTAGAAACACACTAAGAGAAAAATCAAATTGTTATATAAATAAAAATATATACAAAATAAAATGGATGAAATTAAAGTCTAATCTAGAAAAACAGCTAATTTCTAAGTCCCCGGCAACGGCGCCAAAAAACTTGTTGCGGCAAAACGCACACGCAAGTATACGCGGTCCTCAAATAATAAAGTGACTAAAAGTCGGATGTCGAACCCACGAGGACTTGTGATTAACTATTAACTAAATTAGACTATCCTAATTATCTAAACAAGAATTAAACCTAGAAATATTTGATTCTAAACTAATTAAAATAAATAAAAACAAATAATGAACTTTGAACAGAAAAAGAAAAGATTTTTATGATATCAATATAATGAAAACGATCTAGGGTTATGGGTTATCTAACATTGCTATTGTATTCTTCAATTGAATTGACTAACTAATTTTGTCTAGTTTATTGGTTAACAGGGTTAATATTGCTCATAAGAATCTGTCGAGTTCTTACTCGCCTATTCAAGCTAACCTAACGCCTATATGTCTATGGAGTTAGAACTAACAAGAACACATTTATAATTCCTGTAAATTAACCAAGCAAGGCAATTAGGTATATGTCTATCCTAACCGCGAATCCATTCTCTGATGCCCAGGTTCAAGAACTTGCTCTACTCAATCCTATATGCAATCTAGAATTTCCACTTTCGAGTTCAATTCAAGATTCGTAGATAGTATTCAATTGGTGATCAAGCAATCAAATAATTAAGTGCAGGATTAAATAAATAAACCAATATGATAAACAAAGAAATCAAAATCAATATCCGAATAACAATAGTCATGAAAGAACCACAACCCTGGAACGTGAAGTTTAGCTCCACATAGACATGGTAGCAAAACAACAAATCATATAAAGAAACATAAAAATTACTAAGTTTGGGTGAAGAAGATGAAACCCGACCTCCACGGCGGCTCCTTGCTCTCCCTCGGTCGAATTCCCTTCAAAAAGTGTGTTAGATGTATGTTAGATGACCTAAAAAGGGTGTTTTGGCCTATATATTGCGTACAAAAGTCGTGGGCTAAAGTTCTCCTAATCCTAGTCCGAATCAGCTTCAGGGATTGATTCTGGGGTGGATGCTTCGCATCCACCTCGTCCTCCGCTTCTCAGCTTAGCATGCTAAGGTGGATGCTTCGCATCCACCCTTTGTTCCTCCATTTCAGCTTTGCCCAGGTGCGGATGCTATGGGGATGCTATGGGCTGACTTCACTGCTAAGGGGTGCACCAAGTATCTTCCTTCCAAGGTTGGATGCGACGCATCCAACCTCTTTTCTTCTAGTTGGAGCACCTTTTCTTCATATTTTTGCACTCCAAACACCCTAGATCATCACACACAACTCCATTAATCATAAAACCAATAATTAAAGCATGTTGGACATTTTTAACACCAAAAAGCACCAAAAAGCGATTAAAACATAAGTGTAATAATATCAAAACATATAGAGATATGCCCAACAACACTTATTGTCTCTTCACTTCATTTAATTGGATTCAATCCAGACTTTACTTCATAACCAAGATCCATTCTCAAAGATATCATCTTTAAAGCTCAATACATTTGATGATAAGATTCTTAAAATTCACTATTATGACGGGAACAAAAATAAACAAATAACATTGTACTCTATCGAACAAGTAAGAAAGTTTCGACTTTAATATATGTCAGAATAAATTATTCTGTCATTGTGTTTTAGTATTTACAACCTAAAAAAATGTGCCTTAGTATTTAATTACATTGCAAAATCAAGGGGAACTCAAAGTTGAATCCTGAATTTAAGGTCTTCTTTCAATATATTTGAGTTTCAACTTCTTTTCAATTCAAAAAATTTTAGTCTAGGCATATTGAGGCCGTTTGAGTAACATGCAAGGGTAACAAAATTTTCTTCACGATTCCATCTGCAAGCATTTTAATAATTGAGAAGATTGACATCGTATTCTAATTTAAGGAATAGTTAGATTAGAATAAGACATACCTAAACACCGAATCTCATGGAGCCAAGGAAAGGCGGAGAAATCGATGGTACTCTGCTGTTTGCTTAGGTAAATGAATAAAAAGAATAATAAGATTTTCAAGAAACATTTAGGGAAAAAAAGTTTTTTTTTTTTTTTTTTTTTTTTGGGTGGGAGAAAACAATATATTTGCCAAAACAGACAGTTTAAATGAATTTTGGCTTGTTATGACGAGAGAAAAGGAAAATAAAGGGGAAGGACAAAATGCGCGAAAATAGAGATTGCAAGTTGCAGTTAAAAAAACAAAGAACTTGCAAGTTGCGCGCGGGAGGCGGTGGTCGGTCTCTGGTTTAATTTTGTTTTTGTGTTTAGTTTTATTTGGTTGTGTTCTGGTTTATGCAGGTGTTCTTTAATTAATGAACTCTGGATCCTATAGAGAGGGGTGAGTCGAAGCATGTAAATTAGATTGAATGGTATAAAATGAATATTTACATTATCAATACGTAAAGTAATTAAACGCTGTATATTTTGTCACCATTATAGGTTGTTCTAGGGGTGTTTATGGGAAATTTGAAAATTGAATCGATCAGAAAATCTAATCACTTTTCATTTGATTTTGGTTTTGTATCTAAAATTGACAAAATTTATTTTGATATTTAATATATATATATATATATATATATATATATATATATATATAGGCCTTGAAAGGTATCTGAGCTACCTTTTAATGATTTCATGAGATGCACATATGTAGTCGCCGGTGAACTGCTTCTTCTTCCACCAAGATTTGTAGTTTAGTTCTTTGCTTTAGATTTTAGATGATTTGTAGCCTTTATTAGCTTAATTCAAAAATTTATCCAATGTTAAAAATAACTTAGTTTTGATTGAGTCCTTAATTATTTATTATTATTTAATACAATTATTATCAAAATATTTTGGTAAATGATGTATTTTCTCAAAGAATGGTGTTACGTTGAAATATAATCGTTAGAATATGTGATTAGCAATATAATGCATGTCTCATATTTAGAATAAACAATGAGAAAATCAAAAAACCAAAAAAAAAAAGAGAAAAAACCCCGACAAAATAAAAATTAAATCAATAAGAAACGACTTAATTAATTTAATCTTCTTCCAATATTGGGAAATAGACTAAATTAGTACTCCCTCTGTTTCATAGTAGATGAGGTATTTTTCTTTTTAGTCTGTTCCAAAACAAATAAAATATTTATAAATTTGGAAATAATTCAACTTTAAACTCTTTCATTTTATCCATTTACCCTTAATGAGAAGCTTTTTTAGCCACACAAATGTCATAGCCCCACAAACTTTTTACCCCTTAAGCTTTAAGACCACAAGTTTTAAAAGGCTTCTTCTTTTTTCTTAAACTTCGTACCGAGTCAAACTAGCTGATCTAATCAAACGGAGGGAGTAGAACTAACGGAGATTGTTTCGCGTGAAAAGTACATTTCCTGTCAGCTAGCCAGCAGAAAAGGCCACATGGTTATGTATTTACACCGTTTAGCTTATTTGTCTCACGGGTAAATTTTACGCATGCAAGTGATGAACAAAAAAACCAAAAAGCACTCGCATGCACATTGTTAAACAAGAACTTCTAGCCACTCTGTTATTTAAATGTGGTTAGTAGACATTATTTTACCAATTTAATACAAGAACCTTTTACATCCGATTAAAAAAAATACAACTTGCGTGAAAGAGGTATTAAAAACTACACGTCTACGTGCTATAAATAGTGACCATCGCGAAGCCATTCATCACACACAAATACACACCATTCATTTACTCCCTCAGTTCCGTACGTTAATCGTTTTTTTCTTTTAAAGTTTGTTTCAAAAGTTTATATTTTTTTAGTAAGATAATTTATAATTATACAAAGATATATAACTTATTTTAGATTACAATTTGAAAATTTTATTATTTTTTAAAATGTGCGTTGTCAAACACCATGTAGTATATTTTATTCTTTTTAACTTAAGTCATGGGTTTGGACATGGCTGTCGAAATGAATGGCTACAGTTCTCATGAATTTCCGATGGCTTGTGGAGCAAGCCGTTTCAGTTACAGAATAAATTCAGCGTATCAGATTTTCTTTCTTCCTAAACTATAGGCATATAGAAGCATGCATTAATATACATGCAAAATAATAAGTCATATTTACAAGCCGACGAGAACCAATTGGTGTATAAAATTTTTATATTATCGATGTATATTATTTAGATTTTGATTGTAAATATAATGATGTTTCTGCATGTTGTTAATTTACCAAGATGCTCATGCATGCAGTGGTGGTGGACAAACTTCATAACGAAAGACACAAAGAGAAATCTTCCATATCACTAATATATGAGTTGTTCAATTGAACCTAATTAACCCACTAATTTCAGTTACAAATATTGTCGAACCTGTGAAACTGAAAATTCCAAAGCACAAAAATAACAAGTGATATTTAAATACCTAAAATTCACATGTTTTCTTTAAGACCATTTCTTTAATGATTTCAATACCCGGCCGTTTTGTACCTCTTCCAGCAAATAAGTCATATATATATATATATATTGTGTTGTAGTTGCTGCTATGGGATCTTTCTACGATTTTGTTTTTCTCAATGAATTTGATTTCTTCGTATTGTCAGTTGCTCTTATGATCTTTGTTACCTGAAATTCCTATGCTCCAAGTGAGGTTGAAGACAAAAGTTCATTTGCTTTGAACAAAAGGACACTATTCACATGCCAAGAAAGAGGTAATTAGGGAATATTCAAGACAGTATGAGAAAGATATGTATTCGTTCTTGTACCCTAGTGTTCAAGATTAAGTCCATATCTTTCTCATATTGTCTTGAATATTCCCTAATCACCCCTTTCTTAGCATGTGAATATATAGTTTCCTTTGTTCCAAGCAAGTGAATTTGTCTTCAACGTCACTTGGAAAGGAAAGGGAGACCATAAGAGCAGTTGACAATATGAAGAGATTCATTGAGATAAACACGATAGTAGAAGATTTGAAGGGTGATATTTACGAAGATTTGAAATGTGGATGAATTTCCATATATACCATTGTACATCACATTTCCCTCTGAAGTAGAAGAAGCTACTAGAAGAAATGGAATTTCAGCATAGAAAATCTGAAGATTCTGCCAAAGGAAACATCACGATCGAGCCAATGGTTTAATTGCAGAAGATGCGTCAGTGCACATTATATTGTTTTACCAAAAAAGTACTAAACCTTTCTTCAAAACGAATTAATGAGAAAATAGAGGGTAAATCCTAGCCAAGGATAATTAACTCTAGATCAAAGCAAATTGAATAAGAAAATAGGATATAATTGTTGGAAAAAATTGGAAGATTATGGAGAATAAACGGTTTAGCTTGAGGCGTGTCAAAGACACTGTCCTTAAGGATATTTCGCCCACACCGAGATAAATAATTTTAGGCATATCCCCCAGGATTCAACAAGCTCTTCTAGTATAACTAGGAGAAGAAACAACAAAGATTAACGAGAAGAAAACCCGACACAAAAGAAAAGGAAAGAAAAGAGTTTAACTTTATTTTTTCACTACCTTTCTGTTATGAAGACGAAGAAGTATATATATATATAATATACTAAACAGAAGTAGACTCTCTGATCCATATTAGAGGCTATTCAAGGAAAATAAACCATCAGAAACATTCAACCATAAAGACTATACGTTAAGTCTTAAAGCCATTAAGATCAGTTATTTTCCAATTCTAACGTTATTGACTTTTCAATAACGTACAAATCCATGAGAATTCAATTGTCTAATTTATTTTGTCCCAAATTGAATTCAAAATTAATTAATTATCTGTTACAAAATTTTTTAAAATAATTACTATAATAATGACTCATTAATATAATAGTAAGAAAATGAATCTAGACATAGTTTTAGAATATTTCTTTTTGAGATATCAAAAGTATTTTTCTATCAATCCCCACATATCTCAAAAAGAATATAAAAAAATAATAAAATAATAAAATAATTTGCTGGGTTTCACAAATGAGCATAATGCGTCGAATCTGGTGTCTCTTGGACTATGAACCAGACCTAGATAAAATAAAATTAAACTGAAAGCTGAAACTGAACTGATAATATGAACATATGCTTACCTGCTGATACTGACTCAACTCTCTCAATATAGTAAGTAAAATAGTTGTCCGGCCCTATAAGACTCTGTATATATATATATAACTGCTATGCCGTACACTACTAGAAATAAGGCCTATGGCAACCCTTCTAAAATCGTTGCAGTAAATACACTAACCGACGCTATAGAGCTACTGGGACGGTTAGGACTCGTTCCGGGATTGAGTGTTACCATAGGTCTATTGGGACGATTTTTTGTAACGGTTGCAAAACCGTCCCCATATAGAGATATTGTAACGGTTATGTAACCGTTGCATCAATCTGTGGAACGGTTTTTAGTTGTATCGGGACAGTTATAAACCGTTCTGATACATTTGTGCCAATGATTTTTAAGGCTATCGCAACGGTTTTATGATATATTGTAACGGTTTGGTGATCTATTGCAACAATTATCTATAGTCTATTGCAACAGTTATTAAGGGCTGCTATTATTGTTTGTTACGTCTATTGCAACGGTTATATTATCTATTGCAACAATTTTTTTCTAGTAATTTTATATATTTATAGTTCCAGAATGAGGAATATTTTCCCATGCAATAAAATTTTATATATCATAGCTTATATAAACTACAAAATAACATTAAAATATTCAACTAGCATTATCCATAGGAAAAAAAAAATTCTCTCTCTAGAATGAGAGTTTCTCTCAGCTAAGGCTGAAATGGCGAAGAACCGACGAACGGGAGGGAGAGGGCAATTAGGAACGGTAAATCAACAGAGAAGTTTTGGCATGAGAGCAATTCTACAAACTGAAGATGCAAAGAAAACTAGAAGCATTAATGTGATACAAGGAGTAATTCCGTTGGAACTGAAGCAGACACCTATGGCGGGAACATCAAAGGAAACACCAATGGCAACACCGATAACTACGCAATCAATTATGCAAGCAACTAAGCAGCAGGACAATAGCAATCAATCACAGTCTAGCGGGAAGCAATCATGGACGGACAAAGTGGAAACAGAGGAGGAACCTATAGGTAAATCTCAAGCCCTAGCTACAAATTTGAAATCCTGGAGTAAAATAGTTGGAAATACACCAGTAACTGAGGGATTTGACCTAGAAGGAGTGAATTCTAATGCTAATGTCAAAATAACGATGGAAGATGTAAAAGAGGAAATAGAATACTGGCAAACTGCTGTTGTATGCTTTGTGCTGGGGTCAAATCCACCTTTACCAGTGGTGGAGGGGTATTTCAATCGTATATGGAAGGATTTGGGAATTGATAAGGTAGCTCAAATTAAAAAAGGAGTATTCATGGTCAGATTCTACAATAATGAAGGGCGTACAAAGGCAATTGAAGGGGGGAGTGCAGATATTTGATCGAAAACCAGTGATAATTAAGCCATGGAAACCAGGAATGGAGATAACGAATGTAACAGTGGAGCAGGTGCCTATATGGATTCGACTAATGGGCCTAGATCTAAAGAACTGGGGGCAAGCAGCTCTAACAAAAATAGCTGGGCTGGTGGGGAAACCTGTGAAGGCTGATACAGCAACAACGAGAAATCATGTATGCAAGGGTAATGGTGGAGGTTCCTTTGAACAAAGCATATCCAGATTCAGTGATGTTTGAAAATGAATTGGGACAAATAATTGAACAGGAAATAGAGTATGAATGGAAGCCTATAATGTGTCAACAATGCAAATTGTTTGGGCACACAGACCAGCAATGCAGAAGAGTACAACAAAAACCACAAGCAGAACAAGTAAGAAAAGAATGGAAGCTAGTGGAGAGGAATGAGCAAAAAGAAAAGCCAGCCATAGCAGGGGAAAGCATGGAACAACAGCCAAAAGGTGTACAAGGGAAAGCTCTACAGAAGCAGATTATCATGCCAGTGAGTAATTCTTTCTCAACACTGGAGGATCATGGGGAGGAGCAGAACATTGACAAACAGGAGAAATAAAGCTAAAGGAATTACACAAGGAGAAGGTACTCAACAAGGAAAAGACAACTCAACAACAAGCTACCAGAAGGGAGTACAAAGGAAAATAGAGATGGGTCCAGGAACAGGGAGGGGAGGTACAAACCCCCTCCAAAATGGATAAATTGGGATTTTGGAATGTGAGGGGTCTAAACAGGCAGGATAAGCATAAAGAAATGAATCTTTTCTTGCACAATACTAAGGTAGGCCTGTTTGGATTCCTGGAGACAAAGATTAAGAGGCAGAAAGCATCTTTAGATTCTCTTAATCTTTGTAATGGATGGTCTTTTAGTCATAATTTAGCTCATCATCCAGGTGGAAGAATCTGGGTGCTTTGGAAGCCAAATATATTCACTGTAAATATCACTGATGTATCAGCTCAAATGATGCATTGTGAGGTAGAACATAGAGGTACTCAACACAAGTTCCAGATAACATTTGTGTATGGGTTTAATGACCAAGCTTTAAGAAGACAATTATGGCAAGAGTTGGAGAAAATTTATGGTGTCACTAATAAACCATGGGCAGTTATGGGAGATTTCAACTGTGTATTGAATAGAGATGAAAGGGTGGGGAGTCCAATCACAGTTTCAGAAATAAAAGAATTCAAAGAGTGTGTAGGGAGATGTTCATTACAAGAACTTAAATCATCTGGATCCTTTTTCACATGGAACAACAAACATGGAGACACTAGTAGAGTTTACAACAGGATTTATAGAGTGCTAGTTAATGGAGATTGGGTGATGAAATTACCAGGATTAGAAGTTCACTTTGGAAATGAAGGACTCATGGACCATTGTCCAGCTCTGACTAACTGGGATCAAGGACCTCAAAATGGCCAGTATAGATTCAGATATTTCAACATATGGAGTCAAGCCACTGACTTCAAACAACAAGTGGAATTTAGCTGGAATAAGGGGATTACAGGTACTAAGCAGTATAGATTGGTGGGGAAGCTGAATAGACTTAAAGCTACTCTGCAAGCAATAAGAAGAACTCAATTTGGTGATGTAGATGGGAAAGCTGTGCAGGCAAAAACAGAACTAGAGGAGTGCCAAAGAAAACTACAGAAAGATCCTTTAAACATAAGGTTGATTGAAGAAGAGGCAAGGCTAGCTAAACAATATTCATACTGGAACCTGACAAGGAACCAGTACCTTAAGCAGAAGTGTAAAATGCATTGGCTGAACTCAGGGGATATGAATAAAAAAAAATTTCATAGCATGCTAAAAGCTAGAAGAAATGCTAACAGAATTTTCACTATAAAAGACATTGAAGGGAGAACAAGCAATGATATAGAGGGGATTACTGATGCTTTTGTGAAATATTACTCTAATCTACTTGGTACTAAAACTGAGAATAGAAGAAGGGTATGCAGTGCTACTGTTAAACAAGGACCTGTAGTCTCAAAGGAACAAGCAGGTATGTTGGTTGAGGAGTTTACAACAGCTGAACTGAAACAAGCTTTGTGGGAGATAGCAGGAGATAAAGCACCTGGACCAGATAGCTATGGAAGCCGGTTTTTCAAGGATTGTTGGGAAATAGTTAAGGAGGATCTTGAAGCAGGAATAATGAAGTTTTTTAAAACAAGGAAATTATTGAGGGCATGGAATAGAACTGTGTTGACTCTAGTCCCAAAATCAGATCATGCAGACAGAGTAACAGACTACAGACCTATAGCTTGCTGCAATACAATCTATAAGATAATATCCAAGATGTTAACAAACAGGTTGAAGAAAGTCCTGCCAGATATCATATCCCCCAATCAAAGTGCTTTTGTTGCTGGAAGAACCATTGCTCAGAACATCCTAATATGTCAAGACTTGGTAAGATTGTATAACAGAAAACAAACCACCACTAGCTGCCTGATCAAAATAGATTTGAGGAAAGCCTATGACACAGTGGAATGGGAGTTTGTAGCTGAAATGTTGCATGCACTGGAATTTCCTCACCAATTTATTAAATAGACTATGACATGCATAACTACAGTGCAGTATGTAATTGCAATTAATGGAGGTCTGTTGGGAACATAAAAGGGGAAAGAGGACTTAGACAAGGGGACCCTATATCTCCACTGATCTTTGTCATTTGCATGGAATATTTCACACGGATAATGAATGTAGTTACAGAGCAGGTGGGATTTGAATATCACACTAAATGCAAACACTTGAAGTTGAATCATTTGTGCTTTGCAGATGATGTGCTACTATTCAGTAAAGGAACCTTTCAAGCAGTGCTACTACTATTGAGGGGCTTGAAAACATTCTCAGAAAGTTCAGGCCCAACTACAAATGCAAACAAGTCAAACATCTTCAGTGTCAACATGCCAAACCAGCACCAGAAGGATTTGATGGACATGACAGGATACCAGAAAGGAAATCTGCCATTCAGGTACCTTGGTGTGCCTATATCAGCTAAGAGGCTATCTAAAATGGACTAAGAAATACTTATAGATAAGATAGCAGCTAGAATCAAAGGTTGGGGTACAAGACATTTGTCTTATGCAGGAAGGGTGCAGCTAGTGAATTCAGTGCTACTTCACATCCATAGCTACTGGTCAACCATATTTTTACTCCCAAAGCAGGTGCTGAAAGGGATAACTGCTATGTGTAGAAATTTCATCTGGGATGGGAAAAGTGTCACACATAGGCCACCCCTAGTGGCATGGGATCTAGTGTGCAGGGCAAAACATGAAGGAGGTTTGGGGGTAACAGATATAAAAAAATGGAATGAAGCTGCTATTGCAAAATATGTATGGAATATTACTCAAAAAGCTGACAACCTATGGGTGAAATGGATCAACACTGTCTACTTAAAGGAGAAGGATTGGTGGCAATACAAATGCCCCACTGATGTTTGCTAGTATTGGAAGAAAATATGCAGAATCAAGGAAATATTTGCTCCAGGCTATAATCAGAACTTATGGAGCAATGCCAATGGAGAGTACACAATAAAGGGGGGATACACATGGAAAATAGGAAAAAAGGAGAGCTGGACATGGAGAAGATGGGTATGGAATAGCATGAACCTACCCAAGCACAATTTTATTTGCTGGATCACTATGCATCAAAGGCTGTCGACAAAATCCAGATTGTATAGTATGGGCATTAGTCAAGAAGATAGATGTCCAATATGTGGAACAGAAGAGGAGACCACCCAACATTTATTCTTTGAATGTGTATATTCACAGCAATGCTTAAGGGAGGTGTTACAGTGGATGAACATAGGCATACAAAAGACAGAGATAACAGGGATCTGGAGAAGAGTGACCAGACTACTTAAAGGGAGAAGATGCAGGGAAGTTGCCACTGCTATATTGGCTGCCTTGGTGTACTGGATATGGAAGGCAAGAAACACTGTTGTATGGGATTTCAAACTACCTACAACTACATACATTGTAAGGCAGATAAAACAGGAATGCAGAATGAGGAAGATCACCTATTTGAAGAGCAAGACAAGTATTCAAGAAAGAGAATGGATTGAGGAGATCATGCAGAAACAATAGAATAGATAGACAGAAAGAAATGGTTTTGAAACCAAGGAATACATAGCTAATATATATGTATATAGAAAGAAATAGGAGGAAAAAGGAAAGTACTGAGGAAAAAGCTTGTAACAGATTTGCGGTGATGAAATAAAAAATTTTCTTCGCCAAAAAAAAAATTATCCATAGACAAAATCAAAATATGAATACATTGTTTGATCAACTATTCAAAGTTAAAATAGATGAGTTTGCATACAAAAAGTTCTAAACTAAATTATCCTGGAATATAATGAGAAAGTCTTGCAACGATCAACAACACTCAAGTAAGGTCTTCATCACTGCATTCGTCTCCAATCGCTGCACCTACAAATGACAATCAGTAAATGATTAAACAAATATTTTTTTAAGATATTTGAATCACAAAGTAATTGATTCGTTGTCGATGCTTTACCTAATAAAGTTGAACTATATTTACTGTCACAATTCCTTATGTAAGAGCAACAACAAGCTAAAATACAAGCAACCTATTTGAAGAGTAAAGAGGCTAACAACAGAGGAAGACTTGTAAGTCCTAAACATAACAGATGAAGACTTGCTCCAGTCTCTTACTATAACCAATTTGATAACTCGAAAAATTTTCAACTCTCCAAATTCTTAAAATTTTCGACAGAGTTTCCTTCGTAAATACGACTATCCCAAAAATTTTGACCTGCTCAAAATATCATTATGCCATACACAAAGAATCCTAATCATTTGTTATCCCAAACAAGAAGCTAAATACTTTCTAACTTTCAATATTTTCATAAGACAAGGTTCTACACTTCAAAATGACATTAGTACTCAAAGCCTCCAACTCCATTTCAAAGCAACTCAATTCCAACCGAAGACCAAAATAATAAAGGAACACTCTAGCTCCTTTCAATTTGCATTGCAAAATGTAACATTTGACATTGAAAATAAAGGAACACGCACGCACATGATAACTGACACATATGTGTACAAATGCAGAAACCAAAGGTCACTTCAGTATGCTAACTGTCACATAAAACAATCTGCCTGAAAGTCCACAATCAGCAATAGACAAACGATAGTGCAGGGAAATCCAGACACACTACACTCTAAACTTTTACTTTCACAAACTAATTCAAATAGAAAGATGAAGCGGGTCACATGACCATGACTATAAGTTATTCCAACATTTTCTGTAAGCACAAAGACATAACAACAACAACATACCCAGTATTATCCCACACTGTGGGGTCTGGGGAGGGTAGTGTGTACGCAGACCTTACCCCTACCTTGTAAGCACAAAGACATGAATCTCAATAATTACAACACACATAGTCAACAGATTTCATACCTAGACAAACTATTGTTCATTTTGCAAAACCAACAACCTTTTCTTCTCTTTTCTTTTTCTATTTTAAGGACAAAATATAGACTAAGATAAGCAGTACCTAAAAGAACACTAGTATGTCACGAACACTTGATATTTACTTAAAGCTAGATGAATTGAATAAAGGGTGCTATAATAGTACCTTCTCAATTCTTCACAACCTTCTGAACATTAGCAGGCATCATCCTCCACAAACATATTTTGTCACTGGAACTTCACCTATTTTTCTTCCCTAAGCTGAACTCCATTTGTTAAAAACAATTTAAAAAATAAAGAAAAAAGTTTCTAAGACTCATCATTGCAGACTTGAATGGCCTCATAAATATATCAGCTTACACCATAATGAATATGCGCAAACTCAGACTTGTCAATAGCAAAACATAGTGATCAATGACTATGTGTATGACTTAGGTATCTTCTATTAGATTTGCCTTGCTTAAGAGTGTCCTTCTGTTGGAGTTAGGTCTTCGGATTGTGTATGACTTAGGTGTCTTCTTATTAGATTAGATATACATAATAATTAAAACAAAAATTATATTTCACAAAAATTAGAAGAGGGAAAACAGAGAGGGAAAAATTAAAACGTTGCTATAGGCTTAATTTTTTAGAAACTCTGGCCAAAGATATACCTATTGCAATGGTTAGTACAACCGTTCCAATAGGTTAACTTGTTGCAACGATTTATATGCTATGGGCACAATTTCCTTGCAAAACTGTCTCAATAGATCTTAGGTCCTTATGCAATGGTTAAAACCGTTGCAATAGACATTCTATTGCAACGGTTCAAGAACCGTTGCAATGAAACTGTTGCCATAGGCCCAATTTCTAGTAGTGTACGTAGTAGGCTTTCTCATAGGCGCTCGGCCATACTAGAATCTGTATCTCGACCAACTGGGCTAGCTCATAGGCGCTCGGCCATAGTAGGCTCAGTATATAACTTACCATCTGATCAGAGGTTGCCCAATAGGGGCCTGCCCATCGATTATAGCTCGATGGTAATGAAAAACTTATAATAGTGTATATATAGACTCTCCGCTCTATTAACTGGAAGAAGGAAATACTCAATTGAATATGAAGTCCCGATAAGGAGAATATTTTAACTTACAAAACTAGGAAAATATATGTAAATTCCGGGATATGAATTTTTTTTATGCCTCATTATCAAACTCTTGTAATTACGAGATTATGCCAAAATAAAGGAAGGGCTTAGACTTAACATACCTGAAGTAGGGAAAAATCCATATGATTGTCACGACCCAAGTTCGCCCTCCGTAAGCTATCGTGACGACACTTAGTCTCTAGACTAGGTAAGCCTAACAATTTGCGAAAAAGAAACGAAATACGAAAACAATGAAAACTGAAGATAAAACAGAATAAAACGTCTAAGATGCCGCTCGATATAAAACAATACATGTTCTCAAAAACTGAAGCAACTCCCAAAACCCGGAATCTCATGAAATCACAAGCTGAGAAAGTTTACATAAAGTTCTAACTCCGGAATATCTAGTCAACAGAAAGTACAGAAGACCTAAAGCTAACAGAGGGAATAGAGAGAGACTCCTCAGTCTGCGGACGCGGTAGATATACCTCAAAGCTCTAAAAGGTCGCCTCGCCTCACTAACGGTATGGCTGAGCTGATGAACCTGGATCTGCACACGAAAAACATGTGCAGGAAAGGGCATGAGTACACCACGGCGGCACCCACTAAGTGCCAAGCCTAACCTCGGTCGAGTAGTGACGAGGAAGGTCAGGGCCCTACCGGTCATATACATATACATACATACATATATATATATATATATATATATATATATATATATATATATATATATATATATATATATATATATANGAAACAGTATGAAGTAACACAGGATAATAAGAATAACAACAAATACAACGGAGAGAAAATCACAGAAAGAATGTAACTCCACACAGAGATAGCAACCAGGGATCTACCAGGATACCGTCCTGTAGTCCCAAATGTAAATATCCAGCAACCAGGGATCTACCAGGATACCGTCCTGTAGTCCCCAAATGTAAATATCAGTGGATCTCCCGTGTGTCGTCCCGTAGTCTAACTCATAGTGCGCGGGGGATCTACCGGAATACCGATCCGTAGTCCCCAAATGTAAATACCCAGTACTGGGGTAGTAAACGTGCAGGGGGATCTACCGGGATATCGCCCGTAGTCCCAAAGTAAACACACAACAGCAACACGAAGAATATTCAATTCAATCCAATTTCATACTAAGGTAAAAACAGGTATTTCTAACCTAGCAAGCTGCACAGAATTCAAATAAAGCAGTTTGAGCAAGTAAAGAAATTAAATCACTTAGACATGCTTCCCTAGGCTAACAGTAGGCTTAATTGCAATTATTATAAACAGGGAAGAAAAGCACAGTTATAGTTACTTAATGAAAATAGGATTTTCAACAATTAGCACATGTACGCACTCGTCACCTCACGTATAAGGCATTTCATATATCAACAATATAAATCCTAAGGGGAGTTCCCCCACACAAGGTTAGGCAAGCCACTTACCTCGAACCAGCTCAATCAACTCGATATCACGTTCTTGCCACGAGTACCCGACTCCAAATGGCCCAAATCTATTCAAAGTAATTGCATAATATAAATATAACGTCAAGTAACTAGTTCAACTAATTAATTTGAAGCTAACTCGCGAAATTAGGAAAAAAATTGCCCAAAAAGTCCCCCGAGCCCACGTCTCGGAATCGGATAAAATTCGCAAAACTAGAATCCTCACACTCTCACGAGTTCATACATACCTAATACACGAAAATCGGACCACAAACAACCCCTCAAATCCCCGATTCCAAGTCTCCAATTTCAAGCCCTAAACCCCCAAATTTAACCCTTATTTTCCATAAATTTCTTGCCAAATCAGTAGAAAAATACCATAATAACGAGTTTGGGTTCCAAAACCTTACCTCCTCGAAGCTCCCTTGAATTCTCTCTCAAAAACCTCCCAAAAAGCTCAATTCTCGGATAAAAATGGTGAAAGAATAGGCTAAAATCACGACAGAAACCT
This sequence comes from Nicotiana attenuata, assembly GCF_001879085.1. Lineage (NCBI taxonomy): Eukaryota > Viridiplantae > Streptophyta > Magnoliopsida > Solanales > Solanaceae > Nicotiana > Nicotiana attenuata. The sequence continues at coordinate 729,918 of NW_017670410.1, read as the reverse complement.
TATATAGGTTCTGGCCCAGGATTTCCGCAACTGCGGACCCACACCTACGGTCCCAGGTGCGCATCTGCAAAATTCCACTTAAAGCACTGGGCCGCACCTGCGCTTCTTTTACCGCACCTGCGGTCTCGCAGGTGCGCTCAACCTCTCGCACCTGCAGATTCTGGTCTCCAAGCGCCTGACCGCATCTGCGGCTCCTCCATCGCTTCTGTGATCACGCACCTGCGGTCCCAAACCGCAGGTGCGGTTATGACAGAACTTCAGCAGCTGAAGCTACTTCCAAATCTCCCAATTTCTTCCGTCAACCTTCCAAAATCATCCCGAGGCCCCCGGAACCTCAACCAAAAATGCGAACAAGTGATATACCACTATTCAGACTTGTACCAATCCTCGGAACACTCAAAACAACGCCGGAATACCAAATCACTCTCGGATTCAAGCCTAAGGATTCCAAAACTTCCAATTTCCGCTTTTGATCAAGAAGCCCATCAAACCTTGTCTGAATTACCTAAAATTTTGCACACACGTCCCAAATGACACGACGGACCTACTCCAACTTCCGGAATTCAATTCCGACCCCGATATCAAAATCTCACTATCGAACCGGAAACTGAATTCGACTTTCGGCATTTCAAGCCTAATAAGCTACGGACCTCCAAAACACAATCCGAACACGCTCCTAAGCCCGCAATCACCCAACGGAGCTAACGGAATCGACGGAATTCCATTCCGAGGCCGTCTTCACACTGCTCGGACTACGGTCCAAATTCTAAAGCTTAAGCTCTCATTTAGGGACTAAGTGTCCCAAAACACTCCAAAACTCAAGACGAATCCTCCCGACAACTCACAATAGCAGAAACAAACACGGGGAATGCAGTTAATAGGGGAATGGGGTGTTAATTCTTAAAATGACCGGCCGGGTCGTTACATCCTTCCCCTCTTAAAACATTCGTTTGTCCTCGAGCGAGCATAGAGACATACCTGAAGTGGTGAAAAGATGAGGGTAACGGCTGCGCATATCCTGCTCGGTCTCCCAAGTCGCCTCCTCAACCGGCTGACCCCGCCACTGAAACTTCGCTGATGCAATGTTCTTTGACCTCAGCTTCCGAACCTGCCTGTCCAATATCGCCACTGGCTCCTCAATGTAAGATAGATCCTTGTCCAACTGGACTGAACTGAAATCCAACACATTTGACGGATCACCGTGATACCTCCAGAGCATCGAAACATGAAATACCGGATGAACTCCTGCCAAGCTGGGAGGTACGACAAGCTCATAAGCAACCTCCCCAACACGCCGCAATATCTCAAAAGGACCAATAAACCTCGGACTCAATTTCCCTTTCTTCCAAAATCTCATAACGCCCTTCATAGGCGAAACCCGAAGCAAGACCCGCTCTCCAACCATGTAGGAAACATCACGAACCTTCCGGTCCGCATAACTCTTCTGTCTGGACTGGGTTGTATGGAGTCTATCCTGAATCATCTTAACCTTCTCCAAAGCATCCTGTACCAAGTCTGTGCCCAATAATCTAGCCTCGCCCGACTCGAACCAACCCACCGGGGACCTACACCACCTACCATTCAAGGCCTCATACGGTGCCATCTGAATGCTGGACTGGTAGCTGTTGTTGTAGGCGAACTCAGCCAGTGGCAAGAACTGATCCCAAGAACCTCCAAACTCCATCACACACGCACGGAGCATATCCTCAAGAATCTGAATAGTGCGCTCGAACTGTCCGTTCGTCTGGGGGTGAAATGATGTGCTCAACTCCACCCGAGTGCCCAACTCATGCTGTACGGACCTCCAGAACCGTGATGTGAACTGAGTACCTCTATCTGAAATGATGGAAACTAGAATACCATGTAGACGGACAATCTCCCGGATATAAATCTCCGCCAACCTCTCCGAAGAATAGGTAGTACACACAAGAATGAAGTGCGCGGACTTGGTTAGCCGATCCAAAATCACCCAAATGGCATCGAACTTCCTCAAAGTCTGTGGGAGTCCAACTACGAAGTCCATGGTGATCCGCTCCCACTTCCACTCCGGAATCTCTATCTGCTGAAGCAAACCACCCGGTCTCTGGTTACTCATACTTTACTTGCTGACAATTGAGGCACTCAGCTACGAACCCAACTATATCCTTCTTCATCCGCCTCCACCAATAGTGCTGCCTCAAATCCTGATATATCTTCGCGGCACCCGGATGGATGTAATATCGCGAACTATAGGCCTCTTCTATAATCAACTCCCGAAGTCCATCAACATTGGGTACACAAATCCGACCCTGCATCCTCAATACCCCGTCATCACCAATGGTCACATCTCTGGCATCACCTCGCAGAACCTTGTCCTTGAGGACAAGCAAATGAGGGTCATCAAACTGACGCTCTCGGATACGATCAAACAAGGAAGACCGAGAGACCACACAAGCAAGGACCCGACTGGGCTCCGAAAGGTCCAATCTCACAAACTAGATGGCTAAGGCCTGAACATCCATCGCCATGGGCCTCTCCGCTGCTGGTAGATAAGCCAAACTCCCCAAACTCTCCGCCCAGTGACTCAAAGCATCGGCCACTACATTGGCCTTGCCCGGGTGATACATGATAGTGATATCATAGTCCTTCAGCAACTCTAACCCCCTCCTTTAGCGCAAATTAAGGTCCTTCAGCTTGAACAAATGCTGCAAACTCCGGTGATCAGTATAAATCTCACAAGACACCCCGTACAAATAATGACGCCAGATCTTCAAGGCGTGAACAATAGCAGCTAACTCGAGATCATGGACATGATAATTCTTCTCATGTACTTTCAATTGTCTGGACGCGTAGGCAATCACCCTACCATCCTGCATCCATACCGCTCCAAGGCTAATCCTCGAGGCATCATAATAGGCAGTATAAGACCTCGAACCGGTAGGCAATATCAAAACTGGAGCTGTAGACAAAGCTATCTTGACCTTCTGGAAGCTCTCCTCACACTCTTCCGTCTACTGGAATGGAGCACCCTTCTGGGTCAGTCTGGTCATAGGTGCTGCAATGGATGAAAATCCCTCAACAAATCGACAGTAATAACCCGCCAAGCCAAGAAAACTGCGGATCTCTGTAGCTGAAGATGGTCTGGGCCAACTCTGCACTTCTTCCACTTTCTTCGGATCCACCTTTATCCCCTCACTAGATACCACGTGACCCAAGAATGCCACGGAATCCAACCAAAACTCACATTTCGAGAACTTAGCATATAACTTCTTTTCTCTCAAAGTCTGAAGCACTATCCTTAGGTGCTGCTCATGATCTTCCCGACTCCAGTAGTATACCAGAATGTCATCAATAAAGACAATGACGAATGAGTCAAGATATGGCCGGAATACACTGTGCATCAAATGCATGAAGGCTGTTGGGGCATTGGTTAGCCCAAATGACATAACAAGGAACTCGTAATGACCATACCGAGTCCTGAAGGCAGTCTTCGGGATATTTGCTCCTAAATCTTCAACTGATGATAGCCTGAATGCAAGTCAATCTTAGAAAACACACGGGCACCCTGTATCTGATCAAACAGGTCATCAATACGAGGCAAAGGATAACGGTTCTTCACTGTAACCTTGTTCAACTGGCGATAATCAATACACATACGCATAGAACCATCCTTTTTCTCCACAAACAAGACATGAGCACCCCAAGGTGATACACTAGGCCGAATAAAACCCTTATCAAGCAATTCCTGTAATTGCTCCTTCAACTCCTTCAACTTAGGAGGAGCCATATGGTACGAAGGAATAGAAATGGGTTGAGTGCCCGACAACAGATCAATGCCAAAATCAATATCTCTATCGGGCGGCATGCCCGGAAGATCAGCTGGAAACACATCAGAGAAATCCCATACTACTGGGACTAAATCAACTGTAGGGGTATCAATACTGACATCTCTCACATAAGCTAGATACGCGTCACACCCCTTCTCAACCATACACTGAGCCTTAAGGAATGAAATAACTCTACTGGAAGTATGATCTAAGCTACCCCTCCACTCTACTCGCGGTACACCTGGCATTGCCAGCGTCACAGTTTTTGCGTGACAATCAAGAATAGCATAATGGGGCGACAACCAGTCCATGCCCAAGATAACATCAAAGTCTACCATGGTGAGCAATAATAAATCAGCTCTAGTCTCAAAATCACTAAGAGCAATCAAACACGATCGATAAACGCGATCCACAACAGGAGAATCTCCAGGCGCATAATAAGGCTCCTGAGGTCTAGAAGGAGCTGGAATATCACTGGCTGCTGAAAGAGCTGAATAAACAGGGCGACTCATATAACCCCTACCATGACGAGCTGCAGCTGGGGCATGGGCACCAGAATAATGACCCGACTCTCGAGACCTCTTGGCCTCTCTCTCCTCTCTGTCCCGAGTAGGCATAACCTCTACTCTCCTAGCAATGCTCACCACCTGCTGATAGGAAATGTCCATCTCCAACTCCCGATACTAGACCTGATGTTGGGAATGAGCCCCTCAATAAACCGGCGAACTCTCTCACGAACTGCAGAAACCAAAGCTGGTGCATGTCTAGCCAAGTCAGTGAAATGGACAGCATACTCCGAGACAGTCATAGTACCCTGGCGCAAATGCTCAAACTCTGCACACCATGCATCCCTAAGGCTCTGAGAAGATACTCTCTCAGGAACATATTTGAAAACTGAGTCCAAGTCAGGGAAGATGCCTCATCTGGACTGTCTAACTCATAAGTACGCCACCACTGATAGGCGGCTCCCCGAAGCTGGAAGGTAGTGAAAGAAACCCCGCTCGATCCTGATATACCCATGGTACGGAGGATACGGTAGCACTCCTCTAGAAATCCCAGAGCATCATCTAATGCTAGTCCACTGAATGTAGGAGGCTGATACTTCTTAAACCTATTAAGCCTCCTCTACTCCTCCTCTGAAGCTACTGCCCTCTCCTCGGGCTGAACTGGGGCTACAGGTTGTGCCGGTATAATCTCTAGGACCTGCTCAACATGCACTCGCTGCTCAGGAGTGCGGGCGGCGGAAGTATGGGCTCCTCCCCCGGCCTGGGATGTGGCTGTAGCAAGGGGAAGCAGCCCTGCCTGAGCTCGAGTGGTGTACATACTCATAAACTGTGCAAGAGTCTCCTGGAGAGCTGGAGTAGTAGTAGCAGTAGGCGTATCAGGCGCCTGGGATCTGGCTGGAGCTGCTGGTGGCTCCTCTATAGCAGCTCGTGTGGGTGCTCTGGGTGCACCGCGTGCGCGTCCTCGGCCTCTACCCCGGCCCCAACCTCTGACGGCTCTCGCAGGCGGCGCGGGTGTTTGGTCACCTCCGGTAGCACGTGTCCTCACCATCTGTGAGAGAATGGAAGATAGAAGTTTAGAATTTTGATATCAAAACTCTCGCACGACAAGGAAATCAAATGAGGTGGAATTTTTCTTAACAGTTACATAGCCTCTCGTAGATAAGCACATACGTCTCCGTACCGATCCATGGGACTCTAATAAACCGGCTTGTGATTCATGACTCCTATGAACCTAGAGCTCTGATACCAATTTTTCACGACCCAAGTTCGCCCTCCGTGAACTATCGTGACGGCACCAAGTCTCTACGACTAGGTAAGCGTAACAATTTGCGGAAAAGAAACGAAATACGTAAACAATGAAAACTGAGATAAATAAGAATAAAACGTTTAAGATGACGCTCGGCATAAACCAATACATGTTCTCAAAAACTGAAACAACTCCCAAAACCCGGAATCTCATGAAATCACAAGGTGAGAAAGTTTACATAAAGTTCTAACTCCGGAATATCTAGTCAATAGAAAGTACACAAGACCTAAAGCTAACAGAGGGAATAGAGAGAGACTCCTCGGTCTGCGGACGTGGCAGATATACCTCAAAGTCTCTAAATGGTCGCCTCGCCTCGCTAACGGTATGGCTGAGCCGATGGACCTGGATCTGTACACGAAAAATATGTGCAGGAGAGGGCATGAGTACACCACGGCGGTACCCAGTAAGTGCCAAGCCTAACCTCGGTTGAGTAGTGACAAGGAAGGCCAGGACCCTACCGGTCATATACATATATATATAAAGAAATGAAACAGTATGAAGTAACACAGGATAATAAGAATAACAACAAATACAACGGCGAGAAAATCACAGAAAGAATGTAACTCCACACAGAGATAGCAACCGGGGGTCTACCAGGATACTGTCCTGTAGTCCCCAAATGTAAATATCCAGCAATCGGGGATCTACCAGGATACCGTCCTGTAGTCCCCAAATGTATATATCCAGTGGATCTCCCGGGTGTCATCCCGTAGTCCAACTCATAGTGCACGGGGGATCTACCAGAATACCCATCCGTAGTCCCAAAATGTAAATACGTAGTACTGGGGGAATCTACCCGGTGCAGTCCCGTAGTTCCAATATAAACGTGCAGGGGGATCTACCGGGATATCGCCCGTAGTCCCAAATTAAACACACAACAGCAACACGAAGAATATTCATTTCAATCCAATTTCATACCAAGGTAAAAACAGGTATTTCTAACCTAGCATACTGCAAAGAATTCAAATAAAGCAGTTTGAGCAAGTAAAGCAAGTAAGTCACTTAGACATGCTTTCCTAAGCTAACAGTAAGCTTAAATTGCAATTAGTATAAACAGGGAAGAAAAGCACAGTTATAGTTACTTAATGAAAACAGGATTTTCAACAATTAGCACATGTACGCACTCGTCACCTCACGTACAAGGCATTTCATATATCAACAATATAAATCCTAAGGGGAGTTCCCCCACACAAGGTTAGGCAAGCCACTTACCTCGAACCAGCTCAATCAACTCGATATCACGTTCTTGCCACGAGTACCCGACTCCAAATGGCCCAAATCTATTCAAAGTAATTGCATAATGTAAATATAACTTCAAGTAACTAGTTCAACTAATTAATTCGAAGCTAACACGCAAAATTAGGAAAATCGCCCAAAAAGTCCCCCGGGCATACGTCTCGGAATCGGATAAAATTTGCAAAACTAGTATCCTCACACTCTCACGAGTTCATACATACCAAATACATGAAATCGGACCACAAACAATCCCTCAAATCCCCAATTCCAAGTCTCCAATTTCAAACCCTAAAGCCCCAAATTTAACCCTTATTTTCCATATATTTCTTGCCAAATCAGTAAAAAAATACCATAATAATGAGTTTGGGTTCCAAAAACCTTACCTCCTCGAAGCTCCCTAGAATTCTCTCTCGAAACCTCCCAAAAAGCTCAATTCTCGGATAAAAACGGTGAATGAATAGGCTAAAATCGCGACAAAAACCTTATATAGGTTCTGGCCCAGGGTTTCCGCACCTGTGGTCCCAGGTGCGCATCTGCGAAATTCTACTTAAAGCACCGGGCCGCACCTGCGCTTCTTTTACCGCACCTACGGTCTCGCAGGTGCGCTCAACCTCTTGCACCTGCGGATTCTAGTATCCAAGCGCCTGGCCGCATCTGCGGCTCCTCCATCGCTTCTGTGATCACGCACCTGCGGTCCCCAAACCGCATGTGCGGTTATGACAGAACTTCAGCAGCTGAAGCTGCTTCCGAATCTCTCAATTTCTTCTGTCAACCTTCCGAAATCATCCCGAGGCTCGCGGGACCTCAACCAAAAATACGAACAACTCATATACCACTATTCAAACTTGTACCAATCCTCGGAATACTCAAAACAACGCCGGAATACCAAATCACCCTCGGATTCAAGCCTAAGGATTCCAAAACTTCCAATTTTCGCTTTTGATCAAGAAGTCTATCAAACCTCGTCCGAATTACCTGAATGTTTGCACACACGTCCCAAATAACACGACAGACCTGCTCCAACTTTCGGAATTCCATTCCGACCCCGATATCAAAATCTCACTATCGAATCGGAAACTTCAAAAATTCGACTTTCGGCATTTCAAGCCTAATTAAGCTACGGACTTCCAAAACACAATCCGAACACGCTCTAAGCCCGAAATCATCCAATGGAGCTAATGGAATCGATGGAATTCCATTCCGAGGCCGTCTTCACACTGCTCCGACTACGGTCCAAATTCTAAAGCTTAAGCTCTCATTTAGGGACTAACTGTCCCAAAACACTCCAAAACTCAAGACGAATCCTCCCGACAACTCACAATAGCAGAAACAAACATGCGGAATGCAGTTAATAGGGGAACGGGACATTAATTCTTAAAACGTCCGGCCGAGTCGTTACAATGATATTCTTGGAAAAGGTTGTATCGTACTCCTTTAGAACCGCAAAATTTTTACGTTGCTAAGACTCTAATAATTCTCGTTGGATTATTTTTGTAGGAATTGGTTGCAAGAAGAGTTGCTAACGTTCACTTCTGATTTGTAATGTCTTGGTATTGAAAATATTAGGAATGAGGTTAGAATCTGATTTTAGTATGGTTTTATTTTGAAAGTCTTAAAATTGAGGTGTCTTGTAATTGATGTAATAGGTTGCCACCTAATAAGAAATGACTAAGATTCATTTGCTTAAGAAGTGGCTTGATGCCACGTGAGGGTGGGGGGGAGGGATTTTTAATCTTTATCCCAACTTATTAGTTAATTAGGTAATGTCCCGTTATCTGATAAATAACCAATTACCCACATAATTAAAAATTATCTCAATTTACTGAAAATTCTACTCATTTTTAATATACTTTAGACATCATACCATCATGGTCATATGGTACCTTGTATGGTAATAGTCCATAAATATCGGGTATTATAGCTCGGACCGTATTTTATCCCAAATCGACAACCTTCAACGAAACTCATTTTCTTTAACTCGTTTACCCTTTATCCTTCATGGCACTTACTTATCGCTTGTTATAGATAGCATAAATACGTTAACCTCAAGATAATAACATCCCCGAGTCTATGTCAATTAACTGAAGATGAAACTTTAACGTACGAGAAACGCGAGATGTAACAAGGTCGTCCCCCCTGAATGCCACGACATGTACTTCGCCATACAGGCTTTCTGATGGTTCGACATCTGCCTTGGCCGAGATACTCGTCGTTATGGTGCCTTATGGATACAACCACGGCTTAGTCGACCCCTCGCCATTCCTTTATGCGCCGATCCTGGTGTGGTCAGATTTCGACCCATACAGTTAGTCCCTCCGCCTATTGAGATCGTCTTTAGGCGAGTTCGATGGGCAGACTTCGTCGATAAGAAAACTTATGAGAAATCTGAGCACCTTGGGAGATGGGAGAATACCTCGTGGCGAGGTAGCGGTGTGATGTTTTGGGAGATTCATCAGACCGTCACGTCAGTTCAGAATGTCATTAAAGCTCATCATGTGTCATTATGGCGTACTTCTATGTATCGATTCGTTTCCCGTGCCCTTTCCATTTTCAAAATGGCAGCGTTTGGCTTTCCCGCTCAGGGTACTTATACCCCTATAAATAGGAGAAAATCTTTCATTTGAATGTTGTGCTTCCCAATCGCTCAAGAAAGATTTTCGCAGCTTTTCTTCTTCTCCTTTAGTTTCTCACATTTCCCTCTCTGTTAAAAATTCTTGTGGCCTTTACTTTTTTCCTTTACTATTCCCGATTCTCTTAATCAAAGAAAAGATGGATAGTGCATCCTCCAACCCTGATAGAGCCGTTGATGCTCCAATGCCAGAAAATGATATACCCCTACTCGAAGAGGGAGTGGAAATAGTGGAGGACGAGGGTTTTTCGATGATAGATGAGGTGGTTCCTCGGCCAGGGAAGGCGAGGACCGACTTCAATAGCCCTGTTGGGGACGAGCCAAAACCTGTTTTTTCTACGATGGATACTGCGGCGCTCACGGCGTTCAAAGCCAAATGGGGGATCCCTGATCACATTGAACTGGTTCCGGTGGATCAGGACATAGTGCATATACACCGTCCGGGCTACTGCGCATTTTATGCGTATCCCTTTGTCATCGGATACACGCTTCCCCCTTCTTCCTTGGTGGTGGACTTCTGCTGCTTCTATGAGGTATCTCCGGCTCAACTCTCTCCGTACGTGTACAAACTCTTCCTTATGCTCATCAAGTATGCGGAGCTGGCCGACCAAGGAATTTCTCTACAACACTAGCTTCACCTCTTCCGCCCCTATTTTATTAGGGGTACGGTGATTCACATGCGTCACCGAGGAGCCAATGGTTTGGTGGTGAAGATGGATGACAAGGCAAATCACCGCTTTTGGGAGAACTTCTTCTATGTCCGAACAGAGCACGTGGTATCGAACCCGACGGGGTTTCCTGAGACGTGGAAATTCCGCCCGTATGTCTTCCTTTCTTTTTACTTTATGCATTTTTTCTTAAGATGGTTGTCGGTCATCTCCCTTTAATGACCTCGTCGAGTGTTTGTTTTTGTTTTTGTAGCCGAGAGAGTACCTGCTTCGTTAGTTGCTAATATTCGCGAGTGGGTGAGCACGATTCTCCCCCATACGATGGGGATTCGCAAATGGGCACCTTCCCATGAGAGGTTTGGGCGTGAGCCTCCTGCTGGTGAGTCGGCTCGTTGTGGTCTTTGTTGCTTTGTTCTTTGCTCCGTAGTTTCTTTTACCTTATCTTTGTTTGGTCGAATCTCTTCTCATTGGCAGGTCGGAGAGGAGTTAGAAGGGCGAGGGCTCCTGCGCTTGCTTTCCGCCAGCTGACTTCCTCTGCCCGGCTCGTTCCAAGGGCAACTGTGGATGAGGGCATCCAAAGTTTGGTTGCTCGGCAGACCGCGTCCGCGACTGAACCTGTTCGTTTGGAGGTTGCTCCTCGGTCGGACACTCCAATTTCCACAGTCTATTCAACGGACAAACCTTCTCAGAACAGTGGCGAAGAGGCACTATCAAAGAGGCGGAGGTTGTTGGAGAGGGCGTCTTTGGTTGAGAAGTCCTCGAGGGGCGACCCTACTTTGGCGGTATCTGAAGCTGGCGGTGATACCGGCCTGGGTGTGGAGGCGACGCCTATTTCGGTCGTGGAAGAAACCACTATGGCAGGGGGACAGAGTTCGGGGGTCGCCGTGATTGTTCCGAGCAGTCCATCATCGTCTCGGCAGGGCCGCGCCCCCTCTTTGGCTAATGAGAGGTTAAAGGGCGTAGTGGTAGATGATTACGAATCTGATTCAGACATCGATCCTGAGGATATGAGGATGTTCGAGGAAGGCTTTACTAGGGTCGATGTGAGGGCGGAATGTCCTTCTCGTGCGCTCGAAATTCTATAGGATTTTAACCTGTTGGAGGACACGGTGGAGTTGGTGCCCTAATTTGACCTTCTGTGCTCCGCCGTCGAAAGCGAGTCTCTTCGGGAGATCAATGATTCCGCTTTGTCACGCGGTGTGGCCGGGATAACCTTGAGGGTGAGTTTCCTTTCGCTATTTTCATTTTTTGTGACATTTTGCTTTTGCTGATTCTTCCCCTCTTTTTTTGAGACTTACATGCTGGAGATCGAGAGTGCTCGTAGGGCTGAGACGAGGGCCGAAGTGTTTTTGAAAATGGCCGCGAAGTATCACCGGTATCGCAACAGGTGCCGTGAGATGCGTGCGCAACTTAGGATGGGTGGTAATACTCAATCCGTTAGGGAGGAGTTGGAGAAAAGAGACGAGGATCTGATGCGGTCTATCCGCAGATGCAGCGAGCTCGAGGAGATTCTTAGTTCCAAAGACGAAAAGCTCGAGGTGGGCAAAGGGGTTGCAGCGGAGTGCGAGGATGTTCAGGCGAAAGTGCTGTCTTTGTAAGGTGAGCTTGAGCAAAATGCTACTAGAGTCGGCAATCTAAGTGCAGAATGGACGGAGAAGGTGGGTGAGCTAGAAAAGAAGGTGGGCGAGTTGGAGAGAGCCGAGGGGGCTCGAGTGGCGGCTTTGGCGAGGGTGGTGGCGCTGGAAGACACTATCCGCATCCTCAGGTCTGAGCGGAAAGCCGAGAGGGCGACAACCACACTGAGGGAGTCATGGCTCGAGGAGCGGATCAGTGAAAGTGATCGGGATGCTTCGAGCCTGGGAGACCGAGTTACAGCTCTCAAGGCCGAGAAGGCGCAGCTGTTGGCTCAGGCCCCGCCTCAAGAATCTGCCTCTGCTGCTGTCCCCCACCATTTGTACGAGCTATGGGTCCATGCTGACGCCCAATGAGATATATACAAGGATTTGTGGGAGGTGGGGAGCGTTCCTGAGGCCGCTTTTGAAGATGCTCGGGCGAAGGCACGCGAGGCTTGTCTTGCCTGCGGTTATGACCCTACGATACCGGAGGCCGGTGAGGGTGCTGTGATTGAAGATGGGCTTCCTTCTGATGATTACAATGTTGGAGAGAACGGCGGTGGAGATGATGTCGAGTGAAGTTTTTTTGCATCTTTTGTACTTAGTTTTCTTTTGTTCTTTTGTTGTTGTTTGTTTTTATATTTTTCTTGGAGGCCCGCTTTTGGCCTTTTGTAAGGCACAACTATTGCATATGTACATCTTTTGAATAAGACAGATGTTTTGCCTTTGGTTGCATATCTTTTGACTTTCCTTTTCTCTCTCTTTTTTTTTTGAAAAAGATCTTCAGATTTCCCCGTGATGAGTCCCCGATTTTTAGTTGGGAATTCGAATGAGGTCGAATTTAGTTTGCTTGATTCGAGCGAGATCGGATCTCACCTTGTTAGTTCGAACGAAGTCACTTTTGATTTGCAAATTCAAACGAGGTTGAATTCTGATTTGCCAACTTGGGCGAAATCAGTTTTGACTTGTAAGTTCGAGCGAGGTCGAATTCAGACTTTCCAACTTGGGTGAAGTCAGTTTTGACTTATTAATTCGAGCGAGGTCAAATTCAGACTTGCCAACTTGGGCGAAGTCAGTTTTGACTTGTATATTCGAGCGAGGTCGAATTCGGATTTGCCCACTTGGGCGAAGTCAGTTTTGACTTATATATTCGAGAAAGGTCGAATTTTACTTTCGCTTGGCGATGGCCGGGGGCCATAGGGGTGTAAATTCGAGCGAGGTCGAATTATGACCCGGTATGAGTTCGACGAGGTCAAACCTTGACTTGTTAATTGGAGCGAGATCGAATATAGACTTCCGCTTGGTGATGGCCAGGGGCCGTAGGGGTGTAAATTCGAGCGAGGTCAAATTATCACCCGTTATGAGTTCGACGAGGTCGAACCTTGACTTGTTAATTCGAGCGAGATCAAATTTAGACTTCCGCTTGGAGATGGCCAGGGGTCGTAGGGGTGTAAATTCGAGCGAGGTCGAGTTATGACCCATTATGAGTTCGACGAGGTCGAACCTTGACTTGTTAATTAGAGCGAGATCGAATTTAGACTTCTGCTTGGCGATGGCCAAGGGTCGTAGGGGGTGTAAATTCAAGCAAGGTCGAATTATGACCCGCTATGAGTTCGACGAGGCCGAACCTTGACTTTTAATTTGAGCGAGATTGAATTTAGACTTCCGTTTGGCGATGTGTTGGTTAGGTGGCGTGGTAAGAATGTCGCACGCGGCCTTGATTTAATTGGAGAATATTACTCCTTGCTGTATCGTTCATGCGTGCGTCGGGATGAGTCCCAATTTATTTACTCTTGCTTTCATTGGAGAATATTATACGTTGTTGCATAGTGTGTATGTGTCGGTGGAGTCCCAGTTTATCTAGTCCCTTCATTGCTTGGCCTGGAGAGGCCGTTGATGGGATGAGCGATGAACTTATTGCTTGGGCTTCTGGGCACCCTGGGACTTGATTAATTCAAACAACGTTCGGACGTGATTCGTAATATTTAGTCGGCTGAATGGGCGTAGGATTGTCATGGCGAATATACATGCAAGGTTTTGAGTTCTTCTGCCTGTTTCGGAGAGATTGTATGTTCCATAGGCTCACCGCTTAGTCCCAGGTCATGGAGATTTTCTTAATAATGCTGGCTTGTTCTGAATCGTTTGTCTGTCATTTATAATATGGTACGGTGTGGAGGGTTTTGCTCGATCGTTGCCTGCGGGATGGTATGGTGTGGAACGTTTTCTTGATATGTTCGGTTGCGTTTGTTCCTTGTTCGTGCACCTGTGAGAATGCTCATGTTCCTATCCCAATCCAAAAAAGAAAAATAACAAGTTAAACCCAAACGAAATTGCCTACTACCTTGACCTGATAAGTCAGCGAGGGGAGAAGGGCGCTGTAGGACAACTCGTTTTATCCCGTACTCGAATGGCGGTTTCAGATTTGGTAGCCTCGTGTTTGGCTTCGCCGTTAGTCGCTTCTAGGCTTCTTATGGGCTGAACTTGCTTTGCCCGTCGGGATCTGGAGCTCGAGTCCCGGTCCGATCCTGTCCGATGTGCACAAAAATAAGGGAAACATAAGTTATACTCTGTACATAAATTACACTCGGTGCATACGGGTACAAAAATAAGGCAGGATAAGCCGGTTATTTCAAAGAACTACACAGTAGGCTATCGTCCCTTCCTAAGAGTTGGAAGTACAGATTGGTATATAACGTAAATATAGCAAATAGGATTGCGGACGTACTGAGTGCGTAGTGGCCGTAATCACACTTTGAGTGCTCATACGATGTACCAAACCCATCACTACAGCGAGATGTGGGTTTTGTATAGATATCAGATATAATTTCGATTTCATGCAAACATCTGACCCTAATTGGTTTGGTTATTTCAAAAGCTTGCCTACGACATTCTCAAGTTGGCGTTTATACTGAGAGGGTGAGGCTATGACAACCAGGAAGTGAAACTCTGGCTGGCTTTAAATCTAGAGGGAACTAAGTTTTGGCTAGAAAATCCCCACAGACGGCGCCAAATTGTTTTACCAAAAAAGTACTAAACCTTTCTATAAAACGAATTAATGAGAAAATAGAGGGTAAATCCTAGCCAAGGATAATTAACTCTAGATCAAAGAATATTGAATAAGAAAATAGGATATAATTAAGTTCATAAACATTTTAAGATTATAAAAGGTATCGAATGCAAATGACGGACTTATATTCTTGACGTATTGTTCCATAATGCAAGAATAAAGAAGAAAAAGGAGGAATGCCATTGACAGCTACGGGATCTATCGTTATTGATTCAGTAATGATGATTACAAAGATCAGTAGCCAAGATCTAAACCTTCTCTTGTTTTTCCTCAGAAGCCTTCTACCGTTCTTCTGTGTTTTTTAGATGAAACAAAAGGAGACCCCTATTCTTGTTCTCTTACCTAGTATATATATATATATATATATATATANATGGAGGAGAAAAGGAAAACCCCTCTTTCTTGATCTATTCCCCCTATATGTATAATAAGTACTCCCCTTTATCCAACGGTCCTTAGCCAGAATACCCTAATCTGCCAATTGTACTTTAGGTCGTCCCCCCTAAATGCCACGACATGTACTTCGCCATACATGCTATCTGATGGTTCGACCTCGATCGTGGCCAAGATACTCGTCGTTATGGTGACTTATGGATACAATCACGGCTTAGTCGACCCCTCGCCATTCCTTTTTGCACCGATCCTCGTGTGGTTAGATTTCGACCCATACACACATAAGGGCCATAACTGAGGTACTGATTGAAAAGAAGTTTGAAGCAAAAATCTTTCAACTAAACACCCACAAACTTGATGCATATCTTGATTTGCTTTCTGGTGAAGCAATAAGTTTATTTAGTGCTCTTATTCGCAAAATGAACCTATTACCAGAATAATGGTGCAAGTGGAACCCCATGGTGAAGATTGCTACGGAGTGCAAAATAAACAATGGATGGAATATGTTTGTTCTAAAATAACGTTTTAATTCTCGTCTTCTGATGCCTTTTGAAATGTTGTTTCTATGTATTATGTGTGAGTTTTTAATTTATTAAAGTGTGAGACCTTCTTATCCAAAAGCTTAAATTGTTACAAAGAGCACACTTTTATTTACTTAACTTCTACCTCCAAAACGTCCCCTCACGTGCGATACTATTTTTTTTCCATTGGTCAACCACGTAACACCTCTGCCTGATATGATACCATATTGAAATGTGTGGCTATATTATCTAAAAGCTTAAGTTATTAAACAGGGCATAATTTTCTTCACTTAAATTATGTCTTCAACACTCTTTGTGAAATGTTATTTCAATTGTAAGTCCGTTTTGTGATATGCCTTTCAGATTAAATTGGTTGGTTCTGAATATCGTTTTCAGATAGCTTTATTAAAATCGTTATTTGACCAATTCTTGCTTGAGAGTTGAGAATATCTCAGGGATCAAGCTTTTATTTACTGTATCGAGAATTACTAATTTGGCTATCGTAGCATATATACTACTGCATCCCGTCTATTCTTGCACGACATATCAATTCATTAAGAACTTTCATCATAAGCCTCGGTATACTGCTCGCTAGAGCAAAATTTTAAATAAAGTTAAGACAAAGGGAAAGAGAAAGAGAAAGATCTGGACTTGTGGTATATTTTACTTCATTACAAGGTTTGACATTGCCATTTGAAATTATACACAACAGGACATCATAGAGATAGTGAATTGACATACGTGATCTGTCATAGAGATAGTGGATTGTCGGTGTTACTGCTTGTTGTTATTAATATTTTTTTTTATCTTTTCTTGAACCGAAGGTCTACCGAAAATATCATCTTATGCTGCAATTGATAAATACATCACGCCCGAATTATTAATAAGCAGATGAAGCCATTATATATATATATATATATATATATATATATATATATATATATATATATATATATATTTAAATGAAAGGATGTATCGCTTCATTATTAGTAACTACTTTTGCCTATATAAAACTACAAGTAGCATTGTTTTTTGAATTTAACTTCATCCTGAACGTTATTTATGTTAGGTTTTAGTTTTAATGATTAAAAATAATGTAATTACTTTTGGTGTAGGGACTCAAGGTAATCAATCAAGATCGAAGTGCATAAAGAGAAACAATCAAAGCTGAAGGGAGAAATCAATCAAAGATTGATTGAAGCATTCGAAAGGAAAAGAAGCACTGAGAATCCGGCAAGAAAATCAATCGGAGATTGCTTGAAGAGTTAAAAAGAAAAAGAAGCATTGAAGATGGAAGGACCCAGATTTAAGGAGCAAATCCGGTGCTATCAAGACTTAAAGATGGAAAGTTGTCAAAGTACACACATCAAGGAAGAGTAACGGGAATTAACCTTATTCTTGGAAAATATCAATTTCTTTCCAAGGATCAAATCTCTTGGGTCGGGAAATCTCTTCAGTAACGGTCTCCTACAATTTATTTATACGCAACCTTAGGTCTTAGAGACACATACTTTGATCGTACCAATTACCCTCTCTTTGTTCTACTTCAAACAAACATTGTAGCTCTTCTAGATCTACTGTGTAACAAGTTAGAGAAGAAAGAGAGAAAAATACTGGTGAGGCATTGTATCAAGAAAAGACGAGTGACATAGAAACTGAGCTGTTGGTGTAAACTACACCATTCACTTTGTACTCAAGAAACTCAAACACTGAAAACTCCCTTGCTACCCAAGGGGATTGGACTAGAATTCACATTGAATCCGAACCAATATAAAAACTCCTGTGTCTTTAATTCCTGCACTTTACTTCTGCATTTTAATTCTGCACTTCTTAATATCTCGCTATTACATCGAATCGACTAATTGAAAACTAGTCAACTTATAATAATTAATTTTAGAAATAAGCAATTCACCCCCCCCCCCTTCCCCTCCCTCTCTTGTACTTTCAATTTACAACAACTTTTCCTTCTCTTGCATGTTACTCCAAACTCTTTCTTCCACATTCAACAGATCAAGCTCTAGTTCTTAGTTTCCTAATAGAATTTCTCTACTATTTGCTTAGTGTAGAAATTCAAACGCTTTGTCATAATCCCATAGTAATTTAGCATCGGCGGGAGAGCAAATATCGCTTTTCGTCAAGCATTCAAACGTGAGGCTAAGCTGTGTTCTTCCTATTTTCCAACAATTTATACAAGCAGCTTGGAGGTAACGTCAGTTCCATCTAGAGATGTAAGATTGTATGTCTCAAGGAGAGAGCAACATCAAAGGAAGGCACCTGAATAGTAGTAATATTTTTTGAAATAGCTAGTAAATTTACTACGTGCGGGGTCATCTGTGAGAGCTACTTCAAATAAAGGTCAAAGATCCATGTTCTCCTTGTGACGCATCCTATGCCTGCGACGAGACCTTTTCTGGTTATGGCTACGCCTTCTAGGTGGTGTGCTAAATGCATCAGGGCGATGAGTATTTTCAACACTTTTTGGAGGCCCGAATATGCAGTCAAATGGGTCTTCAATCGCCTCAAGAACAACAGCCGCTGCACTTGTCTACATTTATAAGCAAACAGTCTAGTTAATATATAACTTTAAGAAAGTTGCATGTTCAGCTATAACACAGCAAGGACTGAACGAAAGGATTTTGCTTCCTCCCTTCTCATTTAGGCAAAAGAAGCCCCAGTGAACACTACACAGTGCTATGGAGTGGGCAGCTTGCACGATTACATGATAGTATATATTATCACTATACTATACTTTTTACTAATTTGTACGGTCGTGGGAATGAAATTTGATCATCTTGGCATAGCGAGTACATCCTTGTATAACAGATTTCCCACATCCCCAGTGTTTTCTAATTCTTATTCAAATTTATTTGAAGGCAGAGTTGCATACTCACATTAATTTGCTTGCGCTGTATATCAGTCTTCCTCAGATCAGTTTTCTCTGAATTGATTTTCTTACTGTAAGAGTCGTCATCACCTTTCATATGAGCTGAGGCTAAATCTTCCTTGTAGAGATTCCGAAAGCGCCACCTTGGTTTTGGCCGGTCTGTTGAATCATCGTCATAAACATTTTCACAGAAAAAATATTTGGAGATGCGTTGCAATACCTGCGGATGTTGCTGATACTTCTTCAACATTCTATCATGTAAAAATATACATCAGTACGTAGTTAATGTTGGGGAAGAAAACAGAAAAAATTACCACATTAACACTTTAGCAAAGGAAGCAAAAGGATCAAGTAAAAACAATGTTAGTACTAAGGAGTTCTTTTGAAAGAATGTTTATACAACCTTTCCACAGCTCGAGTATATCCTTCTAGAAGTGAATCTTTTTTTCCAGAACGACAAAACTATGATGAAACTTGTCTTTGTTATGATGATATCAGTAGTTTCCCTGAATTTGCTAGGTCTCTCTTACACTGTCCACCAGTCAAAAGCATGCAAAGTGTAGGACAGAACCCCCAACAATTAGTCAGTCAATTAATTATTCCTCATTGACAATCAAGCTGTAACAATTATATGAATTCTCTGTTAAATTCTGCTCAAATCGGGCCCAAATCATTCCAAAATAATTATATAATCTATCTTCAATTTAACAATTGTTGAGCAACCCCCACAACCTCTTTCCTTCTATTTTTTTTTCCCTTTAATTATCATCAAGACGTATTCCCTCAATGATAGCAAACAGGTTTCAAGTTAACAATTGTCTACTCTTGAGTTCGTGCAAGTTGAACAAAAATCAAGAGGAGAGATTCTCAGTCTGATGCATTGCAGAAAGTAAGGAAACAAATGGTTTTTCTTCTGAAGTTACAACCTAACATGTATACTGAACAAAAAACACTAGTGTTTTGATAGAACTAATTCATAAATTATTGAACATGGAATAGAACCTATATCCAAAAGAAAAGCATTACTTTTCTTGCAAATTCTTTCAACAACCTCAGCGTAACTTAGGTGTCATACTTTGTTGCACAATCAGAGAAGGGTTGAACTTTGTGCAGTAAACTAGAATTGGGTCCAAAACTGGGAGTAGGATAAACTCATTGAAGAAATTTTTTGTGCAAAAGGTGGGTCATTTATTATCTTCTTAAGAATAATATATTAAAGGAAATTAAATAATGAATGGTATATTTTCAGTTTGGACAAGTTCCCAAATCTTTTATAATAAAAAGAGGGAAGTAGAACAATTAATATAAGATGGAGTACGAGAATACAAGAGCCCAAGGTTATGTTTCTTCAGGCTAAGTTCATGTGTACATGTGCCTGGGTAGCACCTTAACTCTAAGGAGTAACAACTCAACTAAAGTATTTTGCACAAATCAAAAAGTTTAATGTGGTTAATGACCTACATTTCTGCCAACTCGCTCTGCAGACGAGTCCCATGCTGAGAGAGAATTTGTTCAGCTCTTGAATCCAAAAACTTGCCAACTCTTCTGACACCATAAAAGAAACCAACACCTGGAAGGAGGAAAGTTCAAAAGACTAAAGTAATAGAGTTATCAAAAGTAAAACCAAAATGTTCTCTATTTTGGTATAAATGTGATATTTCTTCTATAAAACTTTGAGCTCCATATGAGTATTTTGAACATTGTGCATCATAACAAGAATGGTAATATGCAGCTGAAGAGAGATTACAAGTCTCCTAAACAGCAGTGACTTACTGAATATCAAGCAAGTGAGCACGTGACAGGCACGTGCATATTAGCTTGAAACACCAAAATAGCTTTTTCACCATTAAAATCCAATAATTAACAACTTTCGAGAAAAGGGCAAATATGAAACTGTCAATTTAAATTTGTCATCATACAATTTACTGTATAATTTTATCAACATCCTTCGTTCAAACAACAAGATAATCTGAGGCCACAGAGAAATTAAAATGACCTTCTTAATACCTAGGCACTTGACATTGACTCTCTTCAGTTTTACTCCCTTATCTTAAATGTTTAAAAACAAACTTACTGTGAACTTGAACTCGAGTTGTCGAAAGGCACCCTAAAATACATCACTATCGACCAGATCCACAAATTACGTGGACAGAAACCAGTAGGGAATCAAGGGTGACTAATATATAGGTGGAAAAGGTAAAACATGAATAATAATCCCAGTCAATTTCAAAAAAGATTTACAATGAAATTGCAGTTTGACCTTACCTGCTGTCAGGTTAATGCGCATTAGGTTATTCAGCCTTCTGGTCACTGCAAAAGAAACAGATTGAGAGAACTTTATTAGATGTTCAACTAAATAGCTTAGCAAACAAGAAAAAAGAAAACAAGAAAGAGAATATATAATTTTTATGCAAGCAGAATGGATGCAGTACAGAGCAACACCTAGACGCATGTTTGATATGGCCGGTTTCTGGTCTATCTAGCAACCTTATTTCTTCTAGCCGCTGGAGCACCTCTTCTAACCATTGCCCGTTTATTCTAGAATGATCTTTCTACAAGGGTATTTTACATATTGCTGCTAAATCTTTCTATTATTTAATAAGACAAAATTACCGTTTTCAATGTGCTTCACATCTTTTCAAACAAGAGCAGTTCGATACTTTCAAATCTATTGCATTAATTCCACTTCCTACTCATAGTATGCACCTGATGATCTCAGCTTCTAATAAATAATTTCAGGAAGCATGACAAGTAGAAGAGGGAACCTTCTCCTTCAAAACAAAATTCAAAGAAAAGCTTCAGTGAAACTCCCATATTACTCCTTTCATCCCATTTTGTATGATGTCATTTTATTTTGGCACGTCCCAAATGTTTGACAAAACTCCTCTAATAGCATTCAAAATTCATTTAGCTGTTCAATTATAAAATTTAATGTTATATTTTCTCTATGAAACTAAATTTGACTAAAACACTATTATCCGGTCAAAGACCATCATATTGACAATGTAATATAAGTCTGTGAGGAAATGTACCAAACCAAGTGGCAATAGAAGCGCCGGTGGCACCAATTCCAAAATTTCTCACAGCATCTTGTTGTAATGAATTAAGTAGTTTAGCTTCTTCTCTTGTCAGAGGCTCCTACAAATATATATCATTACACAAAGCTAAATACACCAGCAAATAAAAATCAAAACGCAATAAATTTAAAAAGATAATACATCCTGATTAACTTAAATAAAAATTCCAAAAATTGAAAGAGAAAAATAGAATAAGAGCATAGTAAATTACTACTAACTAAACAGATGGAAGAAAAAATGATCAAATGTACAGCTACAAAAAGAAGTGGGAATTTAGGGCCAAGAAGAAGAAAGCCCATTTGAAAGTAGTGAGAATGTACCTTTCTGGAGGTGAGAATTTCTTGCAGGTCCAAAAGAGCTTCGGCCGCCATTATTCAGCTGTGCCCCGAATCAATCATAGATCCTTTTGCATATAGACGGTTTCTGAGCAAGAGTCCGGTGATCAACAACTAACACTATTTTCCTATAGGAAATTAAGAAGGAAAAAGGAGGGTAAAATTATTCTATTTGTATAATACAAGGACAGTTTGGACCTTTTCCGTAAATTTAAATTAAGATAAAAGTTTCTTTTTTGTCCTTAATCCCTACGGAATTTTATCCTGATGATAATTTTAAGCCAGATAAAGTTGAGAAAATTTGAATATTTTCAATTTGACTACATACACTTCACCTATTTTACGTAAGAGCTCCTTTGATGACAAGGACAAATACGAGATAATTTGCTATCGGAAAAAATGTGAATGATCCAAAAGTCAAACAAGTGTTGGCTCCAAGGAAGGTCACTAAAGCAATTGCTTTAGGACTCAAATTAAAGGTCCCGAATTTATCTTATTTAATATTGCATGGATTGTACAATTATTATTATTATAAAAATAGTAATTTATTCTTCTGTTTGAAATGTGATAGAGGTTACTTAAAAAGAAAGGCTATTAAGATAAATACTTTAATTTTATAGTAAACGCACTATATGTGAAAAAGAATAATTTGATGACGATATTGATAATAACAAACAAAATAAATGTATTGGGGAAAATAAATATTACACGTGGAATTATTTTTGTGACTGACATGGCAAGACATGTGGATAACTAGAAAAGGGACACCTGGAGAAGAGTATTAAAAAAGACGTGAGCCTTAATAAGTACGAGCAAAACATCTAAGAGACAAGAAGAAACGGTAGCTCGAGTCTCTTTAGCGATTTGAAGAGGCACCGGTGGAATGAACCAAGACAATAAAAAGGACAGATTCATTGGTTTTCAATTAATGAGCATGAATGATTGCAAAAGTTACAGAATCTTCACGAAATAGTTACGATTACCAGTTATAGCGTTTCATTAATATCATTAATGCTCATAATGACTCGATCATAATAGAAAAAAGACGTTGTACTTAGAGATGACTATATGAGGAAAAGAAATGTCATTTGTAAGGGGACGTTCTAATTATTATTGGAATACAATTATTTACTTCTGCTTTCTACTATTACTTTGCTATTCTGATTTCCTATTTCACTGCAAGAATATCGATTTACTTGATTATCAGTAACCCCGAGTATTTAAAAAAATAGACTTTGACCGAAATTTCTATTTTTTGGTTAAACAAATTGGTTCCGTTGCCAGGAATCTGATAATCTTTTCGCATTCCAAATTCATTTTTTTGTCAAAAAATCATGTCAAACGCTAACGACAACAACCAACAAAATCTACAAAACCAACAAAACCAGCAAGACAAGCTGAACCAACAGAATCAACAAGAGAATGCCACCCTAGTCCCTTCACCTTGAAATTCTCCTCGACACTCCCGAGACAACTCACCTAACAGATCAACATCACATGTGAATGATCAACAAAGGGATGATCAAAATGTTGATGACACATTGAAGCAATTAATTGCAGAACATGTGAACAATGCTCTTCAAGCTTTCGTTAGCGGATTACCAATTGTACCACCAACTCCGCCTCCAAACAACACCGCAACCATAGAGAATCCACGTTCAAGACTCGCTAATTCGGACAGCAGAGGAACTCCTAGCGAATCTCGCGATGGAGGGTCAGGTATCCCAGTTAATTCTGATTTACAAAGTTTAGTACTAACTCTGCAAAGACAGCTCAAGGAGCAGAACGATCGCATAGAGCAGATACCCGGTGTTTCACCTATAATCAAAGGAGTGGATATGGATAAATATTCTCAATAACCCTGGAAGCCAAGTGCCGCTCCTTTGCCTATTCCAAAAAAAAAAAGTTTAAGATGCCCGATATCCCGAAGTATGATGGGACAAACGATCCACGAGATCATGTAACCGCATTTACAACTGGCTGAAAGGCAATGATTTGACTAAGCAAGAAATTGAATCAGTGCTGGTCAAAAAATTCGGTGAAACACTTACAAAGGGAGCACTGACATGGTATTCTCTTTTACCTTGAACTCTATTGATTCTTTTGCTGAGCTTGCAGATTCATTTATAAAAGCACACTCGGGAGCTCAAAAAGTTGAAAAGAGGATGGAAGAAATCTTCAAAATAAAACAAGGAGATGCGGAGCTACTCAGGGAATTCGTGGATAGATTCCAACATGAAAGAATGATGTTACCACGCGTACCTGACAATTGGGCGGCTATGGAATTTGCAAGAAATTTAAATGAAAAAAGATCAGAAGCCACGAGGAGACTCAATGAAAGCTTACGAGAATTCCCTACAACAACTTGGAATGATGTTTATAACAGGTGTAGCACGAAGCTGCGGATAGAAGAAGATACTATCATTCAGTCACGGGGAGGAGGGGGGGTGAAAGAGTAAGCTTGAGGCGACCAGAAACTGAAAAAAGGTCCGGTAAGAACATGTAAGAACCTTACATGGGACCAGCAGGAAGGGATTCGCATTCAAAACAGGAGAACCCGAGGTACGATTCCAGATCTAGGCACAGAGATTCGGGTTCATCATCCAAGTTTGGAAAGGAGCGAGACTCACGAGATACGCGCGACAACGACAGAAGTTCAAAAGCAAAGATTGGCGGTTACAGTTTCAATGTTAGCACATCCGAATTGGTGGCTGTTTTAAGAAGCATGGGAGATATGGTGCGGTAGCCAAAAGAAATGATATCGAACCCCAACAGAAGAAACCCAGATTTCTGGTGCGAGTTTCATAATGAGCACGGTCATAAAACAACAGATTGCAGATTGCTACAAGGTGAAGTAGAGCACTTATTAAAAGAAGGCTACTTAACCGATCTGTTCAGTGAGAAAGGTAAGCAAGCATACATGAAGAATAGACAGGATCCCCCAAAACCTCCGTCACCAAAGAGAACGGTTAATGTCATAAGCGGAGGAGGGGAGGTCAATGGTGTTACATATACGGCTGCAAAAAAGGTATCAAAAATCACAGTCACCCACGGGAAGCGAGTTCGCCATGTTTTGGAAGAAGACAGTATAATATTTGATGATGCAGATGCAGATGGCGTGTTGATCCCACATAATGATGCACTGGTAATATCTTTACTTGTACATGATACTAATGTGAAACGAGTTTTGATTGATCTAGGTAGCTCTGTGAATATCATTCTTTGAAGAGTGGTAAACGAGATGCAAGCTGATGACAAATTGGTACCAGAGCACGTACCTTATCGGGATTTGATAATTCAAGCGTTTTCACAAAAGGGGAGATAATACTCACCACATTCGCAGAAGGATTGATCAAAGATACAAAATTTCAAGTAATAAATATGGACATGGCGTACAATATGTTCCTTGACAGGCCTTGGATTCATGAGATGGATGTTGTTCCATCTACTTTACATCAGGTTATTAAGTTCCCTTCTCAATGGGGAATTAGGCAAATCCGTGGAGATCAACAAGCTTCTAGAAGTATCAATTTAGTGGCAGATTCAAGTATACAAAATGACGTTACAGATGAAAAATAGCAATTACAGAATTCGATTGAGGGTTTAGCAACGCAAACCTCAACTGAAAATGGAAACGGATGTAGACTCAAGGCCAGGTACTATTCAAGAGCCAGAAGAAAATGAAAACATCCAAATGATAATCGAGGAACTCGAAGCCGTGGTGATGTTTATACATTGGCCAGACAGAAAAGTTTATATCGGAACCAATTTGAGCCCAGAGTTGAAAAGTAAGTTAATTGAATTCTTAAAAGCTAACGCAGATTGCTTTGCTTGGTCGTATTTAGATATGATAGGCATACCCCCGGAGGTAATGACCCATAAGCTGAATGAAAATTCAACACACCCACCTGTCAAACAAAAGAAAAAGAAGCAAGGATCCTTCAAACCAGGTGATTCAGTATGAGGTACAAAAGCTTTTAAAAATTGGGTCTATCCGAGAGGTAAAATATCCTAATTGGCCAGCTAATACTGTAGTGGTGCCCAAAAAGAATGGTAAGTGGCGAATTTGTATAGACTATACCGATTTAAATAAAGCTTGCCCTAAAGATTCTTTTCCTTTACCGCACATAGATCAATTTATTGATGCTACTGCAAGAGATGAATTGTTAAGTTTTTTAGATGCTTATTCTGGATATAATCAGATAAAAATGGATCCTTTAGACGAGGAAAAAACTTCCTTTATTACAGAAAGGGGGACTTACTGTTATAAAGTCATGCATTTCGGTTTAAAGAATGCTGGAGCCACACCAGAGGTTAGTAACGAAGATGTTCCAGGAGTACCTGGGAAAAATCATGGAAGTCTACATCGATGACATGTTAGTCAAGTAAACACATGCGGGGGATCACATCCAACATTAGTCAGATATATTTCAGATTCTCCGCAAATTTAACATGAAGCTAAATCCCGAAAAGTGTGCATTTGGCGTGTCATCAGGTAATTTCTTAGGTTTCCTTGTTTCTAACCGAGGAATTGAAGTAAATATAGCGCAGATTAAAGCTATTGAAGAAATACCAGATATACTCACGAGCAAAAAAGAAGTGCAGAGGTTGACAGGTAGGATAGCAGCATTGGGAAGATTTATTTCTAAATCTTCGGAGAAAAGCTTTAAGTTCTTCTCAGTATTGAAAAAGCAAAGCCAATTTGAGTGGACTGAAGAATGCCAACAAGCGCTCAAAAATTTAAAGACATACTTGTCAAACCCACCGTTGCTGGCTAAACCAAAGGACGGTGAAAAGCTGCTCATCTATCTCGCTGTGTCAAAAATGGCGGTAAGTGCAGTGTTAGTTCGAGAAGATAAAGGTAAGCAATCTCCAATTTATTATGTCGGTAAGTCCTTATTAGATGCTGAAACTCAATGTCCTCATTTAGAAAAACTTGCTTTAGCACTAATAATGGCTTCTAGAAAATTAAGGTCTTACTTTCAATGTCACCCTATCTCTGTAGTGACCGCCTACCCCTTACGAAATATATTGCATAAGCAAGAGTTATCAGGTAGGTTAGCCAAGTGGGCCATAGAACTAAGTGAATATGACATCACATATCAACCTAGAACTGCGATAAAATCATAGGTTTTAGCAGATTTCGTGGTAGACTTTAGCCCAGGGATGGTAATAGAAGCAGAAAAAAAGCTGCAGGTATTTAACGGATCTAATCCAGGTACTTGGACCCTATTTACCGATGGCTCATTGAATGTTAAAGGAGCGGGTTTAGGCATTGTTCTAATCCCACCTTCAGGAGAAACTATAAGGCAATCCATAAAATGCCATCCTATTACTAATAATGAAGCAGAATATGAAGCTGTGATTGCAGGTTTAGAATTGGCACGAGAGCTCGGAATAGAGCAGGTTACAATCAAAAGCGACTCGCAGCTCATAGTTAATCGAATGCAGGGAACTCATATAGCTAGAGAGGCGAGGATGCAACAATATTTGAAAAAGGCACGAGATTTGATGAGGCAATTCCAAACTTGGAAAATCGTGCAGATACCTAGGGAAGAAATGTCGAAGCAGACGAGTTGCCTAATCTTGCATCCGCTGCAGAAGTAACAAATGAAGAAAATGCTTCCGTAATACATTTGTTTCATTTGGCACTCGATCAAGATAAAAATAAGGTAAATTTCATTAATCTAACCTGGGATTGGAGAAACGATATTGTTAATTTTTTGCAATACGGAATTCTACCTGAAGATAAGAAAAAGGCTCAGGCACTTCAACGAAAAGCTGCCCGTTATTGTTTGGATCGAGGCAATTTATATCGAAAATATTCGGTGGTCCTTTAGCAATGTGTCTCGGACCTTATCAAACAGAGTATGTGATGAGAGAAGTACATGAAAGACATTATGGAAATCACGTAGGAGGAAGATCCTTGGTAAAAGTCTAATTAGAGCAGGGTATTACTGGTAAAAAATGGAAGAAAAGGCAGCCAGCTTTGTGGCCAAATGTGATAAATGCCAAAGATATGGTAACAACATGCATCGACCACCAGAACTATTACATCCGGTTATTGCACCATGGCCTTTTATGAAATGGGGGATGGATATCGTGGGTCCACTACCACAAGCCAAAGGAAATGTACGATTTTTATTAGCACTCACTGATTATTTTACTAAGTGGGTAGAAGCAGGTGCCTTCAAACAGTTGCGAGAAAAAGAAGTTAGGGACTTTATTTGGCGAAATATCATATGTCGGTTTGGGGTTCCAAAAGAAATCGTGTGTGATAACGACCTGCAATTCATAGGTGCAATGTGAAGACCCAAAGGGGTCATCACCTGTTTTAATTAATTATGTGCTCCCGAGGTCTTGAAAACCTTATTTAGAGTTGCCTCGATTTGCGTGCGCAGTCCGGGCGCGTAGCCGAGAAGCTTAAAGGTGAAATTCTGTGAAAAAAATGCTAAATTTTGATGTTAAAATGAATAAATTTGACTTTGGTCAACATTTTGGGTAAACGGATCCGGACCTGTGATTCGACGGTCCCGTAGGGTCTGTAGGAAAATATGGGACTCGGGCGTATGCCCGGAAGTGAATTCCGAGGTCCCGAGACCGAGAAATGAATTTTTAAAAGAAATTGCTTTTCTGAAATTGTTAAGGAAAAATTGAAATGATATTTGATTGGAATGTGTTGGTATCGGGCCTGTATTTTGGTTCCGGCGCCCGTTACAGGTCTTATATATGAATTAAGATATTTCTGTAAAGTTTGATTAAAATCGGACGTCGTTTGACGTGTTTAGGACTTGAAATCCTAAATTTGAAACTTAAATGAAGTTTGAGGAAAAACTCTTGATTTTGAGGTTTGATTCATTGTTTTTGATGTTATTTTGGCGATTTGATCGCACGGATAAGTTCGTATGATGTTGTTGAGTTAGTTCATGTGTTTGGTTAGGAGCCCCGAGGGCTCGAGTGTGATTCGGATGTGTTTCGGGGTTGTTTTAGCCTTAGAAAAATTGCAGAACTGTTGTCTGCTGTTGTCCAGTCCTTTGTGCTATGCGATCGCATAGCCATGTCCGCGATCGCATAGTGTAAATTTTCAGGGGTCCAGTTTGTTCTATGCGATCGCATAGCTCCTCCCGCGATCACATAGTGTTAGCCTGAGAAGCCCTTTATTTTCCTCTATGCGATCGCATAGTCCGGTTCGCGTTCGCAGTGACCAGCCTGTTTCTTCTACGCGATCGCAGTGCTCCATTCGCGATCGCGGTGACCATTTTCCCCTTCCTCTATGCGATCGCATTGCATTCTTCGCGATCGCGTAGACCATTTTTCGCCCAGTTAAATTTTAAAATTCCAGAACAGTGTCATTACGGGATTCACCAAAAATTTCACAAAACCTTTCTTCTCCAAGCTCTTAGGCGACCATTGAAGCAATTCTTCATCAAAACCTCTTGGGTTAGTAATTCTTGGCTTATTTTCTTCCAATTCCTTCCACATCTATTGAAATCCTAGGCCTAAAACATGTGAATTAAGGTAGAAAATTGGGTATTTGGGTAGAGTTAGGGCTTTTTAATTTTTCTTGATTTAGACCTCGTTTTGGGGTCGAATTTGAAAACAAATTATATATTTGGGCTCGTGGGTGAATGGGGGGTTTGATTTTGGTCCGAACCTCGTGTTTTGACCAAGCGGGCCCGGGGTCGAGTTTTGAGTTTTTGGGAAAAATGATGGAAAAGCTATAATTAGGCATTGGGTTCGTATTGGTTAGCATTTATTGATGTATTGAAGTCATTATTGTATAGATAAAATTGATTTGGAGCCGAATTCGAGAGGAAAGGTGGTTATTGAGGATTGAATTGGCCGTGGAAGTTTGAGGTAAGTGTTTGGTCTAACCCTAGCTTGAGGGATTAGGAGTTGAGTCTTATTTGCTAAGTGCTTCTTGTTGAGTACAACGTATAGGCATGGTGACGAGTATCTGTACGTTGGTGTCAAGCATGAACGTGAGTCTTAAATTGATAGTTGTTGTGTTCTTAAATGACACTTCGGATGCTTTAAATTGATGACTCTTGATATTGAGTAGAGATTTAGTTTATTCCCGTGGACTTTATTCATGCTTGAGCACTGGTATTAATTGAGCTGAGTAAGAGTTGAGCTAGGATATGGTTATAGCTGATTCTCCCTTGCCGGGATGGTTATTTTGATATTGTTGTTCCCTTGACGGGAAATTATTATTATATTACTTCTGTTTCCTTGCCGGAAATTTTATTGTGACTTTGTGTTGACTTGAAATGGGAGCGGGTGGTACGCCTACCACGAGTTATGATGAAATGGGAGCGGGTGGTACGCCTACCACGAGATTTGATGAAATGAGAGCGGGTGGTACGCCTACCACGAGTTATGATGAAATGGGAGCGGGTGGTACGCCTACCACGAGATTTGATGAAATGGGAGCGGGGTGGTACGCCTACCACGAGATTTGATGAAATGGGAGCGGGTGGTATGCCTACCACGAGTTTTGATGAAATGGGAGCGGGTGGTACGCCTACCACGAGATTTGATGAAATGGGAACGGGTGGTACGCCTACCACGAGTTATGATGAAATGGGATCGGGTTGCACGCCTGCAACGAGATGTGTACTGACAGTGAAATCTGCTTTTATTTCCCTTATCCGTGTTAGAGTTAATTTATTGATGTTCCTTATTATTCTCTTGAAATTCTGTATTATCTGTTATCCCCGAAGCATGTTTCCCTCCCATTTAAAATGTTTATTCTTTATATATTTCTCGTTGTAGATGTATATATATAATTGCACAGGTTTATGTGGTAGTCTTGTCTAGCCTCGTCACTACTTCGCCGGGGTTAGGCTAGGCACTTACCAGCACATAAGGTCGGTTGTGCTGATACTACACTCTGTGCTCTTTTGCACAGATCCTGGTACCGGACAGCAGCAGTAGTTCTGGAGCTAGTCTTCAGCCCACGAGATTCCCGAGGTAGTTCTGCAGGCGTCCGCATGCCCGGCATCTCCTCTATCTTTATTTATGATCTGTTTCCTTTTGTATCCGAGACAGACTTTATTCCTTGTTTCAGACAGTTGTATGTAGCACTCTTAGATAGTCCGTGAATGTTGTGACACCAGTCCTGGGTAGAGGCATATATGGATTTTCCTTATTATTTTGGTTTACTTCGTTAAGTCTTCCGCTTTATGTTCATATTTCCGTTGTTATTCTAATATTTACCGCTTGTTGATATGATTGGTAAAAAGAAATTTAAAATGAAAGAGTTAGGAGTTTATGATTTGTGGCTTGCCTAGCTTCTACGAGTAGGCGCCATCACGACCCCCGAGGGTGGGTAATCCGGGTTGTGACAAGTTGGTATCTGAGCTCTAGGTTACATAGGTCTCACAATTCACGGACAAGCTTAGTAGAGTCTGAGGGATCGGTACGGAGACGTCTGTATTTATCCCCCAGAGGCTACCGAGTTAGGAAATGTTTCACATTTGTTCTTTCTTGTCGTGCGGTTTGGTTTCTCAACGCTAATTGAATTTCTACTCTGTTCTTTCGCAGATGGCGAGAACACACGCTTCCTCATCTACCGCTCAGCAGCCCGAGCCCCCAGCAGCAGCTCCCACGAGGGGCAGAGGGTGAGGCCGAGGCCGTTCTAGAGGCCGAGGTAGGGGCAGAGCTCAGCCCCGAGCAGCAGCACCAGTGGAGGAGCCTCAGGTTGATTTTGACGAGGAGGTTCTGACCCCAGCAGTTCCGGTGGGCCCAGCTCAGGTCCCAGAGGGGTTTATTGCTACCCCAGTTCTTCAGGACGCTTTGGTCCGATTGGTGGGCCTGATGGAGAGTGTCACCCGTGCAGGCTTGCTTCCTGTGGCACCAGCCACTTCTCAGGCTGGAGGAGGAGTCCAGACTCCTGCTACTCGTACTCCGGAGCAGGTGGCTCCCCAGACCCAGACTCCAGCAGTTTAGCCAGTTGGAGCAGCTCAGCCGGACGTGGTAGCCCAGGCCGGTGATGGAGCAGTTATGTCTGCCGATGCTTTGTGGAGATTGGACAGGTTTACCAAGCTCTTCACTTCTACATTCAGCGGTGCATCTACTGAGGATCCCCAGGATTATCTGGATAGTTGCCATGAGGTTCTTCGAAACATGGGTATTGTTGAGACCAATGGGGTTGATTTCGCTATATTTCGCTTGTTTGGATCCGCCAAGACTTGGTGGAGGGTTTATTGCTTAGCTAGGCCATCAGGATCACCAGCCTTGACATGGGAACAGTTCACACAGCTATTTCTGGAGAAGTTTCTCCCCATTACTCAGCGAGAGGCCTATCGGAGGCAGTTCGAGTGCCTTCAGCAGGGATCCATGACTGTCACCCAGTATGAGACCAGGTTCATTGACTTAGCTCGCCATGCTCTGGTTATACTTCCCACTGAGAGGGAGAGAGTGAGACGGTTTATTGATGGCCTCATTCAGCCAATTCGTCTCCAGATGGCTAGAGAGACTGGGAGTGAGATATCCTTCCAGGAGGCGGCCAATGTGGCCCAGAGGGTTGAGATGGTATTATCACAGGGGGGTGGTCATAGAGCAGACAAGAGACCCCGTCAGTCAGGCAGATTCAGTGGTGCCTCGTCTGGAGGCAGGGATTCATATGGTAGAGGCCATGCTCCTAGGCCTTTTCAGTCAGCACTCCAGGTTTCTCACGGTGCTTCGGGTAGCCGTGGTCCTCAGACGCAGTATTCCGATCAGCAGTCCTTCAGTGCACCACCNGAAGATTTGGAGGCATTATCTATATGGCGTGGCATGTGAGGTGTTCACGGATCACAAGAGTCTTCAGTACTTGTTCAAGCAAAAGGAGTTGAATTTGAGGCAGAGGAGGTGGTTGGAGTTGTTGAAGGATTATGATATCACCATTTTATATCATCCGGGAAAGGCCAATGTGGTGGCCAATGTTTTGAGTAGGAAGTCAGCCAGTATAGGTAGTCTTGCTTATATTCCGGTAGGTGAGAGGCCGCTTGCTTTGGATGTTCAGGCCTTAGCCAATCAGTTCGTGAGGCTGGATGTTTCTGAGCCCAGTCGTGTGTTAGCTTGCACGGTCGCTCGTTCTTCATTATTGGAGCGTATCCGTGAGCGGCAGTATGATGATCCCCATTTGTGTGTCCTTAGAGACACGGTGCAATGCGGAGGTGCTAGGCATGTTACCTTAGATGATGATGGAGTTTTGAGATTGCAGGGTCGAGTATGTGTGCCTAATGTGGATGGGCTCCGAGAGTTGATTTTGGAGGAGGCCCATAGCTCCCGGTACTCTATTCATCCGGGCGCCGTGAAGATGTATCAGGACTTGCGGCAGCATTATTGGTGGCGTATAATGAAGAAGGATATCGTAGCATATGTGGCTCGTTGTTTGAATTGTCAGCAGGTTAAGTACGAGTATCCGAGGCCTGGTGGTTTATTTCAGAGGATTGAGCTTCCCGAGTGGAAGTGGGAGCGGATCACTATGGATTTTGTTACTGGACTCCCGCTGACTCGGGAGAAGTTCGATGCAGTATGGGTCATTGTTGATAGGCTGACCAAGTCAGCACATTTCATTCCTGTGGTAGTCTCCTATTCATCAAAGAGGTTAGCTGAGATCTATATCCGGGAGATTGTTCGCCTTCATGGTGTGCCAGTATCCATCATTTCGGACCGAGGTACGCAGTTTACCTCGCGCTTCTGGAGAGCAGTTCAGCGAGAGTTGGGCACCCGGGTTGAGTTGAGCACATCATTTCATCCCCAGACGGACGATCAGTCCGAGCGGACTATTCAGATTTTGGAGGATATGCTCCGAGCTTGTGTTATCAACTTTGGAGGTTCGTGGGATCAGTTTTTGCCCTTATCAGAGTTTGCCTACAACAACAGTTACCAGTCGAGCATCCAAATGGCTCCTTATGAGGCTCTATATGGTAGGCGGTGTCGATCTCCGGTCGGATGGTTCGAGCCGGGAGAGGCTCGGTTGTTGGGTACGGATATGGTTCAGGAGGCCTTGGACAAGGTCAGGATCATTCAGGATAGGCTTCGTTCAGCTCAGTCTAGGCAAAAGAGCTATGCAGACCGCAAGGTTCGAGATGTGGATTTTATGGTTGGTGAGCGGGTATTGCTCCGAGTGTCGCCTATGAAAGGCGTGATGAGATTTGGGAAGAAGGGCAAGCTTAGCCCTAGGTTCATTGGTCCGTTTGAGATTCTTGATCGAGTGGGAGAGGTGGCTTATAGACTTGCCTTGCCACCGAGCTTATCAGCCGTGCATCCAGTGTTTCATGTGTCCATGCTTCGGAGATATCAGGACGATCTAGCCCACGTGTTAGATTTCAGCACTGTCCAGTTGGACAAGGACTTGTCTTATGAGGAGGAGCCGGTAGCTATACTAGACCGGCAGGTTCGTTAGTTGAGATCCAAGAGTTTCCCTTCTGTTCGTGTCCAGTGGAAAGGTCAGCCTCCTGAGGCATCGACCTGGGAGTCTGAGTCCGATATGCGGAGCCGTTATCCTCATCTTTTCCCCAACTCAGGTACTTCCTTCTTCTGTCCGTTCGAGGACGAACAGTTGTTTTAGAGGTGGAGAATGTGACAACCTAAAGGGGTCATCACCTGTTTTAATTAATTCTGTGCTTCCGAGGCCTTGAAAACCTCATTTAGAGTCGCCTCGATTTGCGTGCGTAGTCCGGGCGCGTAAACGGGAAGCTTAAATGTGAAATTCTATGAAAAAAATGCTAAATTTTGATGTTAAAATGAATAAATTTGACTTTGGTCAATATTTTGGGTAAACGGACCCGGACCCGTGATTCGACGACCCGAAGGGTCCGTAGGAACATATGGGACTCGGGCGTATGCCCGGAATCGAATTCCGAGGTCCCAAGCCCGAGAAATGAATTTTTAAAAGAAATTGTTTTTCTGAAATTGTTAAGGAAAAATTGAAATGATATTTGATTGGAATGTGTTGGTATCGGGCCCATATTTTGGTTCCGGCGCCTGGTACAGGTCTTATATGTGAATTAAGATATTTCGGTAAAGTTTGGTTAAAATCGGACGTCGTTTGACGTGTTTCGGACTTGAAATCCTAAATTTGAAACTTAATGAAGTTTGAGGAAAAACTCTTGATTTTGAGGTTTGATTCATTGTTTTTGATGTTATTTTGGCGATTTGATCGCACGGATAAGTTCGTATGATGTTTTTGAGTTAGTTCATGTATTTGGTTAGGATCCCCGAGGGCTCGAGTGTGATTCGGATGTGTTTCGGGGTTGTTTTAGCCTTAGAAAAATTGCAGAACTGCTGTCTGCTGTTGTCCAGTCCTTTGTGCTATGCGATCGCATAGCCATGTCCTCGATCGCATAGTGTAAATTTTCAGGGGTCCAGTTTGTTCTATGCGATCGCATAGCTCCTCCCGCGATTGCATAGTGTTAGCCTGAGAAGCCCTATATTTTCCTCTATGCGATCGCATAGTACGGTTCGCGATTGCAGTGACCAGCCTGTTTCTTCTACGCGATCGCAGTGCTCCTTTCGCGATCGCGGTGACCATTTTCCCCTTCCTCTATGCGATCGCATTGCATTCTTCGCGATCGCATAGACCATTTTTCGCCCAGTTAAATTTTAAAATTCCAGAACAGTGTCATTACGGGATTCACCAAAAATTTCACAAAACCTTTCTTCTCCAAGCTCTTAGGCGACCATTGAAGCAATTCTTCATCAAAACCTCTTGGCTTAGTAATTCTTGGCTTATTTTCTTCCAATTCCTTCCACATCTATTAAAATCCTAGGCCTAAAACATGTGAATTAAGGTAGAAAATTGGGTATTTGGGTAGAGTTAGGGCTTTTTTATTTTTCTTGATTTAGACCTCGTTTTGGGGTCGAATTTGAAAACAAATTATATATTTGGGCTCGTGGGTGAATGGGGGATTTGATTTTGGTCCGAACCTCGTATTTTGACCAAGCGGGCCCGGGGTCGATTTTTGAGTTTTTGGGAAAAATGATGGAAAAGCTATAATTAGGCATTGGGTTCGTATTGTTTAGCATTTATTGATGTATTGAAGTCATTATTGTATAGATACAAATTGATTTGGAGCCAAATTCGAGAGGAAAGGCGGTTATTGAGGATTGAATTGGCCGTGGAAGTTTGAGGTAAGTGTTTGGTCTAACCCTAGCTTGAGGGATTAGGAGTTGAGTCTTATTTGCTAAGTGCTTCTTGTTGAGTACAACGTATAGGCATGGTGACGAGTATCTATACATTGGTGTCGAGCATGACCGTGAGTCTTAAATTGATAGTTGTTGTGTTCTTAAATGACACTTCAGATGCTTTAAATTGATGACTCTTGATATTGAGTAGAGATTTAGTTTATTCCCGTGGACTTTATTTATGCTTGAGCACTGGTATTAATTGAGCTGAGTAAGAGTTGAGCTAGGATTTGGTTATAGCTGATTCTCCCTTGCCGGGATGGTTATTTTGATATTGTTGTTCCCTTGACGGGAAATTATTATTATATTGCTTTTGTTTCCTTGCCGGAAATTTTATGGTGACTTTGTGTTGACTTGAAATGGGAGCGGGTGGTACGCCTACCACGAGTTATGATGAAGTGGGAGCGGGTGGTACGTCTACCACGAGATTTGATAAAATGGGAGCGGGTGGTACGCCTACCATGAGATTTGATGAAATGGGAGCGGGTGGTACGCCTACCACGAGGTATGATGAAATGGGAGCGGGTGGTACGCCTACCACGAGATTTGATGAAATGGGAGCGGGTGGTACGCCTACCACGAGTTATGATGAAATGGGATCGGGTTCCACGCCTGCAACGAGATGTGTACTAACAGTGAAATCTGCTTTTATTTCCCTTATCCGTGTTAGAGTTAATTTAATGATGTTCCTTATTATTCTCTTGAAATTCTGTATTATCTGCTATCTCCGAAGCATGTTCCCCTCCCATTTAAAATGTTTATTCTTGATATATTTCTCGCTGTAGATGTATATATATAACTGCACAGGTTTATGTGGTAGTCCTGTCTAGCCTCGTCACTACTTCGCCGGGGTTAGGCTAGGCACTTACCAGCACATGGGGTCGGTTGTGCTGATACTACACTCTATGCTCTTTTGCAGAGATCCTGGTACTGGACAGCAGCAGTAGTTTGGGAGCTAGTCTTCAGCCCACGAGATTCCCGAGGTAGTCCTGCAGGCGTCCGCAGGCTCGACATCTCCTCTATCTTTATTTATGATCTGTTTCCTTTTGTATCCGAGATAGACTTTATTCCTTGTTTCAGACAGTTGTATGTAGCACTCTTAGATAGTCCGTGAATGTTGTGACACCAGTCCTGGGTAGAGGCATATGTGGATTTTCCTTATTATTTTGGTTTACTTCGTTAAGTCTTCCGCTTTAAGTTCATATTTCTGCTGTTATTCTAATATTTACCGCTTGTTGATATGATTGGTAAAAAGAAATTTAAAATGAAAGAGTTAGGAGTTTATGATTTGTGGCTTGGCTAGCTTCTACGAGTAGGCGCCATCACGACCCCCGAGGGTGGGTAATCCGGGTCGTGACATGCAAAAATCACAGAATTCTTTCAGAGTTGGCAAATTAAAAGGATTACTTCAACACCTTATCATCCCGTGGCCAATGGACAAGCTGAATCAACAAACATAGTTATTATTAATAACTTGAAGAAAAGGCTAGAAGAGTCAAAAGGTAAGTGGCCAGAAGTGTTACCTGGAGTCTTGTGGGCTTACCGAACAACAGCAAAAACGAGTACGGGAGAGACACCATTTTCACTTGTGTACGGTGCTGAAACCTTAATTATAGTTGAAATAGGTGAACCAAGTACGAGATACAATCAAGCAACCGAAGAGTCAAATGAGGAGGTGATGCGAATAAATCTCGATTTGCTTGAAGAAAGGAGAGAAACCGCCCTGATAAGGGTGGCTGCACAGAAGCAAATTATTGAGCGATATTACAATCGAAAAGCTCATCTAAGGTACTTCAAGATTGGGGACTTCGTACTCAAGAAATTTTTTCAATCAACGAAAGCAACCAATGCAGGAAAGTTGAGCCCAAATTGGGAAGGACCTTACAAGATTCGAGGTATTGCTGGAAAAGGTGCTTACGAGTTAGAAACCATGGATGGCAAGGTTCTACCCTCGAGTTGGAATGCTGTTCATCTGAAGAAGTACTATTTCTAAGCAAAAGAAATACCCACGGTCAGGTATTGCTCAATTACGATTTTTGTTTTGTACAGTTTAAATTATACTAACAATTTTAGATGATAGGCAAAAAGCTAGCCCACACCAAATGATGATATTAGACCTAAAAGACACGCGAAAGTAACATAATTCCCGGTCTAGGGTTACAACCTTTCTGATGGAAATATAAAAGGTTAAGCAGTCATCATCTAAATTATATATACCTCCGAGTCCCGTACATTTTTCCTTTTTCAAGAAAAGGACCACACAGAAGGAATAATCAAGTGCTCGAGATTACTAGTATATATATATATATATATATATATTTATTATATAGTATTATATTATATATTATTACTATATATATATAAGGAAAGCAAAGAAGACCGGAAAAATCAGAATGCAAGTCAAGCTTAAAGTCTACCCAACAAATCGAAAGTTCAGAGCAAAGTCACAAGCAGCCAAAAACACAAAGCCTGATTCAAAAACCTGTGAAGAATACACTCGTGGATGTAAATTTCAAAATCTTACGAATGTTTAGGTTAAAAGCAATATTTAGTCATGGGTTGCAAGATATACCCTTGAATTATTTACAAATCTGTTGTAAAGAAAACAGCTACGAAAAAGTTATAGATGATACTTAAATACATGTAAAGTATTATATGATTTGAAAGTTCGAGTGATACAAAACATTCCTCAAAGTTATTCAAAGAAACATGTGTGTTCCTATTTCTTCTTTCGTATGTTTACACCATTATAAAGTTGAGATGTCTTCTTTATTAAGTGTCGTATATAAAAAGGGCCCTCTTTTATAATTCGTGCTTGTTCAAAAGAGTCACGAAGCAATGAAGAATTTTTGCAAAAGTTAAAATAACAAAGGGTAAAACAAAAACCCAAACATTAAAATTAAGTGGAAATAAAGCCCAAACTTATAAAGATAAGGCAAGGGCAAACCACTAAGAGAGTAGAACAGAAACTCTAAAAAAAGGTATTATAAGAGTTAGACAAAAACTTTATAATATTATAATAACTTGGTTAAAACTAAGTATGAACTTAGTTCCAACCTGATTGTCTTATACAAAAAAAAAACCCCAAAACGGACTAGGGGTAAGATCTTCCAAAACATTACCCCCAAATGGGAGTAGGGGTAAACCTCCAAACGTTCCACCAATAAAAAAAACAAAACAACACTTCAAACTTTTTCACTTTCACTGTGGGGCAGAATCTGAACCGGAAGGATGGAGAGTGGCATCATCACCAGAAGGAAGAGCAGCTTGAGCAGAAGAAGGTTGAGCAATAGCTTCACCAAGAGTAATTTCATCACCTTCGGGAATACCAACCTCAGGTGAAGAAAAGATTTGACACTGGTGGGTCTTTTCAATCGTCTTTCTAGTCTTTACAATCTCAACATCTAAGTCAAAACCTTCCTGGCCTACTTCCTTTAATGTTTCGAGGCGAGTGTTCAAAAAGCCCAACTAACATCAACAATGGCTTTATCTTCAAGGGCCTCATAGTCTTTTTCCCATTTCTCAACCTCAGCTCTTAATTCATCCTTCTCATTCAAGGCAGCGTCATAAGAAGCCTGTAGGGGGGCAAGGGATCTCTCTAAAAAGTTAACCTTGTCTGAAGATACACGAAGATCTTCTTGAGTTTGTGTGAGCATTTGAATAAGCTCCCCAGAGTAAGCTTCTTTTTGGTTTAACAAATCCTTTAAGCTCCTAATTTCTTTAGAAGCCTGGGAAAGCTGTTCAGCAAATGAAGACTCAAGAAGATTCTTATCTTTGCTCGCCTGATTAGATGAGGCTTTTTTAACCGCTAGTTCCGTTGCCATAACTTTTACTTGCTGCTCTAAGGTACACTTTTCTTCCTCTAAAACCTCCATTCCAAGTTAAAGACTCTTGAACTGCTCTTTCCGATCTCAGTGTGGCAATCATTCATCAACTGCTCCATGTGGACAATCCTTTTCATCATCTCCGTACCGATGAGATTGATCTACACAAAGAAGAGAGAATGTGATACTAGTAAGAGAAAAATTATGTAAAATAAAAAGACAAGGCTTATACCTTTAAAGATGAATGCATAATATCATTCATCCACATTAGAGAGCTGCGACTTTCCAGTTTAGACTTCTCAACTGGGCCAATCAGTGGTTTTAGCCATATGTCGGCTTGTCCCGATTTCTTCAAAAGATTACCATCTGCAGGAATCTCGATGGTAACTTGTTTAATCGCCCTACTGCTACTAGAGGAACCAATTTCAGCATGGGAAGTTGTGGTAGTAGGAACAATCGAGGAAGTCAAAATAACCACGGGTGGAGCAGTGGAAGCAGCAGCAGATACTGGCAACTGAGATTCAATTAGAGTAGACACAGAAAAAGAGGCAAGAGGCGCTTCCTTAGAAATAAAGCCAAAGCTTTCTTCATCAAATCCACGAGAAAAGAGCTGTTCAGTAGAGTCACGGGGTGCTGCAGGAGTCTCTTCATCAGAACTCACTAAAGTAGCACTCTCAGGCTCGAACATGGGAACAGAACTAGGAGGAGGAGTAGCTTCGTCATCTGAAATGACCCATCTTCTAGCTCGTGGATTACGAACTAACGAGCCTTCGTCCCGCTCCTCTTCGTCTTCAGAGTTATATGGTCTATCAGCTTTTCTTTTTGATGACGAACTCAAGATTATCTCTTGAGCCTTTGATAGAGAGAGCCTCGAAGCAGTGATTGATGCAACACTCACACCCCGAATGGGAAACCCTAATAAAGAAAAGGGTTAATAAGTCCCAGGATAAACAAGAAAATAAAGAAGAAAATGAAAGAGAAAGTTATCGTGAGTCTTAAATTTCCATCCAAATCTGTTGAAAGGTATTTCGAGGACCTTACTTCTATTGGAGCAACTGTTAACAATTTTTCTAACCGACCACGGAAGTCAGAAATTTCCTCAACAGTTCCCATGGTTGTTGAAAAAGAAAAGTAAAACGGTTATGAGAGTACAAGTTCTTTTTTAAAAAAAAAAGCAAAATAAATGATTGGAGGTGAAACTCACGTGCAAAGTTCCACTTCTCGGGGAAGGGCATGTTCTCTTCGCCTACTAACCCACATGTAGGAGCGGCAACAAATCGGGCGTACCAGTCATGATCTTTGTCGCCTTCGGGGCTAACCAAAACTCTCTTACTTCTCGCCACGAGTGTAAAAACCCCATGGCGGAATAATTTGCGAGAGTAGAGATGAATTAGATGGTAAAAGGTGAAGGGTAATTGAGGCAGATTTGACAAATATCTAAGGCATGCCACAACCCTCCATACAATAGGGCCAATCTGTCCTAAACACACATCAAAGAAACATCAAAATTCAATGATAACTGGGTCAATAGGTGGTCTAAAACTAATGTGAAGGGATATTTATACACAAAAGAAAAACCAGATTTAAAGGAAGTGATCCTTTGATTCTCATTAGGGACCAGAATCGGAAAGTCAAATTTCCAATAGCAATCTCTACGTACAACAAAAATTAAACCTTAGTGATCTAGGAAGGGTAAACATCAGCGTGATCGTGAGAAGTGATGGAAGTAACCTGATTTTTAATTAATTCTCTATCTGTGACAAAGGAAAGTTCAGCAGGAATAATCTCGTCGACAGTAGGTTCACGAAGCGGTTCACTAAAATCTCTATTTCTAGCAGAAGATCTATGTGAAAAAGAAGCCCTAGTTCTAGAAGAAGATGGAGGAGTAAAACTGGGTTGAGAAGAAGAACTACGTACAGAAACTGACCCTAAACTACGTAACCTACCACCTCTTCTACTTCTGGTAGGAGCAGAAGAAAAAGGAAGTTCGTCTACGATGAGAACTTTTTGAGAATCAGGATTTGAAGAAGACATAGTTGTATAAAGAAGTAGAACGTATTGAAGAAAAAGAACAAGTTATGAATAAAGAACACCGAAGAAAATTTTTCGTGAAAGCAAAGGCAAAGGATGTATTTATATGCAGAAGCAACCGTCATACAAGAAAGGTAATGATGGAAACGCCATCATGAAAACTATCACTTCGTGATTGATGCAGCCACAAAAAAGCTCTAAACTCCGGTGAAGAGTTGCAGAGCCAATCGAAGACTACCACGTGTCACATGCATTAAATGGAAGTGATATACGATGCATCAGTTCAGAAGAAGGTACAATGGTACGTGAGAAACGGCAGCAAAACTTCCCGCCTTAAATGAGATCCACTTCCCAAATATTCAATTGCTGAATAATTGGTAAGTGGGGGGACTATCTTTATTGGGGAAAATAAATATTACACGTGGAATTATTTTTGTGGCTGACATGGCAAGACATATGGATAACTAGAAAAGGGACAGCTGGAGAAGAGTATTAAAAAAGACGTGAGTCTTAATAGGTACGAGAAAAATATCTAAGAGACGAGAAGAAACGGTAGCTCGAGTCTCTTTAGCGATTTGAAGAGGCACCGGTGGAATGAACCAAGACAATGAAAATGACAGATTCATTGGTCTTCAATTAATGAGCATGAATGATTACAAACGTTACAGAATCTTTACGAAACAGTTACGATTACCAATTATAACGTTTTATTAATGTCATTAATGCTCATAATGACTCGATCATAATAGGAAAAAGACGTTGTACTTAGAGATAACTATATAAGGAAAAGAAAGGTCATTTGTATGGGGAAGTTCTGATTATATTGGAATATAATTATTTACTTCTGCTTTCTACTGATTACTTTGCTATTCTGATTTCCTATTTTACTGCAAGAATATCGATTTCCTTGATTATCAGTAACCCGAGTATTTCTAATAATAGGCTTTGACCGAAATTCCCATTTATTGGTTAAACAATAAACTATCTTATAGTATCTTTTAGAGTTGATTGTTTCTTACAAAGAATGGATCAAGGCCACTTTTTCAATTCAAAATATACTTGAACTGTTCCAAATATATGAAATTATTTTAACATCTACTTAGTAATACAAAATTGAGATCATTAGATGATGAGAACTTACAAAAAAAGTATCTTAAATGGTTGTTAATATCTGCCGAAATATGGTGAATAGAGTTACCGGGTACATTTGATGGTAGCTGTCAGTAAGAAGCCAGCACAGTCAAAATATGTACAAAATGGTTCTGCACACCATTTTTTACAAAACGAAAAGCACATAAATCAAATGAAAGTATATGAAATTTTATTAATTAAATTTAAGATCTCTTTTTAAGTTTTGACTTTAGGCTACCGATTTCGTTGAGCAGCCTCTGCACACAAATAGAGAGCAAAATGAGCAATTTCAAATATTATATAGGCAATTCCAAAACAAATTGTTAGTGATGAATAAAGTGAAAATAAATATTAATTAAATATATGATAGTTGATAATAGCTTATGTACATATGTATGTAAGCTATTATCTTAG
Source organism: Nicotiana attenuata (assembly GCF_001879085.1). NCBI lineage: Eukaryota > Viridiplantae > Streptophyta > Magnoliopsida > Solanales > Solanaceae > Nicotiana > Nicotiana attenuata. The sequence continues at coordinate 686,299 of NW_017670410.1, read as the reverse complement.
GTCCAACATTGGACTCTGCAAACTGTCACCAATGATTGCCTTCATACCTCATTTCCGATTAACTTATCAGACACTTCTAGAACTCTTTCTACGTATTTGCGTTGTACCAGTTGAACTAAAATATCACCAAGCAGCTTAACCAGAGTGTCGGATTCGAGCAAGGAAAATTGTATTAAATCGATTAATTTATAGTTGCTGAAATCATGTACTCCTAATAATGGTAGTGGTGAGTTAGTTGAGTCGCATAGACCAGCCATTCTGTAGATTTTTAACAAAGTTGGTGAACAATTCTATTTTACAGCAGAAAGTGTTGTGATGAGTCATCCTCTAGCTAGATTACAACCTAAACGGGTCATTTAGTAGATGATCATCCAAGTTGTCATTTGGTATATCAGAATAAAGCTAAGCTTAATCTCTTGAACCAGACTTTAAAATGGTGAAGTATAATATTTTAAAACTTTTTTTGATAATCACACATCTTGTAAATAAGTGTTACTAATTCATCTTATGAGTAGTAATATATATCATTCTTCTAAAAGTTTTTTTGTGCAGCTTTAGCGGAAAGTTGACCATACACATTCTCATATTTTAAAGAGCACGATCTGGCACTAGGCTCTTCTCAATGATTTGAGTGGTAAAGCAAGAAGTCCAGAGAATATCCTTTTGCACAAAGAAAGATGTAAGGTTGGAGGCAGAAGCCGAGCTACCGAACCCAGTAGCTTTTGCTCAAACAATGTATTTGTGTCAAAAATTTTATTAAATATATTTAAATATTAAATTTAGAACTAATTCATTAACACTCGTTATAAAATTCAGAACCCGTAAGATTGAAATCCTGACTCCGCTTCTGAGCCAACATTATTCTGAATATTATGAGAACAAATGCTACTCTATTGTTCTAAAGATGATGGATGAATACAATAGTATAAACAGAATTCCTCTAAAAAGTTATACCAAATATATGTATAATGAATAATTGGATATGTAGTATTAGTTTCATAATGGTTAAATGAGTGTAACAGTTGAGAAATGTAATGAAAAATACGAGAACATACTTGAATCCTTAATTTAAAATAGGAGAGAGAGTGTGAAAAGACAAATACTCCATAATTTGTGCATTTTGGCTGCTCATTAATTATGTGCATAATCTCTATCTGCCATTAATGTAAAAAAAATTGCCATTTATGGAATAAACAAAGAGTAGTATTATTTTCTTAAATACTTTTTAAAAAGTGATCAGCTGTGTATTTTATCCGAAGATGATATATGATACTTGTTCCATTCAAGTTTACTTGTCCACTATTGATTTGACACACTCATTAAGAAACAATAAATAGCATGGTAATTACTATATCACCCCATCTATTAAATCTTGGAAAATGAATTGAAAATAAGTAGTATACTTAATAAGAAGGGTGTAAAATGGTAAATTATCTATTGGTTTTCCAAACTAAACAAGTAAAAACGGATAACTTGACATGTCCGCATATATAACAAAAGATAAAACACAACTATATATCTGCATGCAGCAGTAGCCTCCACTGAAATTAATAACATCGTTTGTACAAGATAAAGATGTAATTGAGATATATCCGTAATTTATTGGGTGGATTAAACAAAAGGAAGCGCTCCCTACTATAATATAAGTTTCGTCGAGGTTAAGCTTCTTTTGTGTTTTTTCCTAGTCTAACTAATAATAAAATAGGTGAAAGAAGATTCATCTCTAACTTAATTGGGATGTGCTTATTGATGTTGTATACTGAGAAGAAGAATTTGACGACAAATCACCTGACCTTCTCCTTAGCATTTGCCTCATCCCATCAGCTACATGAACTGCAGGATTATTAGACTTAAAATTCCCACAAAATGACATATGAGCTTTTACAGCTTCTTCCATCCCAAGAAATTGCTTCCCTCTGTTAACTTCATATCTAACAGCTTCTGAGCATAATCCACATAGCCATTTCCCCTCAAAATTCCCTTTCACTTCATTAATGTAGTCTTTTGTGCAATCTTCTTTCAGTCCACAACAATCGCACTTTGCCAACTCTATTTCCATATCTTCAATCAAACCTCACTTTCTTCAAGTGTTTGTGGCAAATTAAGGAAGAAAAAATGGATAGTGGGAAAAGAGATGGAGGAAGTAGACAACTTATAGTAGTAAGGAAAAGGTGCCATAATTTACTCCATGTTCTAAGGGACAAACTGCAGTGGAAAAATGAGACAATTTGGCTTTGGAGGGTCCCTAAGTTGTGGCCTTAATTTCTAGCATTAAAAACAACAGCATATATTATTTTCTACTTGCCCTTGTCATTTTCTATTTTGGTAAATAACAATCGTGTTAGTTGGAGCCAATAATATGAAGTTAAAAGTTAAAAATAGTTGTAAGAAAAAAGAATTTCCCACTCCTTCCTTCTTATTTTTGGGTTTTCGTTTTTAAAGTTTCTTTTCGTTTCCTTACCCTCGGGTTATTTAATATGATCTTAGCATCAGTGAAATTATGGATCAATAATTAATGAACGATAATATTTAACAATCATAGTTTTTTTGTCTGTGGTTTATTTAAATAGTGGCTTCTTTCACTTCACCATTATACAACGTTGCTTTCGCTCAAACACTGATTTTTCATCATCATTAATTAATTAATATGAAAGAAGTGGGCAACTATTGGCCATTATTCTTAGTAGACTAGGGACTAATTATGAGATTCAATCACGATTAGTCTCGCAAAAGAAAGTACAATAAACAAATTTATGTTTTGGTTACGTTCACTTAATTAACCGATTTTTTTGGCTAAATACTATAACATAAATTGACCTTTCGAGTTTGAACCTTTGTGCCTATACGTGTTCTCCTTCGCACCAAAAGAAAAATTTCAAGAAAAAAATGAAATAAAATAAAATAAATAGCGCTACATACATTATAATTTGACTTGCCGAACTTTGTTCTATACCTATTCTAAAATTAAAGGTTGGCTTAGCAATTTAAGCCAAACCCTATTGAATAATTGATTGGGAGTTTGGCCTGTGGCCTCAAATGCCTTGATGTAAAGGTAAATTACGTGGCGTGGCAGTACTGAGTCAATTAGTAATTTACACTGTTTTGAATCTACATGAACAAATAGAAGCTTCTAGCTTGAAGAGACATCTCAAATAATGATTAGGATGTTAAACTGATTTTGCTATCAATGTACCCGATAAATGATAAAAAGCGCATATTTTTCAGTATATTTGCATATTACTTCTTGTGTGAGTCGCCATTGATTACGTGGTTTTCGAAGTGAAATATACTCATTGTGTGTTTCTTATGTGTAGGAACGAGTTTGGATGATAAATGATCAAAAGATGACAATTTGACACAAAAAGGAAGAGATGGAAAGAATCCGGAGCTCGTCCAGTCTCATGCGTGGCACAAAAACGGACACGAAAAAAGAAAAAACTGAAGGCATAAAATAGCAAAGTGAAACGAAGGAACGGATCGCTTCGCGAACTGGAAAAATTGCAAAAGCTGAGTTCGCGTCCATGAGCGCGCGATGCGCGAAGGCAGACGCGGATTCTAGCTCTCCTATCCGAGATTGGATTGTATTGGACGGCCCTCCAACCTACCTAGGTCATATAAATGCATCCTAAAACGTAACTTTGGAGGAGGAGACACTACTTTAGGGTTACAAAACACCTTTGGAGGCAAGAATATACTAGGAGCAAGGAGGAAGATTCAACCACGAGTTTTTCATTTCTTCTTCCTATTTTCTATTGCTCATTATGAATTTTAGTATTGTATTTTCACATGCTATTATAGGTAGCTAATTTATTATTTAGGATTTTGATGGAGCCCTTTGGAGTGATTCTTGTTAAGTTTGAATATAATTTAGCCTTTGAATTTCTTTACTTGTTCAACTACGTGCTTATTTCTGTTGATTGAATGGCTATCATGTCACGCCCGAACCTGGGGGGCGAGACCGGTACCCGGTGCCTCACCTAACCTTGCGTACCAACTTGCGACTAAGGGACTCTGAACATATAATGTTATACTTTGGCCATGGGGCCACATTGCAAGACAATTTGCGAAGCAAAATATAAAACTGAACGGAAACTAACGCTGACTAAACATCAATATAACGCTGGGCCGACAAGGCCGTCATAACTACTACAGCTGACAAACCAATAAAATATACATACAAGGCCTACAAGCCCAACATACTGCACTAACTGACATGATATGTCTACAAGCCTTTACTGATGGATGTACTGTGATCGGAACAGGGCCCCGACCTACCCATAACATATATACATATATACATAAGATGTACACAAAACTCAAGACCCGGCAACTCCGAAGGACATGGAGCTTACCGATCAGGCTGAACTCGGGCAAAACCTACTGAGGAGGTCTGAACCTGCACGCATGAAATGCAGCGCCCCCAGAAAAGGAACGTCAGTACGAAATAATTTACCGAGTATGTAAGGCAATAAAATAACTGAAAGCTGAAACTAAACTGATAATATGATAACTGAAAGTAGCTGGGAATCAAAGATGATCTGGAAATATACTTACCTGCTGATACTGACTCAACTCTCTCAATATAGTAAGTAAAATAAATGTCCGGCCCTATAAGCCTCGGAACGTGTAACTGCTCTGTTGTAGTAGGCTCGCTCAAAGGCGCTTGACCATACTAGGCTCTCTATCTCGGCCATTATGGGCTCGCTTATAGGCGCTCGGCCATAATAGGCTCGGTATATAACTTACCATCTGATCAGAGGTTGCCCAATAGGGACCTGCCCATCGATTGTAGCTCGATGGTGGTGAAACAACTGTAATACTGTGTGTGTATATATATATATATATGTAGACCCTCTGCTCTCTTGACTGGAAGAAGACAATACTTAACTAAATATAAAGTCCTGATAAGGGGAATACTGTAACTTATAAAACTAGGACAATGTACATAAGTTCAGTAATACGAACTTCTCTTTGTGCCTCGTTATCAAACTCACGTAGTTACGGGATCATGTCAAAATGAAGGAAAGGTTTAGCCTTAACATACCCTATCGAAATCTTTCCAATCACCAAGTTGAACTCGCATCTTCGCACCTAAATATACAACAACGATAATAATACTATCATTAAATTATGAAAGGTACAATTATCGCACAACGAACAACAAGCTTATTTTGTATTAAAACAGGCAGCATCTCCCATATAATCCTTACTTCCTCCAAATTCAAGATAACACCAACAATACAAGACACAATAATAACAACATATATACATTATTTTTCATCCTTGTATACACCATCAAATACTACAAAACAGCCCAACACACCCCAATCTTTTCATACACAAAATGACCACCGTAGTAGTGTCAAACGACCTGGAAATATTACGACGAATGACCAGCCCACCACCCTATATTTATGTGGTATTTCTCCACAACCTTCCTCCTTCAAAACTCCATAAAATAGTAGTAAAATACAAAGCCCAACAGCAACACAAAACAGTCCACAAAATAGTCCGCTACAAGTGAATAACTCGAACTCACGGCTTCCGATCACCGTCCCATGAGTTCTTACAAGTACAGAACGAATTACCATGAATTTACAGCAGAAAAAACAGATGAATGAGAGAAGTAAACTTACCTTATTTGTTGGATAACTCAGCTCCTATCTTTGTTCTTCAACTCTAGGTTTTACCTCCAATTAGAACTTGAAAGGGAGAGAAAATCAATTAGGGTTTGTGGGAAATTTTTGTGAGGATTTTTGCAGAGCTTATGTCTGGTTATTATGCCCTATTTTTAGTCTAATATATGAAGAAATAGGCCTTTAAAAGGCCTCTTTGGACGACCCGAAATGTCCCATTTTTGGGCTCTCATTTAAGCAAGTAGGCGACACACCTACTTGTCACTTAGCCGTCTGCGCAGTCTCGCAAAAATGCTCATATCTCTCTACTACGATGTCGAATTGACAAACACTTTTGCGTTAGAAAAGACTCATAGACTTCAATTTGATGGGTGGAACACCCCATAACTCTATGTAATATTGGGAGAAAATCGCAGTTACATTTGACCCAAAATTTTAGTAAAACTTATGAACGTAACTTGTGATGACTTTCATCGACTTTTGTTCCACAAATCGCTTGACTTCAAAACATAACACACGACTATCATACGACTAACCTAATTCATAACATAACCTCCTTATCATGTTAATCACTCTAGTCTCACCCCAAAAGTATATGTTATACCATTCCCAACTTGTTGACTTTCGACGAAACATGATTTTCTTCAATTCCTTTAGCTTCTGAACCTTCCAACCCTCTTTGTACTTGTTGTTCATAATCTTCAATATTTGTAACCTCCAAGGTAACTTGATTAGCTTACTTTATATACTTTCAAATGTTATCTCATTTTTGGTCCTATATTTGTTTGCTTACGATACACTTTTACGTATGAAAATATAGGGTGTAACATCATTCCCCTCTTGGGAACATTCGTCCTCGAATGTTTACTCTTGGAGACTTTGGAAAATTTTGCTTGATTCTCCTCTGTACACTAGACTAAAACCAACCTACACGCAGTTAGAAAACATACTATACATGCCACACATGGCCAATGTCTATAAATAGCAACACTTTGCCTCACACAGCGGTAAATCATAAATACTGAAAGTCAAAAATAAGAGCTTACCTGATGACCTACTAGCCTGAATAGAGCTATGCTGTAGCATCCCTCGAGCCATATCTTTAGTTTGAAATAGGTGGGGGTATTTAGACTTCAATTCTTCCTCCGCTTCCCACGTCATCTCTTCCGTATTCTTGCTTCTCCATAAAACCTTCACGGAGGCTACCTCCTTATTTCGTAGCTTGCGGATTTGTCGGTCTATGATGGCAACTGGAATTTCCTCGTATGACAAGTCCGTAATATGTACATCATCTGTGGGCACCACCCGGGTAGGATCTCCAATGCACTTCCGTAGCATAGATACGTGAAAAACCGGATGGACAAACTCCGATTCTGAGGGCAATTCTAACTCATGTTCTACTTGACCCACTCTCCAAATGATCCTATAAGGCCCAATATACCGTGGGCTAAGCTTGCCTTTCTTTCCAAACCTCATCACGCCTTACATAGGTGATACCTTTATGAATACCCAGTCATTAACCCCGAACTCTTAGTCTCGTCGCCGCACGTCAGAATATAACTTCTGACGACTTTGAGTTGTCAAAAGTTGCTCCCGGATAAGCTTTACTTTCTCTTTGGGTTGCTGAACCAGGTCTTGCCCATGTAACCCGGATTCTCCAACATCAAACCTCCCTATAGGAGATCTGCACTTACGCCCATACAAATCCTCGTACGGAGTCATCTGGATACTAGAGTGGTAACTGTTATTTTATGCAAACTCGATAAGAGGTAGATGTTCATCCCAACTTCTTTGAAAATCCAACACACATGCTCCTAACATATAGTCGAGCGTCTGAATTGTGCGCTCAGCTTGTCCATCAGTCTGTGGATGAAAAGCTATGCTGAGATTCACCCGAGTCCCTAGACCTATCTAAAATGACCTCCAAAAATGTGCTATAAACCAGGCCCCATGGTCAGATATAATAGATACTGGTACTCCGTGTAGCCGCACTATCTCCTTAATATATAACTTCGCATAATCTTCTACTGTATATGTAGATCTGACCGGTAGGAAATGGGCTGATTTCGTGAGCCTATCGACTATCACCCATATTGAATTGAACTTACGATTAGAACGAGGTAAACCCATGATAAAGTCCATGTTTATCGCCTCCCATTTCCACATCGGGATCTCTATAGTCTACATTAGCCCTCTGGGCTTCTGGTGCTCTACCTTCACCTGCTGGCAACTAGGACATTGGGTGACAAACTCAGCAATGTTCTTCTTCATATCATTTCACCAGTACACATCCTTAATGTCATGATACATCTTCGTCGACCCAGGATGGATGGAGTACCACGAATAATGTGCCTCTGACATAATCCTGTCTCGTAGCCCTGCTACATCTGGAACACACAGACGACCCCTATATCTGAGAACCCCATCTCCCTTGAGCTCTAACAACGGCTTCATCTGCTGCGGAACTCGCTCTCTCAAGTCGACCAACTCTGGGTCGTCATACTGCCTTTCCATGACTTCATCTATGAGAGATGATTTTGTAGTGTTTTGGAGTACAACTCCACCATCGTCAGAATCTACTAACCGAACCCCAAACAAGCTAATTGATGAATCTATCTAGTTAATTGTCTTTGCTCGGCCTCTACATGTGCTAAGCTACCCCATAGATCGGCGACTTAAGGCATCTGCTACAACATTAGCTTTCCGTGGATGGTAGAGAATGTTAACATCGTAATCTTTCAATAACTCAAGCCATCCCTCTGTCGCAAATTCAACTCTTTCTGCTTGAAGATATATTGTAGGCTTTTATGATCTGTAAATATATCAACATTAAAACCATATAAATAATGCCGCCATATCTTAAGTGCATGGACAACCGCAGCTAACTCGAGGTCGTGGGTCGGATAATTCCTCTCCTGCTTCCTCAACTGCCTTGAAGCATACACAATTACCTTCCCATGTTGCATTAGGACACATCCTAACCCGACACCTGAGGCATCACAATACACGGCATAACCCTTTGGACCCTCCGGAAGTGTTAGAACTGGCGTTGAGGTCAACCTGTTCTTAAGCTCTTGGAAACTCTGCTCGCAAGCCTCCGTCCATTAAAACTTAGTTGGTTTCTGCGTCAGCTTCGTCAATGGTGCCGAAAGGGAAGAAAAACCCTCTACGAACCTCCTCTAGTATCCTGCTAAGCCTAGAAAGCTATGAACCTCTGTCGAAGTGGTAGGTCTAGGCCAAGATTTCATGGCCTCAATCTTCTGAGTGTCTACCTTTATACTTCATCGGATACAATATGCCCCAAGAATGCTATAGACTTAAACCAGAACTCACATTTAGAAAACTTAGCATACAACTTACGATCACGGAGGGTTTGGAGTACCGCTCGCAGGTGGTCCGCATGCTCATCCTCTGAACGGGAATAAACCAGAATATCATCGATAAATACTATCACAAACAGATCTAAAAATGTCTAGAATAGGCTATTCGTCAAGTCCATAAATATGGCGGGTGCATTCGTTAAACCGAAGGACATGACAAGGAACTCGAAGTGGCCATATCAGGTCCTAAAGGCTGTCTTCGGAATATCTTTCTCCCGAACTCTGACCCGGTGGTACCCCTTTTCAAATCTATCTTTGAAAAGCATCTAGCCCCCTAAAACTGATCAAACAAGTCATCGATCCTTGGAAGTGGATACTTATTATTAATAGTTACCTTGTTCAGCTGCCTATAATCGATACAAATCCTCAGCGAGCCATCTTTCTTCCGCACAAACAGTACTGGTGCACCCCAAGGTGAGGTACTGGGCTTGATGAAACCTTTCTCCAGCAAATCTTTTAACTGCTCCTTCAACTCCTTCAATTCGACAAGTGCCATTCTATATGGAGGGATGGATATTGGTTGAGTTCCTGGAAGCAAATCGATGCTAAAATCAATCTCTTGCTCTGGAGGAATACCTGGAAGCTCATCTGGAAACACATTTGCATACTCTTTGACTATGGGATTAGACTGAAGTGTAGGTATCTCAGCATCTGCATCTCTAACTCGCACAATATGATAAATGCACCCTTTTGCAATCATTTTCCTCGCCTTCAGATAGGAAATAAACCTACCTCTAGGTTTCGCTGTATTACCTACCCATTCAAGGACTGGATCACCCGAAAAATGAAATCTGGCTGTCTTTTCTCGGCAATTAACTATGGCATAGCAAGCTGCCAACCAGTCCATGCCCATGATAGCATCAAAATCCATCATCTCTAGCTCAACTAGGTTGGCTGAGGTCTGACAACTACAAACTGTCACCGTACAACCTCGGTAAACCCGTCTAGCAATAATCGGTTCGCCAATTGGTGTAGATACCGCAAAAGGATCACCTAGTATTTCAAGCACTATACCAAACTTCCCCGCGACAAATGGAGTAATATACGACAGAGTAGATCCTGGGTCTATCAAGGCATAAGCATGTGAGAGCAAATGGTCAATATACCTGTCACAACGTCTGGTAAAGACTCCTGGTCCTATCGACCCGCTAAAGCATGGATACAGTTATGATTACCACCTGAACTGGAACCTCTGCCTCTACCTCGACCTCTACCAGCCAAAGACTGATACTCGCAACCTGAATGATGCACGGACATAGATGATCCTATTATTGAACTTACTGGTTGTGTCATTCCCCCAGAATCTCTATTTGGGCAATCTTGCATCATATGCCCCGGATGCCAACATATATAACAAGCTTCAGGACCTGCTCGGCATTGGCCCAAATGTCCTCTACCACATATGTCACACTGCGGCAGAAATGACCATATCTGCAGAACGTCCTTGTTGCGGCAAACCCGACGCTCGTGAGCTCTCACCTGGTCCTGACTGAGTATAGTGGTCATACCTATAACCCTGTAACTGAGATGACGAAGGCCTAGGTGGCCGTCCGGAGTACTAGGGCCTATAACTACCCTGAGATTGCTCCTGAGACCTGGGAAATCTCATCCTCTTACGCTGCCCTTGCTCAGTCCTCTCTGTACAATGCTGCCGATGCCTACCCCTTTCTATATTCTGGGCGAATGCCTGAATCCGGGAGATATCCATACTATCTTTCACTGCAGCAGTGGCACATGCCTCGGTCAACTCTGGGGCCAACCCTGCTATAAACCTGTGAATCCTGTCCCGTATAGTAGCAACTATAGATGGTGCATATCTGTCCAATGAGTCAAAACGGAGACTATACTCTCGAACACTCATATTGCTCTGCTTGAGGGCTAGAAATTGATCAACTCGAGCCTGTCGGATATCCCTTGGTAAGTACTGGTCAAGGAAGGTATCTGAAAAATTCTCCTAAATAGCTGGAGGTGCATCACGTCCCTTGGACCTCTCCCATCCCTCATACCAAAGGATGGCTATATCTTGTAGTCAAAAAGTTGCTAGATCAACTGCCTCTTTCTCCGTGGCATACATAACCCGAAAGATCCTGTGAAGTTGATCCATAAAATCCTGCGGGTCCTCCCTCTGATTTGTCCCCGTGAACTCTGGGGGACTCAAAGCAATAAACTCTCAGACCCTTGAACTCCCAGCCCCCTTAGAAGATCCTGCACTAGCTGATGCCCTAGCCTGTTGATGGGTAGCTACCAACTGTGTCAACAAATGCACCGCAATCCTCAAATTCTGATCTGGTGGAAGTGGAGGGGGAACTGGATGTGCGGTATCCCTAGGAATCTCCTCAAGTGGTGGAGGAGCCGGTAAAGGCTGAGTAGGGGTCTCGCCATGGGCCTCAGACTGGGCCCCATCTACTAGGGGTACCCTGCTGATCCCCTCACCTGTTGCTGTATCTCTCCTCTGGCTAGCCGTAGTCTTCCTAGTCACCGTCATCTGTGCATACAAACACCAACACGTAAGTTTAACATAAATTTCCAATAACTCAGTTCTATAGCACGATTTAGATTTGAAAGAAGGGTAACCAACTCCTAAATGCCCTGTAGTTCCCTGCTTATATAATGTGGTGCAAAACACATCTAAAAACAAGACCCTACTAGACACGGCTTGTAGACTCCCTAGAACAGAACTGTTCTGATACCAAGTTTGTCACACGTGGAACCTGGGGGGCGAGACCGGCACCCGGTGCTTCACCTAACCTTGCGTACCAATTTGCGACTAAGGGACTCTGAACATATAATGTCATACTTTGGCCATGGAGCCACATTGCAAGATAATTTACGAAGCAAAATATATCACTTAACGGAAACTAACGCTGACTAAACAATATAATGCTGGGCCGACAAGGCCGTCATAACTACTACAGTTGACAAACCAACAAAATATACATACAAGGCCTACAAGCGCAACATACTTTACTAACTAACAGGATATGTCTACAAGCCTCTACTAATAGATGTACTGTCATTATAACAGGGCCCCGACCTACCCATAACATATATATATATATATATATATATATAAGATGTATACAAAACTCTAGACCCGGCAACTCCGAAGGACGTGGAGCTTACCAATTAGGATGAACTCGGGCAACACCTACTGAGGAGGTCTACCCGTCTCTCTGTTTGAACCTGCACGCATGAAATGCAGTGCCCCCAAAAACGGGACATCAGTACGAAATAATGTACCGAGTATGTAAGGCAATAAAATAACTGAAAGCTGAAACTGAACTGATAATATGATAACTAAAAGTAGCTGGGAGTCAAAGATGATCTGGAGATATACTTACCTGTTGATACTGACTCAACTCTTTCAATATAAAAAGTAAAATAAATGCTCGGCCCTATAAGTCTCGGAACGTGTAACTACTCTGCCGTAGTAGGCTCGCTCATAGGCGCTCGACCATACTAGGCTCTCTATCTCGGCCATTCTGGGATCACTCATAGGCGCTCGGCCATAATAGGCTCGGTATATAACTTACCATCTGATCAGAGGTTGCCAAATAGGGGCCTTCCTATCGATTATAGCTCGATGGTGGTGAAAACACTGTAATACTGTAATAATATATATNGAAAATACTGTAATATTGTATATATATATATATAACCTCTGCTCTCTTGACTGGAAGAAGACAATACTTAACTGAATATAAAGTCCCGATAAGGGGGAATACTGTAACTTATGAAACTAGGATAATGTACATAAGTTCAGGAATACGAACTTCTCTTTATGCCTCGTTATCAACTCACGTAGTTACGGGATCATGCCAAAATGAAGGAAAGGTTTAGCCTTAACATACCTTATCACAATCTTTCCAATCACTAAGTTCAACTCGCCTCTTCGCACCTTAATCTACAACAACGATAATAATAATATCATTAAGTTACGAAAGGTACAACTATAGCACAACGAACGACAAGCTTATTTTGTATTAAAACGGGCAGCATCTCCCCTATAATACTTACTTCCTCCAAATTCAGGATAACACAAACAAAACAAGAACACAACAATAACAACATATATACATTATTTTCTAGCCTTATTACACCATCAAATACTACAAAACAGCCCAACGCACCCCAATCTTTTCATACACAAAATAACCACCGTAGTAGTGTCAACGACCCGGAAATGTTACGACGATTGACCAGCCTATCACCCTATATTTATGTGGTGTTTCTCCACACCCTTCTTCCTCCAAAACTCCACAAAACAGTAGTAAAACCCGCATCCGAACAGCAATACAAAACAGTCCACAAAATAGTCCGCTATAAGTGAATAACTCGAAGCCTTCCGATCACCGTCCCGTGAGTTCTTACAAGTATAGAACGACTTACCATGAATTTAAAGCAGGAAAAAAGGACGAAAGAGAGCAGTAAACATACCTTATTTGTTGGATAACTCAGCTCCTATCTTGGTTCTTCAAACTCTAGGATTTAACTCCAATTAGAACTTGAAAGGGAGAGAAAATCAATTAGGGTTTGTGGAAAGTTTTTGGGAAGATTTTTGCAGAGCTTATGTCTAGTTATTATGCCCTATTTTCAGTATAATATATGAAGAAAATAGGACTTTAAAAGGCCTCTTTGGACGACCCGAAATGGCCCATTTTTGCGCTCTCATTTAAGCAAGTATGTGAGACACCTACTTGTCACCTAGCCGTCTACGCAGTCTCGCAAAAACTCTCATATCTCTCTACTCCGTCGTTGTATTGACAAATGGTTTAATGCGTTAGAAAATAGACTCATTGTATTCAATTTGATGGGTGAAACACCCCATAACTCTAAGTATATTGGGAGAAAATCGCAGCTACATTTGACCCAAGTTTTAGCAAAACTTATGAACATAACTTGTGATGACTTTTGTCGACTTTTGTTCCACAACTTGCTGACTTCAAAACATAACACACGACTATCATACGACTAACCTAATTCATAACATAACCTCCTTATCATGTTAAGCACCCTAGTCTCACCCCAAGAGTACATGTTATAACATTTCTAACTTGTCGACTATCGACGAAACATGGTTTTCTTCAATTCCTTTAGCTTCTGAACCTTCCAACCCTTTTTCTACTTTTTGTTCATGATCATCAATATTTGTAACCTCCGAGGTAACATGATTAACTTACTTTATATACTTTCAAATGTTATCTCATTTTTGTTCCTATATTAGTTTACTTACGAAACACTTTTACGTATGAAAACATAGGGTGTAACATCATTCCCCCCTTGGAAACATTCGTCCTCAAATGTTTACTCTTGGAGACTTTGGAAAATATTTCCAGAGTCTCCTCCGTACACTAGACTAAAACCAACCTGCACACAGTTAGAAAACATACTATGCATGCCACACATGGCCAATGTCTTTAAATAGTAACACTTTGCCTCACACAGCTGTAAATCATAAATACTGAAAGTCAAAAATAAGAGCTTACCTGATGACCTACTAGCCTGAATAGAGCTGTGCTGTAGCATCCATCTCGAGCCATATCTTCAGTTTGAAATAGGTGGGGGTATTTAGACTTCATTTCTTCCTCCGCTACCCACGTCATCTCTTTCACATTCTTTCTTCTCCATAAAACCTTCACGGAGGCTACCTCCTTATTTCGTAGCTTGCGGATTTGTCGGTCTAGGATGGAAACTGGAATTTCCTCGTATGACAAGTCCTCTGTAATCTGTACATCATCTATGGGCTCCACTCGGGTAGGATCTCCAATGCACTTCCGTAGCATAGATACTTGAAAAACCGGATGGACAAACTCCAATTCTGAGGGCAATTCTAACTCGTGCTACTTTTCCCACTCTCCAAACGATCCTATAAGGCTCAATATACCTTGGGAAAAGCAAGTAGGTGACACACCTACTTGTCACCTAGCCGTTTGCGCAGTCTCGCAAAAACGCTCATATCTCTCTACTCGGATGTTTTTAATGTGTTAGAAAACAGACTCATAGATATTCAATTTTATGGGTAGAACACCCCATAAATCTAAGTATATTGGGAGAAAATTGCAGTTACATTTGACCCAAATTTCAGTAAAACTTATGAACATAACTTGTGATGACTTTCATCGAATTTTGTTACACAACTCTCATGACTTCAAAACATAACACACGACTATCGTACGACTAACCTAATTCATAACATAGCCTCCTTATCATGTTAAGCACCCTAGTCTCACCTCAAAAGTACATGTTATAACATTCCCAATATGTCGACTTTCGACGAAACATGGTTTTCTTCAATTCCTTTAGCTCTCGAACCTTCCAACCCTCTTTATATTTGTTGTTCATGATCTTCAATATTTTTAACCTCCGAGGTAACATGATTAACTTACTTTATATACTTTCAAATATTATCTCATATTTTGTCCTACATTAGTTTGCTTACGACACATTTTTACGTATGAAAATATAGGGTGTAACACATCTGTAAACGACAAAATTGGAGGGTCCAATTTCTCATCATTTAAAAAACTTCGGAAGGTCACCTCGAAGGCTCGAGGCCACAGCTGAATATCCTCCCTCGAGGATCGTCGAAACCCGACCCCAGGATGATGCAGACCTCGATTATGATAAAGATGGGGAGTTCCCAAGGCGCACGGCTAAGACTGACGGGGCCTAGCCGGTCTACTCTGAACCCAAATCAGGGTGTCATGTCTAGTTGTCACATCCCACATCTTTACAATTAATGCATTTTGTACTATGTAGGGACTCCCCTCCTATATAAAGGGGACCCTTGTCATTTTGTAGGTCTGTTGCTCCAATTACTCCACACAATATATAGAAGAACATTCTCTTTTCTCTCTAACATATTCTCTTGATATTATTGCTCTTATTTATTACATTCATACTTGTTCTTCATTTATTGCTTATAATTGGCCATAAAAAGCCTTCGTTGATTATCTTACAACTGTTAGCCCTTCCCCGGTTACCCTTAATAGCTCGAGCCCGAGCCCTGAAATCGACCTCGAGACCCCGTATCGGTCTGCCCGAGGCCCAAATTGGCCAGCTCATTGGTTTGATTATATCCCTATCTTTAGCTCGCATTTCGTCTCTAAATTCCATACACATAGCATCATCCGGATAAACAACTAGCATAAAAATAGATCACGTACTTTTAGAGTCCCATCAACAAATTTAATTGTTATTACCATTTTCACGGTAAACAGTTTGGCGCCACCGTGGGGCTAAAAATAATAGTGATTATTTTCTTGCTGGTTTCATCACATAACGCAAGTTATCTTTCACACTTTTCTTGTCCAAGATCTTCGGTTGCAGGCTAAAATGTCTGATTCAGTAAACGACAATATTGAGAACCACAGAGAAAATGGTGTGGCCATTCCAGGTGTTCGTGAGCCACCGCAAAATCTTGAGAACGTGCTAGGACCGATTCCGGCGGACGGAATCTCATGCGACGCTCGACACGTCGAAATAAGCTCCCACACTAACAGGAGCATACACCAAGGCGACCAACAGGAAGCCCAAAAAACCCCTGCTCGGGAAGAACGGGAAGTTACCCTTCATGTTATTTTTGAAATGTTGCAGGCACAACAGCTGGCTATTGCTCAGCTGCAAAGTCACCAGAAAACTCCTAACACGGCAGCACCGGGGACAGCTCCCCTGGCCGAACAGGTACCGGAGAGGTCAAGCAATAATGGGTCGATAGCCGATCCCGCCATCGTAAAGATGCTCGAAGACCTCACCAGAAGGATCGAATCGGGCGAAAAAATGATAGAAGCCAACGATAAGAAGGTCAAGACTTACAACTCAAGGGTTGACCAAATTCCAGGAGCGCCCCCGATTTTGAAAGGTGTGGATTCGAAGAAGTTCGTACAAAGGCCGTTCCCAGAGGATGCGGCCCCGAAACCCATTCCAAAGAAGTTCAGAATGCAAGAACTCCCTAAATACAACGGGACCTCAGACCCCAATGAGCACGTTACGGCTTACACTTGCGCAGTAAAGGGCAACAACATAAAAGACGATCAGATCGAGTCCGTCTTGCTGAAAAAATTCAGAGAAATGCTTTCTAAAGGGGCGATGATGTGGTATCATAACTTGGCCCCAAACTCTATAGACTCATTTGCCATGTTGGCGGATTCCTTCATGAAGGCGCATGCCGGGGCCATCAAGGTGGCCACCAGGAAATCCGATGTCATTAAAATCAAGCAGAGGGAGAACGAAATGCTACAGGAATTTGTGTCTCATTTTCAAATGGAAAGAATAGAACTACCACCGGTCTCGGATGATTGGGCGGTACGGCCTTTACTCAAGGTCTGAATGGGCGAAGCTCGGTAGCTTCGAAGCAGCTGAAAGATAATCTGGTCAAATATCTCGCCGTGACCTGGTTGGACGTCCATAACCGATATCAATCAAAAATCAGGGTCAAGGATGACCACCTAGGAGCCCCCTCAGGTTCAGTATATCCCAGCAGGCTTCTGATGAAGGAGCCAAAGCCAAATGAAGAAAGATATTAGCCATACAGCGAGGATAGAAGGAACGCCCCGAGGCACAATCCGCCTCGCAGTGGTCGACTGATGAACCAAGGATAGAATCCTCGGGGACTCATCAACAAATCCGGGTTCGATATAAACACAGGGCCGACTGAGGCACCCCGCTTATCAGAATACAACTTCAACATCGACGTATCGGACATCGTGTTCGCCATCAGCAAAATCAGAGACGCCAAATGGCCCAAGCCTGTACAGTCGGATCCTTCACAAAGGAACTACAACTTAGTATGCGAGTTTCACAACACACACGGACACAGGACCGAGGATTGCCGGCAACTCCAGGAGGAAGTGTCCCGGTTACTCGACAACGGTCACCTTCGGGAATTCCTCAACGACCGAGCTAAAAATCAGTTCCGAGAAAGAGAAATAACCAAAAAGAACAAAGCGGACGAACCACAACATGTCATCCACAAGATCTTTAGGAGACGCCCTCGACTGTATTTGAATAAGGGACCGCATCGCGTCCACCGAACGAACACCAAGATCTAAAGGCGCCATCGCCACTGAGGTATAATCATCTGCCTTTTTCATTTTATATTTCATGATAAATTTTGTATAGGCCCCCGACCGAAGCAGTCGAAATGCTGACCCGGCTCGAAGACCTTAGGGTTTCGAAGCGTCCGTTGCACTCTTTTCCTTTGATCGACTTTTTATCCCGAAGAGGGTTTTTCTGGCAAAGTTTTTAACGAGGCAACGCCCACGCGCTACCTAAGGAAGACTCAACAAGTATTCGACGATTCCTTTGCAATCAACCTCGAATACTAGAGGGCATCCCCCCAGGGTCCCAATAGTAAAATGATGTATCAGGCCAAACGGTCGACCGAACCGTGCCTATATACTCGGTCCCCCGACAACGAAACAAAGTATACTTGTGCCGAGAAATCAAAGAATACCTTTTGTCAAAGCATCTCATACTCCAAAGGAAACTCAACATTTTCGCCAAAACGATTCCTCCATCAAAAACGTCCCGAGTACTCCGAAGACTGGCGTCAACAATTCGGCATCCGCATGACCTCAGGGTCGGAGCTCCAAACTCATAAACCCTCAATGAGGCAGCATGAAAATTAGGAAACATCTTTGAGGCCAAAAGTGCCCCGAACACTCGAGGACTGGCGTCAAAATCTCAAAAATCGCACAACCCTCAGGGTCGGGATCTCCGAAATTGTAAGCCCTCAATGAGGCAATACAAAGTCTACAAATAACGGCTTCCGAGCCAAGGTACCCTCGATGACTCGGAGACTGTCGCCAATCGCCATTCATTAAAAAACCCGAGGCCATAAGACCTCGAGCGGGCAGACTCGGTCTCGTAAGACCTACATAAGGCAATAACAAAACTGTAAGACCTCAAGCAATCATGGACAATACTTGTACCAAGTATCCAAAACTGTAAGACCTCAAAGGCATGAAAAATTTGTAAGACCTTACTACATACATAAACTCGATCCCGAAGTTTAGGCTATATATCGAACTTGTAAGACCCCTAAAAAGGCATACCCTTGATATAGAGACCTAAACTACTTCACTCGGGACCAAAATGGCTCCAACCAAGCACAAATGACTACGGTCATACGGCTGTACCAGCCGAACTAACGCGACTCGGGGACGCCCGACCGTCGCTACAAAATCACAGGCCATTACTTCGAATCTACTTCGAAAAGAACCGGTTAAACAGGCTACCCTCGACATAGGCAAAAGAGCTTCAACCATGTCAGCTCCACATCATTGGCTTCGAGATACTCAGCCTCCAAGCCAAACCTCCCGAGGTGCTCGATCATCACCACGAAACGACTCGAAATCGAGGTTCTTCCTGAACCGACGACGGGTCAGAAAAATATTACTCCAAAAGTCCTTAACGAGAGGAAAATAAAGCCAATAAAAGGTCGCTTCGACCCAAGGCGTAAGAGCCATTGTCGCCAGCCTACACAGATCCAAAAACTTGAGGGTCGATTGAGCTCGAGCCGAAACCCGACTCGGAGACTGAACCCAAAACACTTAACTACATATGCCTAAAGGTATGGCGTAAGAGCCATAGACGCCAGCCCGCATAAAAGGTCGCATCAACCGAGCGCGTAAGAGCCCCCGGGCCAGCCTAATGAGCGTCAGGGCCACGCACATAAAAGATCGCTTCGATCAAAGGCGTAAGAGCCATTGTCGCCAGCCCACGCAAACATAAAATCTTAAGGGTCAAATGGGCTCGATTCGGAATCCGACTCAGGGACCAAACCCAAAATAGTTGAGCAAAAGCATAAGAGCTCAAACGCCAGCCTATACTAAAGGTCGCAACGACCGAGCGCGTAAGAGCCCCCAGGCCAGCCTAATGAGCCCCAGGGCCATATCACGAATCTAAGGATTCTCACCGACTCTAAGACTAGTTCACCTAGCCAAATTTGAGACAGAAAGGGGTACAGAAGAAGTAAAGCCACAATGATTTCTTTGATGTGCATGCGCGAAAAAACACATTCTCCATCTACAAACATGCTCAGAAATTGCTACATACAAAATGGCAAAATCTATGCCCTACCCCTGAGAGCTACGGCCTACCGGCCTCATCTTCACTCTCCTCGGTGCCAGACAGAAGCAACCGAGCATCGCGCTCGTCCGCCCTCGCTCGTGCCAACTCTTCTGAGAGAACAAAACCCCTAGCGCGGATCTCCTCGAGAATCTTTCTTCGAGACTTGCAACAAGCATATTTTTTTATCCTCTCCTCGCGATCGAGGATCCTCCTCAACTCGGCTTGAGCAGTGGTAGTGTCCTTCAAATAAATTGCCATCTCCTGATCAGCCTTAGTTCGGCTCAGTGTTGCTCCGGTCCGGGCATCGACGATCTCAACCCTAACCTTAGAAAGCTCGGATTCGAGCTTCGTGATCATATCCGCTTGAAACAAAGCATTATCACGAGCTAAGCGGAGTTGAACCTCGAAGGCAGGAACTTTAGCCAAGGCATCCTTCTCCTCTGAAGTCTGAACCTCCGCCCGAGCTCTTAGCTTGTCACAACCATTCTTGACTCGGTTGGCTTCATCCCGAAGATGTTCCAGGGCTTCTGTCTTTTTCTGTAACTGGGATAGACGAAGTGTTAGCCTCAGAAGCTAAAAGGCGGAACGCACACGCACCCGGGACGGAAAATCACCTGCTCCATCAAGTAGCTCTCATAATTCGAGCTCCGGCACGTCTCATATCGCAAGTGCGCCAGCTCGACTTCCTTTTCCTCGCAAAGGAGCCTGAGGGATCTATCCTCATCCAGAGCTTTCCGGAGCCTGGCTCCATGACGGAGCAGCTCAGACCTAAGCCTGTCAAAAGCCTGCAAAAGAAAACTCGATAAGGAAAGAAAGACGCGGGATTCAAAAGGCCTATGTCGAAACTCACCGCGAAGTGAAGCCGGTGGACTTCCTCGAAGGCCGAGGGCAAATCTGTTAATCTAGTCCCCTCAGCCCTGGAAGAAGCGACTCCGGTCAAGGCACGATCGCTCGGAGAAACCACCTTTCCAGAATCAAGAACTACGGGCGCGGTGGGATCAATGGCATTTCCGTCTCGAAGCCCCGGTCGCGTTTCGCCTCACTGTGAGCGCCATCGCCCTGCGAACGCATATCCCGCTTATTATTGTCATTCTTTAGCCCAGGAGCTGGCAATCCCTCCCCCTTTCCGGAGGAGCACTGCCTCGCCTCAAAAGGCTCTCCGATACCTACGGCAGCAAGATTAATACACAGAAAGGGAAAATGTCTCTCCAAATGAGCGAAGGGTAAGGAAAAAGTAGTACAAACACACACCGTGATGTTTTGCCTCCCATCTGCCCCGGCATAAAGTTCGCCACTTGCGCTCGTCGCAAGTCGAGTGGGTCGCCAGCTTCCGGACCCAACCAGGCAGATCAGGAACGTCGCCTGGCACCCATGAAACCGCTACAGAAAAGGAAAAAACACGGTTACAAAACTAGCTTTTGCCATAATGAATTTGAGAAGGGACGGGATGTACCACTTACGTGTATAATTCCATTCCTCGGGGAATAGCATAAGTTCAACAGGGATAACGTTAGTAGTCCAGACCTGGACGAACCGACTCATCCACTCCCGATCTCCATCTTCCTCATCGTCAACAACGAAGGGCATGGTCGACCGACATCGCAAGGTTAGCACACCTCGGTGGTGAAAGGGCCAATACAGCCTAATGAGATGACTGAACGTAAATTCAAGCCCCGCCTTCTCCGCAAAGAACCTCATCATCAACACTACTCGCCTGAACAACAGATGTATCTGCGCCAAGGAAACCCGATACTTTAAACAGAAGTCGAGCACAACCCTATCGAGGGGGCTCAGTGTGAAAGGATACGTGTACATGTTCATGAATCCATCAACGTGATCTGAGATGCCTTCATCTGGGGAAAGTGTCTGTAACACTACTCTCTCCCCCCATCCACAGTCTCTCATCACTAACTCAAGGTGACCCTCTCCTATCAAAGAAATAATCTTCAAGGTAAACTCTCTTGATCCTGAGCATCGGGGGAAGAATTCTCCCCTCTCTGCCGAACAGGCCCCGATGTAGCAGTCATGGCTATGGCGAGGCTAAAGAACTGAAGCAGGAACCTGTGCAAATGCTTCGGTGCTGAGGTAATGAATGGCTCAACGCTGAAACGGGAGGATAACTATCTAAAATAGTGAGATCTCTAAAGGAGCGGAAGCGGCCCTATATATGGAAAGAAACGGCAGCGACCCACCTGCCCAAGAAGCTGACAGCATCGTCGCCAATCCCTAGGTGGTACCCAACCTCGAGGATCTCAATCTGAAAGAAGATAGCTCCAAGAAGCTGACAGCATCGTCGCCAATCCCGAGGTGGTACCCGACCTCGAGGATCTCCATCTGAAAGAAGATAGCTCCAAGAAGCTGACAGCATCGTCGCCAATCCCGAGGTGGTACCCAACCTCGAGGATCTCCATCTGAAAGAAGATAGCTCCAAGAAGCTAACGGCATCATCGCCAACCCCGAGGTGGTACCCGACCTCGAGGACCTCCATCAAAGAGAGGAATTGTGCTCCAGGAAGCCAATGACATCGTTACAAGTCTCGATGTGGTGCCCGACCTCGGGGACTTTTAGCAAAAGGGAATCAGTCTCAAAGGAAATAAACATTCGAGCTCCACCCATATAGGCTTGGCCCCGAGGCACCGCTGAGCTCGGATAAACCCTCCTCCAGGATCTATCTAGAGCGCCTCAAGGCTATCAACTCTAATTTCAAAACAGGTTTCCGAGAGGTCCGGATTTGTGCGAACCTCCACCCGAGGACTGCCCTCGAAAGTTCAAAGGCAATCCATGTCCATGGACCTCCGAGCAAATTTCTCCTCAAAGGTTGCCACGGAGCCTAAATGGTAATTCGCGATTTTAAAGCTCAAAGCGTTGCATTTATTCGACTCAAAGTAAGGGGTCCGAAGACCCGGGCTTATCGGCCCGATCCAGGCTCGAAATTGGCACGGACCGGTAGAGCCATACATTCGGAATCTTCATAAACAAAAATAAAAGGAAACACAGCAAGCGTCAAAGACAAAATTGGGGAAACATCTTTGTATTCATAAACATCCAATTACAAAAGCCCACGAAGGGTCCTTACATATGATTACAAAAGCCCGCAAGGGGTCCTTACACAGAAACAAAGAGGCGAAAAGGTATGCATATAGTAAAAGCCTAGAAGCCTAATCTACTTTCGAAGGTTCATCTCCGGTAGCAGCATCTCCGAGCGCCACATCCTCGAACGCGCATCCTCGACGGTGTTACCTTCGACCGCCACCTCCTCTATGTCCCATCTCAATCCCAGGGAATAATACCTCCGAGGGAGAAGATGAAGAAAAGGAAAGGGGGAAGGTAAAGAAGAGGAAGGTGATGCAAAAGAGGCAGAAAAAAGAGACATAGCCCGCCGAAGCCAAAGGTTGAAGATTCGGCGGGCGTCGACCCTACTTGCAAGACCGCTCCGAGTCCACATTCCGGGACATCGTGCAGTGCAAGATCAGTGGCTGGTTGTGCCATTTCATCCCTTTGGAAAAAACCCGAAGGATGAAGTGCCACACCAGGCCAGGGTAGGAGAGTGAGCAGCGGTGTATAGTCCGAGCACTCTCGCGAGCAGCGGTGTAGAGTCCAAATGACTTTCTAAGTCAGAAGAAGTTGGCCCCCCATGTATCATCACCTCGAGCAAATAACGACAGCAGTAGCAGTCGTAACAACAACAACAACAACGACAGGATGGTATAGTCTCATTTGACAAAGGGAAGCTCAGACAGAAAGTCATCGCGCAACTGATAAGAACGCTGCCATACGACCTTGAGGCCGTGAATCCCAAACATGGTGGTTAACAATGGAAGAAAATAGTGAGGAGAAAGGAATGGATAGATGTTGAAAGATACTTGAGTGAGAAGATAGCACCGGAAAGCCCCCCATTTATAGGGGAGATAGTATGGCCAGTGACACCATCAATGCCTTTGAAAGACGGATTGGCAAGCGCAATCAATGCGCCATTGAGAAATGAGTCGACGGCGATATTATGGCCTTGAAGAATGGGAATCGGCAGCACATTGAACGACGCTGAAAAGACAAGTCCATGGGGGTGCCCCGGTTATCGTGAAGGTTGGCGTCATAAGTATGATGTCGTCAATGTGATATCATCACGAGAAATTTGAAGAGTTAGATGTCAAGGTGGTTTCTCATCGTTCCTCTCTAAGAAACGTGGGGACTATCTGTATACGGCAAAATCGAAGGGTCCAATTTCTCGTCATTTAAGGTACTTCGAAAGGTCACCTCGAAGGCTCGAGGCCACAGCTGAATATCCTCCCTCGAGGATCATCGATACCCGACCCCAGGATGATGCAGACCACGATTATGATAAAGATGGGGAGTTCCCAAGGCGCACAGCTAAGACTGACGGGGCCTAGCCGGTCTACTCTGAACCCAAATCAGGGTGTCATGTCTAGTTGTCCCATCCCACATCTTTAAAATTAATGCATTTTGTACTATGTAGGGACTCCCCTCCTATATAAACGGGACCCTTGTCATTTTGTAGGTCTGTTGCTCCAATTACTCCGCACGAAATATAGAAGAACATTCTCTTTTCTCTCTAACATATTCTCTTGATATTATTGCTCTCATTTATTACATTCATACTTGTTCTTCATTTATTGCTTATCATTGGCCATAAAAAGCCTTCGTTGATTATCTTACAACTGTTAGCCCTTCCCCGGTTACCCTTAATAGCTCGAGCCCGAGCCCTGAAATCGACCTCGAGACCCCGTATCGGTCTGCCCGTGGCATTGGCTAGCTCATTGGTTTGATTATAGCCCTATCTTTAGCTCACATTTCGTCTCTAAATTCCATACACATAGCATCATCCGCATAAACAACTAGCATAAAAATAGATCACGTACTTTTAGAGTCCCATCAACAAATTTAATTGTTATTACCATTTTCACGGTAAACAACATCGATTGGTTATGCCTATTTATTATGTATTTCTTGGGAAGGGTACATATATAGGTGATTATTGAACAACGACACGCCTAACATATATGTGGAACCAATTCGGAAGGTTTAAAGGTGGGTTTAGGAATAACAAAGCCTTGACGTGGTCATTGTGAGCAGTAAGATTGTGCCAGCTAGCGTAGTTTGGGAGAATATGTCTAGTAAATTTTTGTAGTTACTTGGGAGAGAAGTACGACACCTGAAGTGCTTACGATCGGTAGAGAATAATTAGGCAAAATTATAGGAGACGTAGCGGGAAGGATTCTGACAATTGGGAAAATCATAACTCTAGACCCCCTTAATCTTGTCTCCAACCCTTAGTATCTTTTATCGTTAATTTACTATTTTAATTTGTTAGTTAATTAGTTAGACATAAGAATCTTAATATTTATAACTTAGAAATTGTTCGATCTTGTCTTCTTGGTGATAGTGAACAGTTGTAGCCAAACCTTAATTCTCTGTGGGATTCGACTCCGGACCTTTAGACCGGATTACATTTGCAGCAACCACTTATCCTTTTTAGGACTAGAGTTGTGTGTGGTCAAATTTTGGCGCCGTTGCCGGGGAACTAACGGTGTAGCTGTAGGTTTATATATTGCTAGATTTCAAGTTTGAACTTTTATTTTGTTTTCTAGTATTTGATTTTTTTTAATTTTTGTTTTAGTTGTTGATTTGAGAAACATGACATCTTGAAATTATGAGAGTTTTGATGTTGGTACTTCTACTTTTGATCCTCCTTATGAATATTGTGGAGGAAACCACTCATGGAAAAATTATCAAAATATTTCCGAGAGCGAGTTATGTGCACCAACTCAATCTTATGTGTGGAATGTGTGTTATGTGTGTGGTGGTCAAGATGGTCACTCTATGATTGTGCTTATATTTCTTATCCTCCCCTAATCCTTTACTATGATGGTTCTACTTTTAATTGTAAGGTTAATAGGAACAAAGAACTCGGGGATGACAGCCTGAAAGAGATCAAGGATATGCTAAGGTGCCTTGTGGAAGAAAATAATGACACACAACTGCGGATACAAAGGCAAGATGCAACTATTCACAACTTGGAGGCTCAAGTGAGTCAACCAGTTGAAACTTTTAATGCTCAACATGTTAATAGTATGGATAGTAGCCAGGAGCTGTGTGCATTAGATATAGAAATTGAGGTGCCAATGGAGAGTTCCAAAGTAGAACACCAACACTCTAACCAGCTAAAATTTGAAGATGTCGATGCGGTAGAAGAGATACTGAAGTCAACCAAGGTGTAACGACTCGGCCGTTCGTCTTGAGAGTATTAGCCCCGATCCCCTATTTACTGTTTCAGCTGTTTCATTGTATGCTTATGTGACTTGCCGAGAGGGTTTGTTTTGGTTTTGGAGTGAAATGGGAGACTTAGTCCCTAAAATGGAAGCTTAAGTTCTAGGAATTTGACCGTAGTTGGAATTGTGTGAAGACGACTCGGGAATAATGTTTCGTCGGTTACTCCGCTTGGTGATTTGTACTTAGGAGCGCATCCGAATTGTGAATTAGAAGTCAGTAGCTGAATTAGGCATGAAATTGCGAAAGTTGGATTTTTGGGAAGTTTGACCAGGAGTGGACTTTTTGATATCATGGCCGGATTGAAGTTTCGGAAGTTGGAGTAGGTCTGTAATATTATTATGACCTGTGTGCAAAATTTGAGGTCAATCAGACGTGTTTTGATAGGTTTCAGCATCGATTGTAGAAGTTTGAAGTTTCAAAGTTCATTAAGCTTGAATTGAGGTGCGATTCATATTTTTAACGTTGTTTTGTATGATTTGAAGGCTCGACTAAGTTTGTATGATGTTTTAGGACTTGCTGGTATATTTGGTTGACGTCTCGAGGGCCTCGAGTGGATTCAGGGTGGTTAACGGACTAGAATTGGACTTGTGAGGATTGTTGAAGTTGGGCATCATCTGGTATAATCGCACCTGCGGAGTCCCCATACAAGCGCGAGCTCGCAGAAGCGAGCTATGGGCTGCAGGTGCGGTATGGAAGGAAAAGGCCAGAGACCACAGGTGCGATGTGGAGATCGCAGAAGCAGGTCGCTCCTGCGGAAGATGGAATGCAGAAGCGGAAGGCCAGGAAAGCCGTTGATCACAAAACGGAAATACTTTGTAGAAGCGGGCGCGCAGTTATAGCCCTTTTGCTCGAAGAAAAGGGATTTTGGACTTAAGTGAAGTCCGCACCTGCGATGGTTTTTCCGCAGGTAGGAGCCGCAGATGCCATAGAGTCCTCGTAGAAGCGAATTCGTTGGGCAAAAAAGGGGAAATTTCGAGGGTTTGATCCCTTTTTCATTTTTGGACTTTAAGAGTTTGGATTGAGGCGAAAAATTGAGGCATTTTCAGAGGAAGCATTTGGGTAATGATTCTTGGCTTGTTTTTGGTTATATTCCACTAATTGTTCGCTAAATTCATCTTCATAGGTGTTATTAGTCACAAGCAGGTTTAGTAGAGTCTAGTGGATCTGTATGGAGATGTCTGTACTTATCTTCGGGATGCTATGGAACTGTTAAGAAAATTTCACTTCTTTGATTCCTTGTCGTGCGAAATTGTTGACTTCAGAATTCTAAACTTCTGTCTTCTATTTTCTCCAGATGGTGAGGACACGCACAATCTGATCAGATGACCAGGCACCCGCGCCCCTGCTGGAGCCGCGAGAGGCCGGGACCGGGGTAGAGGCCGGGGCCGGGGCTGGGGTAGAGGCCGAAGACGTCTACGTGGTGCAGCCAGAGCACCTGCACGAGCTACTACAGAGGAGCCACCAGTAGCTTCAGTTGGAGCGCAGGCACCTTAGACGCCTGTTACTGCACCAGCTCTTTAGGAGACCCTTGCACAGTTCCTGAGCATGTTCGGTACTCTAGCTCAGGCAGGGTTGATTCCATTTGCTCCTGCCACATCTCAGGCTGGGAGAGGAGCACAGACTCCCGCTGCCCGCACCCAAGAGCAGCGGGTTCAGGTCGACCAGGTTCTAGAGGTCATACCAGTGTAGCCGGTAGCCTAGTGCGGCCCGAGGGTAGGGTAGCAGTTTCTGAGGAGGAGCATCTCAGGCTCGAGAGGTACAAGAAGTGCCACCCACCTACTTTCAGTGGCTTGGCATCAGAGGATGCCCAGGGTTTTCTTGAGGAGTTTCATTATATCCTCCGTACTATGAGTGTAGCGGAGTCGAGTGGGGTTTCTTTCACTATGTTCCAGCTTAGAGGAGCGGTCTATCAGTGGTGGCGTGCTTATGAGTTGGGTAGTCCGACCGAAGCAGCTTCGCTCACTTGGTCTCAGTTCTCGGAGGTGTTCTTGAGGGAGTATGTTCCCCAAAGTCTCAGAGATGCATGGCGCACAGAGTTTGAGCAGTTGCGCCAGGGTTCTATGACTGTGTCAGAGTATGTGGTCCGGTTCAGTGATCTGGCTAGGCATGCACCAGCCTTGGTTGCTATCGTTTGAGAGAGGGTCCGTTGATTTATCGAGGGGCTCAACCCCGGTATCAGACATAGCATGGCCTGAGAGTTGGATATGGATATTGCATACAACCAGGTTATGCGGATTGCTAGTAGATTGTAGGGTATGCTGACTTGGGAGAGAGAGGACAGAGAGGCCAAGAGGTCTCGAGAGTCTGGCACTTATAGTGGTACTCGTGCCCCAGCAACAGCTCGTCATGGTGGGGGCTATGTGAGTCGCCCTATTCATTCAGCACTTCCAGCCGCCAGTGGTATTCCGGCCCCTCCTAGGCCCCAGGATCCTTTATTCACCGCTATTGTCTAGTGCATCTCCTGCACGGGGTGCTTTCAGCGGTCAGTCCAACCGACCTGGCCCAAGCCAACCACAGCAGGCACGCCCTCTGAAAGCTTGTTTTGAGTGTGGCAACACTTTCCATATGGTGACGGATTTCCCCAGACTTAGGAGGGGTGCACCTCCACAGACTACTCAGGCACTACATGCTCCACCAGGTCCCCAAGCTATGATTACAGCACCAGCTACCACTCGACCTGCTCAGCCAGATCGAGGTAGGGCAGGTACAGGTCGCCCTAGAGAAGGAGGCCAGGCCAGATATTATGCTCTTCCTGCTCGTACTGAGGCAGTCGCATCCAACTCTGTCATTACAGGTACTGTTCCGGTATGTCATAGAGATGAATCAATCCTATTTGATCCAGGCTCCACTTATTCCTATGTGTCATCTTATTTTGCTCTTATTTGGGCGTATCCCGTGATTCTTTGAGTTCTCCTATTTATGTGTCTACACCTGTGGGAGATTCTATTGTTGTTGACCGTGTGTACTGGTCGTGTTTGGTTGTTCTTAGTGGTTTTGAGATCATAGCCGATTTATTATTGCTCAGTATGGTAGATTTGATATTATTTTGGGCATGTACTAGTTGTCACCTCATTATGCTATTCTTGACTATCACGCCAAGACCGTGACACTAGCTATGCCAGGATTACCACGGTTAGAGTGGAGAGGTACCTTACATTATACTCCCAGTAGAGTTATTTCATTTCTAAAGGCTCAAAGAATGGTTGAGAAGGGGTGTGACGAGTATTTAGCTTATGTGAGAAGATGTCAGTATTGATACCCCCACAGTTGACTCAGTTCCGGTAGTGAGGGATTATCCAGATGTATTTCCAGTTGATCTTCCGGGCATGCCGCCCGACAGGGATATTGACTTCGGAATTGATTTTTTGCCGGGCACTCAGCCCATCTCTGTTGCTCCATATCGTATGGATCCTCCTGAGTTGAAGGAGTTGAAGGAACAGTTATAGAAATTGCTTGATAAGGGCTTCATTCGGCCCAGTGTGTCACCTTGGGGTGCTCCGGTCTTGTTTGTGAAGAAGAAGGATGGTTCTATGCGTATGTGCATTGATTATCGCCGGCTGAACAAAGTTACAGTGAAGAACAGGTATCCATTGCCTTGTATTGATGACCTATTTGATCGGTTATAGGGTGCCAGAAGGTTTTCCAAGATTGACTTGCGTTCAGGCTATCATCAGTTGAAGATTTTGGGAGCCAGATATACCGAAGACTGCTTTCAGGACTAGTTATGGTCACTACAGGTTCCTTGTGATGTCATTTGGGCTGACCAATGCCCCAGCAGCATTCACGCATTTGATGTACAATGTGTTCCGGCCCTATCTCGACTCATGTATACGGCAAAATCGGAGGGTCCAATTTCCCGTCATCGAAGCAGTCCGGAAGATCGCCTCCAAGCCTCGAGGCTACAAAGATGCGCTCGAGTATTCTTCTTCAGAGCTCGTCGGCGCCAGGTCTAAAGAAAATATCGACGGAGACTAGAATAAAAATGGGGAGTCCCCAAGACGTGGCTAAGTCTGACAAAGCCTAGCCGGGCTACCCTGAACCCTAATCGGGGTGTCACATCTAGCTGTCCCATCTCCACACCTTTACAGCTAATGTATGCCTTACCGTAAGAACTTCCCCCCTTCTATATAAAGGGGATTCTTACTATTTTGTAGACAACTGATGTTGCTCCAACTACTCTACATGAAATATATGATAACTCTCTCTCTCTTTTCTCTCTAATACACTCTCTCGATATTGTTGCTCTATTTTATCATCTTCATACTTGTTCTTCATTTATTGATCATTGGCCATAAAGAGCCTCCTTTAATATTATTGCATCTGTTAGCACTTCCCCGACTGCCCCTGATAGCTCGAGCCCGAGCTCGGGAATCGACCCCGAGGCCCTAAACCGTCTAGCTCGAGGCCCTGAACGGTTGTCTTTCGGTTCGATTATGACTTCATTTTAGCTCGCATCTCATCCTTAAACCTTACACACATAGCATCAACTGCTCTACAACTAGCATAAAAATAGATCACGTATGTTTAGAGTCCCATCCACAAATTTAATTGTTATTACCATTTTCACGGTAAACAGAGTGGCGCCCACCGTGGGGCTAAAAATAATAGTGATTATTTTCTTGCTAGTTTCGTTACACAATGCAAGTTATCTTTCACACTTCTTCTTGTCCAAGATCTTCGATTTCAGGTCAATATGTCTGGCTCAGTGAACGGAGTTGAGAACAACAACCTCGACGGAGAGAATGGCGTGGCTGTTCCGATCGTCGGCACGCCACCACTGAACCCCGATAACGCACTTGGACCGATTCCAGTAGATGCGGGTTCGCAAGACGCACAGCAGGTCGAAGAAACCTCACACACTGACAGGAGCGTACAACAAGGCGACCAATAGGAAGCCCAAAAAACCTCAGCTCGGGAAGAACAGGAAGTTAGCCTTCATGTTATTTTTGAAATGTTGCAGGCACAACAGCTGGCTATCGCTCAGCTGCAAAGCCACCCAAAAACTCCCAGCACAGTAGCACCAGGGACAACTACCCTGGCCGAACAGGTACCAGAGAGACTGAGCAATAATGGTTCGATAGCCGACCCTGTTATCATAAAAATGCTCGAGGATCTTACCAGAAGGATTGAGTCGGGCAAGAAGATGATAGCTACCAACGACAAGAAGGTCGAAACTTACAACTGCAGGGTCGACCAAATCCCGGGCATGCCCCCAGTCCTGAAAGGCGTAGATTCGAGGAAGTTCGTGCAGCGGCCGTTCCCGGAGGAAGCAGCTCCGAAACCCATCCCAAAAAAGTTCAGAATGCTAGAACTCCCAAAGTACAATGGGACCTTAGACCCCAACGAGCACGTTACCGCCTACACGTGCGCAGTAAAAGGTAACGACATAAAAGACGACGAGATCGAGTCCATCTTACTAAAGAAGTTCGGGGAAACGCTCTCGAAAGGGGCCATGATATGGTACCATAATCTAGCTCCCAACTCCATAGACTCATTCGCCATGCTGGCAGACTCCTTCATAAAGGTACACGCCGGTGCCATCAAAGTAGCGACAAGGAAATCTGACGTATTCAAGATCAGGCAAAGGGAGAACGAAATGCTGCGAGAATTCGTGTCTCGCTTTCAAACGGAACGAATGGAACTACCCCCGGTATCTGACGACTGGGTGGTACAGGCCTTCACTCAAGGCTTGAACGAGCGGAGTTCAGTGGCCTCGCGGTAGCTGAAAGAAAATATGATCGAGTATCCTGCCGTAACCTGGTCGGATATCCACAACCGATACCAGTCAAAGATCAGGGTCGAGGATGATCAATTGGGAGCCCCTTCGGGCTCAGTATACCCGAACAGGCTCTTAGCAAAGGAGTCGAAGCCAAACAAAGAAAGGTATCAGCCATACACTGAAGATAGGAGAAACGCCCCAAGATGCAACCCGCCTCGCAACGACCGACCGACCGAGGGCAGAATCCCCGAGGGTTCATTAACAGAGCCGGATTCGACGGAAACACGGGGCCAAAAGGGGCACCACGCCTATCGGAATACAACTTCAATGTTGATGTTTCAGACATCGTGTTCGCCATCGGCAAAATCAAGGATACCAGATGGCCCAGTCCTGTACAATCGGATCCTTCCCAAAGAAATCATAACCTAGTATGCGAATTCCACAACACGCATGGCCATAGAATCGAGGACTGTCACCAGCTACGAGAGGAAGTGGCTAGGTTACTCAGCAAAGGTCATCTCAGAGAATTCTTGAGTGACCGAGCCAAAATCAATTCCGAGAAAGAGAGGCGGCCAAGAAGAATGAAGCAAACGAGCCACGACACGTTATCCACGTGATATTAGGGGGCATCGGCGCTCCTCAAGAACCTGTGATGAGAAGAACAAAAATATCCATACCAGAGAAAAGCAAATCTGGGGATACGTACCCGAAGATGTCCTCACATTCAGCGAGGAGGACTCCGGGACCCTGTCGCAACCTCATAACGACGCACTGGTAATCTCTTTCCTCGTAAATACGTTTCAAATAAAACGTGTACTCGTGGACCCAGGTAGCTCGGCCAACATTATCAGGTCGAAGGTAATAGAGTAGCTCGTACTGCTAGACCAAATCGTGCCCGCCACTCGAGTCCTCAATGGATTCAACATGGCAAGCGAGACAACAAAAGGAGAGATCACTCTCCCGGTCAGTGTGGCCGGCACGACCCAAAATGTCAAATTCCATGTCATCGAAGGATACATGAGGTACAATGCCTTGTTCGGACGACCATGGATACACTGTATGAGAGCAGTACCGTCCACCCTCCACCAGATGATGAAATTCCCAACAAAAGACGGGATTAAAACCGTCCACGGGGAGCAGCACGCGGCAAGGGAAATGTTCGCGGTGCACGACGTGACACCGACGCCAATATCTCTACTCTCGAGAGAGCCTAAGGATAATCAAACTACATCTTCGGCTAAGCCCGATTGAACATAGCGGAGGACCGTACCGAGTCCTCGCCATAAACAACAGAGGCGTACCGGGTCTCAGAACGTCGCCAAACGCATCCCGCGATAAGGTATAACCATCTCCCTTTTCAGTTTATATTTTATACTTATCCTTTACACAGGCACTCGATCAAAGTGGTAAGAAGCACACACCCAGCCCGAAGACCTTAAGGTTTCCAAAGCATCCCTTGCACTCTTTTCCTTCGACCGAGCTTTTGTCCCGAAGAGGGTTTTGCCGGCAAGGTTTTTAACGAGGCAACATCTATATGCTGCCTAAGGAGAATCCAACAAGTCTTCAAGACTTCTTTTGCTATCAATCACGAGCGCCGAAGGACATCCTTTCGGAAGATCATCCGCTCAGAAGAGCCAGGAAACGCCAAACAGGGTCCCAATGGGAAAATGATGTACTGAACCAAACGGCCGAATGAACCGTGTCCACGCAGCCGAGCCCCCGATGATGGAAGCACATGTACAAATGTCAAATAATCAAAGAATGCCTTTTGCCAACATGACTCATGCTCCAAGGAAAACCCAGCGTTTTTGCCAGAACGATTCCTCCATTAGAAAATGTCCCGAATACTCGGAGACTGGCGTCGATAATTCGGCACCCGCGTGACCTCAGGGTCGAAACTCCGGATTAATAAGCCCTCAACGAGGCAACACAAAAATCATTAACTATCTCCAAAAAAGAAAGCGTCCCGAATACTCGGAGACTGGCACCAAAGAACTCATTATACGCACGACCTCAGGGTCGGAATCTCCAAAGTCGTAAGCCCTCAATGAGGCAATTCCGAGCTCACGAGTAATGGCCCTCGAGCCAAAACGAACTCGATGACTCAGAGACTGTCGCCAATCGCCATTCAGCAAAAAACCCGAGGCCATAAGACCCCGAGTGGGCAGACTCGGTCTTGTAAAACTTACAACACAAACTGTAAAACCTCAAGCAGGGCATGAATCATACTTGTACCAAGTATCAGCAAAAACTGTAAGACCTCAAAAGGCATGAAAGTTTTGTAAGACCTTACTACAGGCATAAAATCGATCCCAAAGTTCAGGATATATATCGAATTTGTAAGACCCTAAAAAGGCATACCCTCGATATAGACGCCTGAACTACTATACTCGGGACCAAAAAATGGCTCCGGCCAAACATAAAATGACTACGGTCATACGGCTACACCAGCCAAACTAACGCGACTCGGGGATGCCCGACCGTCGCTACAAAATCATAGGACATTACTTTGAATCTACTTCGAAAAGAACCGGTTAAGCAGGCTACCCTCAACAGGCAAAAGAGCTTCGACCATGTCAGCTCCCAATCATAAAGCTTCGAGCTACTCAGCCTACGAGCCAAACCTTACGAGGTGCTCGAACATCGCCACAAATGACTGGAAATCGAGGTTCTTCCCGATCCGACGACAGGTGAGGCAAAATCATAAGTCCTTAACGAGAGGAAAATAAAGCCTACATATGCCTAAGGGCAAAGCGTAAGAGCCATTGTTGCCAGCCTAACGAGCCTCAGGGCCATACATATGCCTAAGGGAAAAGCGTAAGAGCCATTGTCGCCAGCCTAGCGAGCCTCAGGGCCACACATACGCCTAAGGGCGAAGCGTAAGATCCATTGCCGCCAGCTTACATAAAAAGATCGTTTCAATCAAAGGCGTAAGAGCCATTGTCGCCCGCCCATTACAAATATAAAAGCTTGATGGTTATATGAGCTCGAGTCAAAACCCGACTCGGAGGCTTTACCCAATACAGTTTAGAAAAAGCATAAGTGCTCAAATGCCTGCTTACATAAAAGATCGCTTCGATCAAAGACGTAAGAGCCATTATCGCCCGCCCAATACAAACATAAAATCTTGAGGGTTATATGAGCTCGAGTCGAAATCCGACTTGGAGACTTTACCCAATACAGTTGAGCAAAAGCATAAGTGCTCAAATGCCTGCTTACACTAAAGGTCGCATCGACCGAGAGCGTAAGAGCCCCCGGGCCTGCCTAAAGAGCCTCAGAGCCATATCACGAATCTGAGGATTCTCACTAACTCCGAAACCAGTCCACTTGGCCAAAGGCAAAGCAGAAAGGGGTACAGAAGAACTAAAGCAGCAAAGGTTTTTTTCTTTCATATACATACGCAGAAAAATACACTCTCCATCTACAAACATATTCTGGAAAGGTGCTACATACGGGATGGTAAGGTCTACGCCACACCCCCAAGAGCTACGACCTATCAGCCTCATCTTCACTCTCCTCCTCTGCCCTCGCACCAACTCTTCCGAGAGAACAAAACCCCTGGCACTGATTTCCTCGAGAACCTTTCTTCGAGACTTGCAACGAGCATATTCTTCGATCTTCTCTCCATGATAGAGGACCCTCTTCAACTCAGCTTGGGCATCGGTAGCATCCTTCAAATGAATCGCCACCTCCTGATCGGCCTTAGTATGGCTCAGTGCCACTTCTATCCGATCATCAACGATCTCAGCCCTAACCTTTGAAAGTTCGGATTCAATCTTAGTAATCATATCCACTTGAACCGAAGCATTGTGATGAGCTAAGCAGAGTTGGACCCCGAGGACCGGAAGTTTAGCCAAGGCATCTTTCTCCTCTGAAGCTTGGACCTGCGCCCGAGCTCTCTACTCGCTACAGTCATTCCTGATTCGATCGGCCTCGCCCCTAAGACGCTCCAAGGCCTCCATCTTTTTCTGCAGCTGAGATAGGCGAAGGGTTAACCTTAGAAGTTAAAAAGCAAAACGCATACTCAACCAGGACGGGAAGTTACCTACTCCATCAAATAGCTCTCGTAATTCAAGCTCCGATACACCTCACATCGCCAGTATGCCAACTCGGCTTCCTTCTCCTCGCAAAGGAGCCTAAGGGATCTACCCTCATCTAGAGCTTTCCGGAGCCTAGCTCCATGACGGAGCAGCTCGGACCTAAGCCTATCAAAGGCCTGCAAAATGAAAAACCCGGTAAGAAAGGGAAGACGCGGATTCAGGAGGCCTGTGACGAAGCTCACCTCAAAGTGAAGTCGGAAGACTTCCTCGAAGGCCGAGCACATATCTATTGATCTAGCCCCCTCGGCCCCGGAAGAATCAACCCCGGTCGAAACATGATCGTTCGGAGGAGCCATCTTTCCAAAACCAGTAACCTCGGGCGCAACAGGCTCGAGCGATGTTTCCGTCTCAAAGGCCCCACTTGGCCTTGCCATGAGCGCCATCACCCTGCAAGTGCATTTCTAGCTTATCATTGTAATACTTTGGCTCGAAAGCCGACAACCCTTCCTCCTCTCTAGAGGGGCACAGCCTCGCCTTCGGAGGCTCTCCGATACCTGCGAAAGCAAGATTAATACATAAAAAGGAAGAATGTCTCTCTAAATAAACAAGGGACAAGGGAAAAGCAATATACGCGCACACCATGACATTTTGCCTCCCATCTACCCCGAGATGCAGCTCGCCACCTACGCTCGTCACAAGACGAGTGGGCCGCCAGCTTACGAACCCAACCAGGCAGATCAGGAACCTCACCCGGCGCCCATGAAATTGCTGCAGAAAAGAAGGAAATACGATTACGAAACTAACTTTCACCATGAACAAATCTGAGAAAGCACGGGATGCTCCACTCACGCGTGTAGTTCCATTCTTCAGGGAATAGCATAAGCTCCACGGGAATAACGTCAGCCGTCCGGACCCAGACGAACCGACTAGTCCACTCTCGATCTTCGTCTTTATCATCATCAACAACAAAAGGCGTGGACGAACGGCACCGCAAGGTTAGTGGGCCTTAGTGGTAAAAGAGCCGGTACAGCCTGACGAGATGGCTAAGCGTGAATTCAAGCCCCGCCTTCTCCGTGAAAAACCTCATCATCAACGCTATTTGCCAAAACGACGGTTGTACATGCGCCAAGGTAACTCGATATTTTACACGGAAGTCGAGCACGACCTTGTCGTTAGGTCCCAGTGTGAAGGGATACATATATACATTCAGGAATCCTTCGGCACGGTCCGTGATCTCCTCGCTCGGGGAAAGCACCTGTAACGCTGCCTCCGCTCCCCATCCGCAGTCTCTCCTCACCAACTCAAGGTGCTCCTCCCTTATTAAAGACATAGTCTTCAAGATAAACTCCCACGGGTCCTGAGCACTGGGAACGGAACTCTCCCCTCTCTGTCAGGCAAACCCCGAAGTAACAGTCATAGCTGCGGCAAGACTAGAGGAACTAAAGTGGGAACCTATACAAACACTCTGGTGCTAAGGTAACAAAGGGCTCGATGCTGAAATAGAAGGAAATATCTAAAAAAGTGGGATCTCCCAAGAGGCGGAAGCAACCCCATATATACGTGGAAGCAGCAACGGTTCGCTTGCCCGAGATATGCCCCGGGAGGCCAATGACTTCGAAAGCGAGTCCCAAGGTGGTACCCGATCTCGAGGACCTCCATCAACATGAAGCTAGGCTTAAAGAAGCCAACAACACCATCTCCAGTCCCGAGGTGGTACCCGACCTCGAGGACCTCCATCAACGTGAAGTTTGACTTTAAGAAGCCAATGCCATCATCTCCAGTCCCGAGGTGGTACCCGACCTCGAAGACCTCCATCAAAAAGAAGTTAGGCTATGGAAAACCTCCAACACCATTACAGAGATCGAGATAGTGGCCGAACTCGAAGGATCCCCCCGAGAAGAGGAACAGGCACTTCAAGCTCCGCCCATAAAGGCTCGACCTCGGGACACCGCCTAAATCTGGATAACCCCTCATCTGGAACCTATCTACAACGCCTTAAAAGGTTATCTACGCCAAAATCAAAACAAGTTTCCATGTTCCCAAAGCTAACTCTCACTCAGAGACCATTCTCAAAGGTTTCGGGGCTCAAGGTATTATTTTCATGTAACCCAGCGTGAAGGTCCCGACGGCCCGAGTCTATCGAACATGGAATAACCTAATGTACCTGGTCCTTGATGATAAGTGATATAAAGGAAAAAATGTTTCTAACATTGTGTTGATGTTTGAGCTGAGTTCTGGCAGGGCCTAAGTGTATGAAAAGCGCAGTGTTTGTCATCATCAAAAAGGGGGAATTTGTTGGCCCAAGTAAAGGTTTGTTTTGAAGACTGACAAAGGAACTCAGACATGAACCAGGTCCATCCAGTGGTCCATCCCTCAGGTTCATAAAAACAGGCAGATTCAAGCATGTGGGATGCACGTGAAGGAGATAAGCTTAACTTGGTGTATTTAATATCTCCTGATCGAAAAGGTTGCATAATTGATAAGGAGAAGGAGTCCTTAATCAAAGAGAACACAATTCAAGATAGGGAAGGAGTTAGAAGTTGAAATCAACTAGAACTCTTCCACCAAGGAAGAGTTGCATCAGAACTCTAGTTATTTCTTCATCTACTAACTCTATAAATTGCAGGATGTTCTCACATTAAAGTATTGCACAAAAACGCAGAAGTTAAACGTGAATTGAGAGCAAAATAGCAAGGCTTTTTGCAAGCAGTTCGTGTGTGATTCAAGTGTGCAAACCAGAAGCTACATGAACCAGATTGAAGAACCAGCTCCATAAAGAGTTTTATGTGTCTTTCTTTATTTCTAGTTCAATTGTAGTAGGTGTTTTCATATTGTACCTTTCAGCTTTATCTAGAAGCAATTGTAATAGGTATATTAAGTATTCAAGTTAGAGTTAACTTGAAGTTGTCGCAGCAGTTAGAGGCTGGTTGCCACAACGGGATTAGAGTTAATCCTTAGGTTTACAAGAGTTTTGTAAATGCTGTTTTGGCTCAGTGATTTTAGTGGAAGTTTGGGAAAATCCTACTGAGTAGTAGGTCGTGGTTTTTTCACCTTTTGAGCCAGGTGTTTTCCACGTAAAAATCTCTGTGTTCTTTATTTCTGTAATTATTATTCCGCAAACAGCAGTAGTTAGTACACCTAGAAGAACCAGGTTCTTCTAGAGTGAAAATTGGGTACCACACAAATCACCCCCCCTCTTGTGTGGTATAGACGTTTAGAACATCAGGTATTCAATGCTAAACCAGCATTATCAAGATGAAATGTCTTGATTTCATAATCTGAAAGTTATGCTCTTAATTGAGAAAAGTAATTTCAAATGCCAAACTGCAGGTTGACAATAAATACACATGTAATCATCTCATATATGCATCTATAAGTAGTTCACATGATAGGTGAATGAGCTCATATTCACCTTTTATATATTTCAGAATTCATGGATCTTAGTTCCAATTTTAGCTGGTATAATCAATATGAGAACAAGCAACACAAGAGAATTCTTGAAGAATCTTCTAGTTCTTCAGTATGCTTATATGAATTCTCAAATAGCTCATCTAAAAATGACAAATAAAAACTTCAAGTTTATCATGGCATGTGCTATCTCTTAGTAAACTTTTGATTTACTATGTCATAAACTTTTTCATTAGTAAACTTCTTATTTACTGTGGCTACTTTTGTATCAGTGAATTTCTGATTTACTGTATAACTACTTTTGCCTCAGTAAAACTTCTGATTTATTGTGACTGCTTTTGCATTAGTAAACTTCTGGTTCAATGTGATACATGATATAGTACAAATTGAAGAATAAGGCGGGTAACTTCTCACATACATATTATTTTACCCCCTATGATTGTGGAAATATGAAGATTTTTAATCTTTCAGTCATTTGTAGTCTCAATATGATAGCCATTTGTATTAGTAAACTTCAAGTTTACTACAACATATATTTTGACCATAATCATATAATATGAATGACATATTTGTATATAAGCTCTTCAAGAACCTTCATTCATTATCCACAATCTAATATTTATCGGACACTACTGGTGTCATATGTCTTCTAGACAAACAGTTAGCTCTTCAGGAGTTTTTGATATATTTTGTACTAACAAATATTGCTCAGACATTTCTGGTATCATGAGAGAAAATCATAATCAAATGAATATTATAAAGACAATTCTAAATTTATGAATGTAAGAAATTAAGAATTTCAGTATTTTTACCACCAACTTTGTGACAAATATCTCCTTCAGGGAGAAACGCCATTAACATCTGAATATTTTATATCAAAGCAGTAACCACATAGTCATTACATCCTTCAGGGAAAGATACACGAGTTGTTATTTCCTTCGGGGAACTCGATAACTAATCATAACATATTAATGTGGTTGTAGTAGAAAGCATTCTACAAGAATACTTTTGCCTTGGAATGATATTTAACAAAATTATATAAGATATTTTACGTACAACGGGTACGTGCAGCAATGATCTTTATGCCACAAAAACAAGATTTATATCCGTTGTTATTCTACCTCTTCAGAAGGCGAGTTGTGGTATTTCTTCATTCACTCCAGGGAATGAAAATGTGCTTCAAAAATAACTTTAAATAGCTTATTATTTTATTTAAGCACAGAAAGACACAATTCAGGAGAAAATTACAATTGTGTTACTTCTTCAGAAGCAAATTTAAAATACGAAAAATTGAGTATATATTCTCTCAATCATATTACCTCTTTTGGAGGTGAATCGTATATATTTACATCAATAGCGCGCTCGTATTTATGACTTTATTAATATTGTCACAGTCACTTCAGGGAATGGATTAATATTTATAAAAAATTCTCATCCTTCAGGAAATCGAACATAATTATCTGAACGCGCAATAATCACATCAAATTGTGATGCTTCAACCTCTTTTGAGATATTTACTACTTCAGGTGCAAATCGAGGCGGGCATGTAGTATAGAGAATATTTATGTAGCTTATCTTTAACTGTAACCATAGAAAGCCTAAATTATCACTTCCGGTGGTCATAGGCATATACCATTTCTGGTGGTTAACCAATTTAGTTATAATTACACTATATAAAATATATAAGCACTTCTAGTGATCTTACGTTTCTCATGAACTCTAGTAGAGTTCAAGCGATGCTCGACAGGAGCAAATTTGGTGCCTCCCAAAATATTTATCACTCCTAGTGATAATAGGAGATTGGATGGATTTAAGAAAAATCACCTTTTGGAGGTGACAAATCCCTTTCAATCGTTAGCTATATGCATGCACTGATGCAATATTTCTCTCTTACATGTTATACACGTTTGCTCTTTATTATACTTTTAATAGCTAAGATAAGTAATTAATTAAACAAATAATACATGATACCTCCGAGCAATCGATGCTTCGGCAGCGAACAATCATAATTGTTGAAAATGCACAAGCTAAGCCTTTGATTTCTCCAACAATGTAGAGGCTTGCTTTTCTTCCAGATTTTCTATGTTGGCCACCATCTATTAGTTTCCTCAGTATTGTGACATTGAATTACTTCTTATATTGAAATAGAAAAACTAAATTCAAAGTAAGTGCTCGATATGGTAGAGTCCCGTGCTGATAACGTATTATAAAATAAAGACTGTAAAGTAAATAAACAAAAGACAAGTATAGAGAGAGAGATTGATATTATTTAACTTCAAACTGATGTACATAATGAACTGAAATCTTCTCTATTTATAGAAGAAAGGAAGCTGCTATGTAAGCTGCTACTACAAGATGCTGTGTAAGCTGTTGTGTAAGTTGCTACTGCATGCTGCTGCGTAAGCTGCTTGTAAGTTGTTTGTAAGCTGTTACTGTGCCAGATATAGATAATATTCTACCAGGTTTAATGTTTATCTATAACGAAGTATCGAATGATAAGCTTCTTCAGGAGGCTTATTTCCAATAGAGTACTAAATAGATAAACATATTTACAGCAAAGTCCCATATGGATAAACTTCTTCAGGAAGTTTATTTACAACGAAGTACCAAATGATCATTCATAATATATATATATATATATATATATATATATATATATATATATATATATATATATATATATAATAAACGAACCGAGTACTTTTTTTACATAACATTAATCAATACGAATAAAGATCCGAGTAAGAACTATTTATTTATATTAAACGTTAGAAGGACATTGATTATTGGAGTCCGGAACTAAAGTAGCGTAAAATTGGACCCGAGAAACCAAAGTAACATGAATAAAATAAGAATGAGAGTACCTATAGCGCATGCCTGCCATGCAATATATCTTCCTAGCCAAATGTTCCAAGCT
The DNA here is from genome assembly GCF_001879085.1 of Nicotiana attenuata. Classification (NCBI taxonomy): domain Eukaryota; kingdom Viridiplantae; phylum Streptophyta; class Magnoliopsida; order Solanales; family Solanaceae; genus Nicotiana; species Nicotiana attenuata. The sequence continues at coordinate 643,838 of NW_017670410.1, read as the reverse complement.
AACAGACATCGGGCTATAGTACATTGTAGGCCTACGCTATAGGTACTCCACACTATCCTGCCAACCTTATCTTTACGAAATTCGTTGTCCTTTTGTAATTACCGATCGGACATTTTGAGAATTATTTGGTTCGGTTGTTTGTGGTCTTGAGTAGCATTATATGATGTATTACCACTTGCATGCATGATTGGTTTTAATTTTCAGAAAGTTGGCGATTGATTCAGAAGAGTAAGCTAGCGTTTGGCCATAAATTTTCAAATTTATTTTGAAAAATCTGATTTAGGTGAAGTTTGATTTGAAAATGAAAATCTAATTGGACATCAATTTTGAAAACATATTCCTCCCCCCCCCCCCCTTTTTTTTTTCTGAAAAATATGAAACATGACTTATACCCACAAGTTCTAAAATCTATCACAAATACCCAACAGTACCTTCATCAATAATATTCATTATATTATCACAAACCATAGTCCTGAACATAAATAAATTTGGTACAAAATTTTTATTTTTATAATGAACTACATAATATGCTATCAAATAACCGAGAAGACGAAACAACATTATTACAAAATAATAAATGGTGGACTCTTTTATAAAATATAAAAGTTTGGGGCAATTTTAAAAAAATGTAATATTAATATTTTGGACCAAAACCAACTCTTGAGCTGGTTTTAGGATTTGGGTTTGGATTTTGGCAATTTGCCAAAATATGAATAAAATTTATGAACAAACATGTATTTGCCAAAACAAACCTAAATAAATATTGGCAAAATATATGGCCAAACAGGTCCTAATTCTCAATTTAGAAGCTTTAAGTTAGAAGAGTTGACCAAGATTTGACTTGCGAGTAAATGACCTCAAATTTGTATTTTGATGGTTCCAATAGGTTCGTATGGTAATTTTGGACTTAGGCGTATGTCGGATTTACATTTGGAGGTTCCTAGGATGATTTGGCTCTTTTTGCCTAAAGTTAGAAATTTGATGATTTAGAAATTTCATAAGTTTGACCATGAGTTGACTCTGAGGCTATCAGGTTCAGATTGTTATTCCACGACTTGTAATAGGTCTATTTTGTCATTTGGAACTTGTGTGTAAAGTTTGGTTTCGTTCCGAATTGATTTTGTATGGATTAGACGCTTGGTTGTGAATATTTGAAGTTCTTGAATTGGAAGGTTGCATGATGAGAGTTGGTGTTCGATTCGTGGTTTTGATGTTATTTGTGATTTGAGCTTTTGAATACGTTTGAATGATGTATTTGGACATGTTGATACGATTGGATGGGGTCTCGGGGGCCTCGGGTGTTGATTTAGGGTGGTTTCAGATCATTATTGGTTGAGCTTGCATTGCTGTTTTCTGGTGCATTTGATGAGCTTTGCAAGATTTCGGGAGGAGCATCGTGATCGCATAGAGCGTTTTGGTTAATTGGGACTTTGTGTTTCGCGTTTGCATTCCTAGGTGCGCGTTCGCGATGTGTGTTTTAGGAGTTGGAGCTTTATGCTCCACGTTCGCAAGGTATGTCTCACGTTCGCGAGCAGTTGGAAGGTAGATCTCTGTGTTCGCCGTTGTGTGGTCGTGGTCGCGTTTGCATAGAGTCGGAGGAGGCTAGGAAACTCGTTGGCTTTCGCGTTCGCGTGATAGGCTCACGTTCGGGGTATTCTGGTTCATTGGCTTCTGCGATCACGAGGCTTGGACACGATCACGTAAATCATTTCCCGGGCAGAGTTATTTTGAGTTTCGTGATCGTGAAGGTTATTCCGCGATCGCGAATAGGGTACTTCTGAGCATATTATTTAAGTTTTTATTTTTAGGACTTGAACTTATTTTATCATATTTTGAGATTGGGAGCNGAACTTAGGGCTAATGAGAGTGATAGTAAAAATGCTGAGTTGAAGAACCAGGTTCATAAACTTGACACCACAGTCCTAGAGCTTAAATTTGAAAATCTAAAATTGAAATTAGGAACTGGTAAAAAGAAATCTGATCACACACAACTCAATTTAGAAGAAAACGTAGGAAAAATGAAAGATGAGCTGTACAAAAGAGATGAGCAGATTAAAGTCCTAAAAGAAGATCTAGGAAAGGTGAAACATGAATTAGACAGAACTTGCAAATGGAACAAGGCCTCTGATGCACTCTCTTGGTTGCAAGAGCATCACAGTAGCAACAAAAGAGGACTTGGCTATGGGACTCAAGCACCAAAGTGCGACCCTAAAAGCAAGTACCTCACACTTCCTGAGAACAAAATTTGCACACATTGTGGTAAAACTGGTCACTATAAATGTGAATGTATTGCAAAAGAAAAGGCTAGTCAAAAGAATAAAGAATTTGTTCAAGGGAAAAATAGGCTGCCAGGTTGGGCTAAAAAGAATTTGATTCACCCTTTTGCCTATAGAAAGGGACCCAAACTAGTTTGGGTTCCTAAGACTAACCCCTGATTTCCTTTCGCGGGTCCAAGTGAAGGGGAGCAGCCAAATATAATACATGGATAGTGGCTGTTCAAAGCATATGACAGGAAGCAAGAACCAGTTCCTTTCACTTGAGGACCTCAAAGGAGGTAATGTCTCCTTTGGAAATGGGAAGAAAGGTGAGATCATTGGGTTGAAAAGGTAGGTAAGACTGACTCTCACTCTATTGAGAATGTCTACTTGATAGATGGCCTAAAGTACAGTCTAATCAGTGTATCACAATTATGTGATAAAGGTAACTTGGTAGCATTCACCACTACCAAATATTTTGTGATTAATCTTACCATTGACAAGATTGTTTTGCAGGGAAAAAGAGTAAACAATACATGCATTGTAGATTTGTCCACACTTTCAGAAAATGAACTCACTTGCTTAAGTGTGTTGGACAATGATCCCCTCCTTTGGCACAAGAGACTTGGACATGCAAGTCTGAGTCAACTCAACAAATTAGTCTCCAAGGACCTGGTGATAGGGCTGCCTAACATCAAGTTCAAGGAAGACAAAGTTTGTGAGGCTTGTGCAAGGGGGAAGCAGGTAAGATCCTCTTTTAAATGCAAGAAAGAGGTAAGTACCACCAGAACGATGGAACTGGTCCATATGGATCTCTGTGGTCCAATGAGAATATTAAGCAGAGGTGGTAAAAGACATGTGATTGTGCTTGTTGATGATTACTCTAGGTTTACTTGGACATTATTTTTAACATCTAAAGATGAAGCATTTGACATGTTTACTTCTTTTGTTAGAAAAACTCAAAAACAACTAGGTAATCAACTTGCATCAATTAGGTCTGATCATGGACCTGAATTTGAAAATGCTAAGTTTGCTGAATTTTTGCATGCTACATCATAAATATTTGCATGACTAGACCTCTTGTTAAGAAGATTCCCTATGAGTCACTTAAAGGGAGAAAGCTAAATATATCCCATCTTAGGGCATTTAAATGCAAGTGCTTTGCGCACAATAATGGCAAAGACTCCCTAGGTAAGTATGATCCCAGAAGTGATGAGGGAGTATTCTTGGGATATTCTTCACATAGTAAAGCTTATAAGATATACAGTAAAAGAACTATGTGTGTAGAAAAAATTGTATATGTTATTTTTTAAAATGACTAACATTCTTTCTGAGAGGCAGGAACAAAATAATGAAGAGATTGGGCTGATAAGAAATTTAAATGGTGAAACCATAGTCCAGCCTGAAGATACATCACAGGAAGGAACATGTGATGGAACAGGTCCTTCCACCCAGGGCAACATGACAGGGGGAACTGACTAGAGAGGAACTGATCCTCAAACCTCGAGGGAACCTGTCCATGAACTTATTCCTCAGTAACAAAACCAGGAAGGAACGTCCAAAGAAATTGACACTCCTATTGCAACATCCACAAAATTGGCTATAGATGAACCTGGTTCATCTGTTGATCAGAAGTTGTATAGGGGAATGATTGGTTCTCTTTTATATCTCACTACTAGCAGACCTGGCATTGTGTGCAGTGTAGGTCTTTGTGCTCGATTTCAGGTTTTCTAATTGATAGGAAGAGCAACCCAGGTATGGCACACTTCCTTGGTTCATGTCTTGTGTCATGGGCTACCAAAAAGCAAAATTCAATGGCCTTATCTACTGCTGAAGCTGAGTAAGTTGTTGTTGCTTCATGTTGTGCTCAATTGTTGTGGATCAAATAACCATTACTGAACTTTGGAATTGATGTTGGTTGCATCCCTATATTTTTTGTGATAACACTAGTGCTATGAGTATGACAAAGAAACCAGTTCATCATAAGAGAACTAAGCACATAGTGTTAGGAGCCATTTTTGAGGGACAACTATGAGAAAAGCTTGATCACTGTGGAATTTTGTGCTACTAACAAGCAAATTGGTGACATCTTCACAATAGCCTTAAGTAGAGATCACTTTGAGAGGAACAGGTTGGAATTAGGGATGATTAAGATCACCTAAAAGGACCAGTTCAAGGTTAAACGGAAAAAAAAAAGATTGAAAAACAAAAATTGGTTAGAAAGTCTGTAAATTGTGTATAATTAGATTAAATCTTGTTCTGTCTCATACTTTCCATAGTATACTCTTGTGCCATGTGTTAAAATGACTCATTAATCTCTAATGATATTTTCTCTATTTTGGCAAATTTAGACTCACACAAGAGAATTATCAGTGAAGAACCTGGTTCATCAAGGTAACACGGTATGTTTTCTACACTCTGCATAATTTGAAATAACTATATTTGGATCATGAGCAGAGAGTCCTACCAAATACCAAACTCCTTTTGGACATATCCGTTACAAGTGAACCAGTCCCGTTCAAAAGAGTCCCAACCAAATGGAAGTACCTAGATTCTAGGGATACACTCCAACGTCTCTTCAAAATTGATTTCAGATTAATTAAACTTCGAAGAGTCTGAAAAGATGTAGCTACCCGATCAATTATTCCTCTGTATATTGATCAGCTTTGGTGTATTCCTTACTTCATCTCTCTCAAGCTGTCAAAAACTCTCATTCTTCTTTCATCTTCCAAACACAATCTAATTCTCTTCTTTTCATACCCTAGCCTAGATATGTCAAACACCTCTGAAAATCCTTCATCACCAAGCAAATAAACAAGCAATTGAAAGCAGGTAGGGAAGAAGAATCCTAGAAATCTGAAGATTCATTTAAGTCTGCTACTAAGGGGGAAGAAAGTAGGTCTTTCAAAACTGAACAGGTATCTTCTGATTCTAAAGTTTCTCTTGAGACAATTTCTAAAGTTCCTGCAAATTTGGAGAATAGATTTGTAGGATGTATAGCAGGTATAGAGTCTACATAATCTGGAGAAGTTGGTGGTAAAAATGAAAAAAAGGAGAGCAAGGGCGCTAGGAGTACTGTGAGGGGAAAGGGGACAAGAGTGGCTGATTCTTCACCCACTCCTGTTGGTATAATAAAAGGAAACTGGTGCAATGGTTGTTTGGGGAGAGGAATTTAGTGAAATAGAAGAGAGTGTGAGCAAAACGGGGGGAAGTGGGTCTGGCGAAGCTGCTGAGGGGTTGGTTCAACTTGGCAAAAATATAGATGAACCTGTTCCATCTGAATAGGAAACCCTCGCGGACCTACTGATAGAGTTATCAATGGCACCAAAAACTCATGCCATTCCCTATGGTTTCATTCTCACAACTGTGCTTGCACATTTCAAGGTACCTATGAAGAAGTGGGAGGTTAGTACAAGAAAGGATCATTTTGGGGTTAATACTCTGCTTGCTTGCGATTATGAAGTCAATGTCATTCTTAATGAACCTAGTTCATCTAAAAAGACACCTATCAATAGCAAAGTCAGAATCTTGGTACAGGAGAGTGAGGCAAAGGATATTGAGATAGCAAGGCTGAAGACACGATTGGTTGAGGTAGAATCTGAGAGAGATGTTCTCAGAACTGAACTTGCAAGGGAAAAGGAGAAGAATGATAGAATTCTTCAAGACATGCTGAAACTTCTCCAAGCAAATAACCCAGCCCCTACATCTTCCAAGCCTTAAATCCTAGCCTAGTGTAGATCAACCAGTGACCCAGTTCGGGACGTTTTGTTTCTTTTGCTCATGTTTTCAGTATTTTTATTTCTTCTTATGCTTTGTGGTAGAATCTTATCAATCATCAATGAAGTTCACTATTTTTGCTCTAACTGTTTGTTTATATTTCTTTGATGGTTGAAATTCTTAGTTTGATCTATGATGATTAATCCATGTTTGCATTTGAAGTAGCCCCAGTGGCCATGAGTAAGTTTTAAAATCTGGTTATCTCACATTTTTTATGCAACTTTTCGATGATGCCAAAAGGGGGAAAAAGGTTGTGCTTATGATTTACACTTTGAACAGTGATGTTTATAACCTAATGTACCTGGTCCTTGATGATAAGTGATATAAAGGAAAAATGTTTCTAACATTGTGTTGATGTTTGAGCTGAGTTCTGGCAGGGCCTAAGTGTATGAAAAGCGCAGTGTTTGTCATCATCAAAAAGGGGGAATTTGTTGGCCCAAGTAAAGGTTTGTTTTGAAGACTGACAAAGGAACTCAGACATGAACCAGGTCCATCCAGTGGTCCATCCCTCAGGTTCATAAAAACAGGCAGATTCAAGCATGTGGGATGCACGTGAAGGAGATAAGCTTAACTTGGTGTATTTAATATCTCCTGATCGAAAAGGTTGCATAATTGATAAGGAGAAGGAGTCCTAAATCAAAGAGAACACAAGTCAAGATAGGGAAGGAGTTAGAAGTTGAAATCAACTAGAACTCTTCCACAAGGAAGAGTTGCATCAGAACTCTAGTTATTTCTTCATCTACTAACTCTATAAATTGCAGGATGTTCTCACATTAAAGTGTAGCACAAAAACGCAGAAGTTAAACGTGAATTGGGAGCAAAATAGCAAGGCTTTTTGCAAGCAATTCGAGTGTGATTCAAGTGTGCAAACCAAAAGCTACAAGAACCAGATTGAAGAACCAGCTCCATAAAGAGTTTTATGTGTCTTTCTTTTATTCTAGTTCAATTGTAGTAGGTGTTTTAAAGTTGTACCTTTCCAGCTTTCATAGAAGCAATTGTATTAGGTACTTTGAGTATTCAGGTTAGAGTTAACTTGAAGTTGTCGCAGCAGTTAGAGGCTGGTTGCTACAACGGGATTAGAGTTAATCCTTAGGTTTACAAAGAGTTTTGTAAATGCAGTTTTTGGCTCAGTGATTTTAGTGGAGTTTGGAAAAATCTTACTGAGTAGTAGGCCGTGGTTTTTCCACCTTTTGAGCCAGGTGTTTTCCACGTAAAAATCTCTATGCACTTTAATTTCACTATTTATTATTCCGCAAACTGCTGTAGTTAGAACACTTAGAAGAACCAGGTTCTTCTAACGCGAAAATTAGGTACCACACAAATCACCCCCCCCCTCTTTTGTGGTATTGACATTTATAACATCAAGAGGAAAGAGGGAGGACGCAGAAGAGGCAGAAAAAAGAGACATAGCCCGCCGAAGTCGAAGGTTGAAGATCCGGCGGGCCCCAATCTCGACGGCCAGTTGTGCATTTTATCCCTTGGGAAGAAACCCAAGGAATGAAGTGCCACACCAGGGCAGGGTAGGAGAGTGAGCAGCGGTATATAATCCGAACGCTCTTCCAAGCAACGGTATAGAATCCGAACGCCTATCTAGACCAGAAGAGGACGGCCCCCCATGTATCATCGTCTCGAGTCAATGACAGAAGTAATAGCTGCCGTAATAACAACAGCAGCAGCGTCGAGACGGTATAGTCTCGTTCGACAGGGAGAGGCTCGGGCAAGAGGCCACTACGCAGCTGATAAGAATGCTGCCATACAACCTTAAGGCCATGAGCCCCAAACAAGGTGGTTAACAATGAAGGAAGATGGTGAGAAGGTAGTGAAGAGAAACGGATGAATGGATGAAAGAAAACACTTAGCTGAAGAAATAGCACCAGAACACCCCCATTTATAGGGGGAGATCGCACGACCTTCGATGCCTTTGAAAGATGCATCGGCAGGCGCAATCAATGCGTCCTTGAAGACTGAATCGATGGCGGTACTGTCACTTTGAAGAACGGGAATCGGCAATCCATTGAATGGCACCGAAAAGACAAGCCCGTGGGATGTCCCAATTATCGTAAAGTCTAACGTCGTAGGTTGCGTCACCACTATGACATCGTTGCAGAGAGCCCGGAGAGTCAGGCGTCAAAATTTTTTCCTATCGCTTTGTTCTATGAAACGCGGAGACTATATGTATACGGCAATATCGGAGGGTCCAATTTCCCGTCATCGAGGTAGTCCGGAAGATCGCCTCGAAGCCTCGAGGCTGCAAAGATGCGCTCGAGTCTTCTTCTTCGGAGCTCGTCGGCACCAGGTCTAAAGAAAATATTGGCCGAGACTAGAATAAAAATGGGGAGTCCCCAAGACGCGGCTAAGTCTGACAAAGCCTAGCCGGGCTACCCTGAACCCTAATCGGGGTGTCACATCCAGCCATCCCATCTCCACACCTTTACAGCTAATGTATGCCTTACCGTATGAACTTCCCCCCTTCTATATAAAGGGGATTCTTACTATTTTGTAAACAACTGAGGTTGCTCCAACTACTCTACATGAAATATATGATAACTCTCTCTCTCTCTTTTCTCTCTAATACACTTTCTCGATATTGTTGCTCTATTTTATCATCTTCATACTGGTTCTTCATTTATTGCTCATCATTGGTCATAAAGAGCCTCCTTTAATATTATTGCATCTTTAGCCCTTCCCCGACTGCCCCTGATAGCTCGATCCCGAGCTCGGGAATCGACCCCGAGGCCCTAAACCGTCTAGCTCGAGGCCCTGAATGGCTGTCTTTCGGTTCGATTACGACTTCATTTTAGCTCGCATCTCATCCTTAAACTTTACACACATAGCATCAACTTCTCCACAACTAGCATAAAAATAGATCACGTATTTTTAAAGTCTCATCAACAATATTATTTGTTATTACCATTTTCACGGTAAACAACTCATTATCATCGTGTTTATTGATGACATTCTTGTGTATTCCTGGAGTCGGGAGGATTATGAGCAGCACCTGAGGACTGTGCTCCAAACCTTGAGAGAAAAGAAATAATATGCAAAATTCTCTAAGTGTGAGTATTGGCTAGGCTCAGTGGCATTTTTGGGTCATATATGTGTTGAGTGATGGGATCAAGGTGGATCCGAAGAGGGTTGAGGCAGTGCAGAGTCGGCCCAGACCGTCCTCCGCTATGGAGATCCGGAGTTTTCTTGGTTTGGCGGGGTACTATCGTCGATTTGTAGTGGGCTTTTTGTCTATTGTAGCACCTATGACCAGGCTGGCCCAGAAGGGTGATCCGTTCAGGTGGACAGAGGAGTGTGAGGAGAGCTTTCAAAAGCTCAAGACATCTTTGACTACGGCCCCAGTATTGGTATTGCCTACAGGTTCGAGGTCTTACACTGTATATTGTGATGCGTCGCGGATTGGTCTCGGTGCGGTGTTGATGCAGGATGGTAGGGTGATTACCTACCTGTCTAGACAGCTGAAGGTACATGAAAAGAACTATCCTGTCCACGACCTTGAGTTAGCAGCTATTGTTCATGCCTTGAAGATTTGGCGGCACTTTTGTACGGTGTACCTTGTGAGATCTACACCCACCGAAGTTTGCAGCATCTGTTCAAACAGAAGGATCTTAACTTGCGCCAGCGGAGGTGGTTGGAGATGCTTAAGGAATATGATATCACTATTCTATACCATCTCGAGAAGGCCAATGAGGTGGTCGATGCCTTGAGTCACCGGGCGGAGAGTTTGGGCAGCTTAGCATATCTTCCAGCAACAGAGAGGCCATTGGCGTTGGATGTTCGGGATTTGGCCAACCAGTTTGTTCGATTGGATATTTCTGAGCCGAATCGAGTTTTGGATTGCGTGGTCTCTTAGTCTTCTCTTTATGATCGTATTAGGAAAAGTCAGTATGATGACCCTGATCTTTTTGCCCTTAAGGACACGGTTCAGCACCGTGATGCTAAGGAGGTCACTATTGGGGATGATGGTGCATTGAGGATGCAGGGCAGACTATGTGTGCCCAATGTAGATGGTTTACGTGAGTTGATTCTCCAAGAGGTTCACAATTCATGGTACTTCATTAATCCGGGTGCCGTGAAGATGTATCAGGACTTGAGGCAGCATTATTGGTGGAGAAGAATGAACAAGGACATCGTAGAGTATGTAGCTCGGTGTCTAAATTGCCAGCAGGTGAAGTATGAGCATCAGCGACCAGGTGGATTGCTTCAGAGGCTAGAGATTCCGGAGTGAAAATGGGAGCGAATCACCATGGATTTTGTTGTTGGGCTTCCACGGACTCAGCAAATGTTTGATGCAGTTTGGGTGATTGCGGATGGTTGACTAAGTCAGCTCATTTCATTCCGGTGAAGACTACTTATTCTTCCGAGCAGCTGGCTCGAGTTTATATCCGCGAGATTGTCAGACTTCATGGCGTGCCGGTATCTATCATCTCATATCGGGGTATGCAGTTTACATCGCAGTTCTTGAGGGCCATACAACATGAGTTGAGTAATCAGGTTGAGTTGAAACACATCATTTCACCCTCAAACGGATGGACAGTCCGAGCGCACTATTCAAATATTAGCGGATATGCTCCGCGCGTGTGTGATGGAGTTTGGGGGTTCTTGGGATCAAATTTTGCCACTTGTGTAGTTTGCTTACAACAACAGTTATCAATCGAGCATTCAGATGGCCCCGTATGAGGCTTTGTATGGTGACGGTGTCGGTCTCCGGTGGGTTGGTTCGAGCCCGGCGAGGCTAGGCTATTGGTTACATACTTGGTTCAGGATACTTTGGAGAAGGTTAAGGTGATTCAGGATCGACTTCATACAGCCCAGTCCAGACAGAAGAATTATGCGGATCGAAAGGTTCGCGATATTGCATTCATGGTTGGGCAGCGGGTCCTGCTCCTGATGTTACCTATGAAGGGTGTTATGAGGTTTGGGAAGAAGTGCAAGTTGAGCCCAAGGTTTATTGGCTCGTTCGAGGTGTTGCGACAAGTTGGGGAGGTTGCTTATGAGTTTGCCTTGCCTCCCAGCCTAGCAGGAGTTCATCATGTGTTTCACGTTTCAATGCTCCGGAAGCATCACGGCGATCCACCGTGTTAGATTTCAGCTCAGTCCAGTTGGACAAGGATTTATCTTATGTTGAGGAGCCAGTGGCTATTTTGGACAGGAAGGTTCGAAAGCTCAGGTCAAAGAATATTGCTTCAGTGAAGGTTCAGTGGAGGGGTCAGCTGGTCGAGGAGGTGACTTGGGAGACCGAGCATGATATGCGCAGCCGTTATCCTCATCTTTTCACCACTTTAGGTATGTCTCTTTACTCGTTCGAGGACGAACGATTGTTGTGAGAGGGAGAGGATGTAAGGACCCGATTAGTCGTTTTGAGAGTATTAGCCCAGATCCCCTATTTACCGTTTCCCCTTGCTTATGTGACTTGCCGGAAGGGTTTTGGTTTTGGAGTGAAATGGGACACTTAGTCCCTAAAATGGAAGCTTAAGTTCTAGGAATTTGACTGTAGTTGGAATTGTGTGAAGATAACTCTGGAATGGAGTTTCGTTGGTTTTGTTAGCTCCGTTGGGTGATTTCGACTTAAGAGCGTGTCCGGATTGTGAATTGGAGGTCCGTAGCTGAATTAGGTGTGAAATGGGGAAAGTTGGATTTTTGGGAAGTTTGACCGGCAGTGGACTTTTTGATATCGGGGACGTATAGGAGTTCCGGAAGTTGGAGTAGGTTCGTAATGTCTATTATGACTTGTGTGCAAAATTTGAGGTCAATCGGACGTGTTTTAATAGGTTTCGGCATCGGTTGTAGAAGTTTGAAGTTTCAAAGTTCATTAAGCTTGAATTGGAGTGCGATTCTTGATTTCATTAATTATATTAGTTTCATATAGTTATATTTATGGTATGTAATTGCTTTTGGCAAGATTTGGGCCATTCGGACTCAGAAAGTCGAGGAAAAGGCATCCTTATTGACTAATTGAGCTTGGTTTGAGGTAAGTGGCTTGCCTAACCTTGTGTGGGGGAAATCCCCTTAGGATTTGGTACTGTTGTGACAATTCTCTGATATGTGAGTGCCGTGTACGCGAGGTGACGAGTGCGTACCCAGGCTAATTGTTAAAAATCCGATTTTACTGAACAGTAACCTGTTAGTTCTTAAATGAGTCATCCCAGTATATGTAGTTATTTAGCCTAATATCACATGTCTGCGTGTCTTAAATGCTTATTTGAAATATGTGCAGCATGCTTAGTTGAATTCCTATTTTCCTTGATTTGTATTAGTCTTAAACTATAGGATTCTTGCTGTTAATTGTTGTTTCCATCGGTTTTGAGCTGTGTGTTTACTTTTGGGACTACGAGGCGGTACCTCGGGAGATCCCCGTTTTCATATTTACTTTTGGGACTATGATGCAGTACCTCGAGAGATCCTATGTTCCATATTTACTTCTAGGACTACGAGGCGGTACATCGGGAGATCCCCTGTTGAGTATTTACTTTTGGGACTACGAGGCGGTACCTCGGGAGCGCCCCTGTTGTTTATCCATATTTGCAGGGTAGTTTCCTCTTCTGCATTTCTCGTTGCTAAATTCTCAGTCTTTCACTATATTGCTATATCTCCTGCTTTAGTTATTATATCCCAGTAGGGCCCTAACCTGACCTCGTCACCACTCTACCGAGGTTAGGCTTGGCACTTACTGGGTACCGTTGTGGTGTACTCATGCTACTCTTCTGCACATGTTTTGTGTGCAAACCCAGGTACCTCCTAGCAGCCCCGCTATCATTAGAGTGTCGTGATGCTGCTACGGAGACTTCAAGGTATATCTGCCAGCGACCGCAGACCTTGGAGTCCCCCTCTATCCCTTTATGTTGTTTTTCTAAAAATTTTCTAGACACTGATGTATAGAGACACTTAGAACCATTCCTTAGAGCTTGTGACTTGTGACTACCGGGTCTTTGGGAGATGTTTATACTCAGCGTTGTTGGTTTTACTTGTATATGCCGAGCGGTAGTTTTCCAGCTTTATCTATATATATACTGATGTTGTTAAGGTTTAGCCGTTATTTCAGTTATTCTGCAACTATTAGGCTTACCTAGTCTTAGAGACTAGGTGCCGTCACGACATCTTACGGAGGGAGATTTGGGTCGTGACACAAGGATATTGAGGGTACATATTTAGTTGACTCTTGTGCCATTGGAGTTGAGGATGTTGACAATACCAAGGTTCATGTAGTTGAGCGCATTGGTCCACACTCCAAGCATTTTTTTCCACATTGTGTTTGGATGATGATATGAAAATAGAGTCATCCGAGCCAATTGAGGAGTCAAGGAATGAGGAACAAGATTCCTACATTCTGGAATTCTTCTTGCCAGAAAGTCGGGATTACATACATCATGCAAAGGCTAAGAAGAGCAGAATGCTAGATTATTTTCTTAGGGCAGTTAGATCTGTTTCACCACCTTTGGAGCATAACCAAAAACTTGAAGCAAAACTTGGGGTTCAATTCATAAGCTTGAGGTGGAGGCAAAAAGTGTTCCGCGTTGTGCCGCGACGTTAAATCAAGCGCTTGTTGGGAGGCAACCAGCTTTACTCCTTTTTTATTTTTAATTCTTTTTTAATTTTTTTTGTAGTGTAAATTTTTTATTTTCTAGGAGCATGGGAAGCAAAGCCAAGTCCTCTCTTATTACTAGGTGCAGGGGTCCCATAGCCAAGTCCTCTCTTATTACTACTATGGTGTTCTTGTAGCCATGATAGTGCATCAGAGGACTTCTTCCATTTACAAGTTCTGTCTAGTTCATGCTTAACCTTGCTTGGATCTTCTTTTAGGACTCTTATCTGCTCATCCTTTTTGTACAGCTCATCCTTCATTTTTCCTAGATTTTCTTCTAAAGTGAGATGTGTGTGATCAGCTTTCTTTTTACCTGTTCCTAATTTCAGTTTTAAATTTTCAGATCTAAGCTCTAGCATAGTGGTGTCAAGTTCAAGAACCTGGTTCTTCAACTCAGCATTTCTACTATCACTTTCACTAGCCCTGAGTTCTAGATTTTTGCACTTAGCTTTCAAGATTACACATTCCTTAGACATCTGTTTCTTTTCATTGTTTATGACCTCAGATTCATCAATGAAATCTAGCAGTAACTCAGATAGCCTTTCTTTAGACAAAAATTTAATCTTGTCTTTGAGATGAATCACACTTACCTCTGGTTCATCATCTGATTCTCCAATGGCCATAAGTGCTTGTTTATCTCCATCTTCATCTTCTGTATCCTTATCTGAGCTTTCTCCCCAAGCAGCAACCATAGCCTTTGTTGATCCTTTGTTCTTCTTGGGATGAACATGTTCCTTCTTCATGTTTCTTCGTTCAGCCCTTTCCTTCTTCCATTCAATTTCCATTGAGGACAGTTTTTGATCATATGGTCATTCTTACCACATTTATAGCAGCCCTCGTTGGTCAGTTTTTTAGGGACCCTTGGTTTGTTAAAGGTTGCACCTATTGAAGAACCCTTTCCTCTCATTAGATACTTTTTGAAATCCCTCGTGATCATAGCCATTTCATCTTCTTCTAAATCTGCACCTTCAGCAATTCTGAGAGCCAGGCTCCTTTCCTTCTTGGGTGCATCCATCTTCATGGTTTGCCTTCTAAGTTCATAGGCAGTGAGATTTCTAATTAGCTCGTCCAACTTGAGAGTGACAATGTTTTTTGATTCCTGAATAGCAGTGATTTTGCTTTCCCAAGTGACTGGCAAAACCCTTGTCAAAATTTTTTCAACCTTGTCTTCTTCAAGGATAATCCTTCGAAGAGACTTAAGTTCATTTGTTAGTGTTGTGAACCTTGTATACATCTCTTGGATGGTTTCTCCTTCTTTCATGGTGAAATTCTCATATTGAGAGTACAGCAATGTTCCCCTTGATCTCTTCACTTGAGGAGTTCCTTCATGAGCCACTTGCAAAGTGTCCCAAATTTCCTTAGCAGTAGTGCAACTTTGAATTCTGTTGTACTCATCTGGACCAAGTCCACATACAAGCTATTTCTTGGCCTTAGCATTCTTTTCCCACTTCTTCAAGTCCTCAGCAGTGCAGTCAGCTCTAGTCTTTAGCACATCCACGCCTTCAGCATTCTTCTTCATGGTAGCCAGGGGACCATCAGTAACAATATCCCAGAGTTCATAGTCCTCTCCGATGATGTGATCTCTCATCCTGTTTTTCCACCAGGAGTAGTACTAGCCATTAAAGAGTGGAGGCCTAGCCGTGGATTGTCCTTCCTAGTTTCCAGGTGGTGCACTCATCTTGATCTGTTCCTAAGGTGTTAGCCTCTTTAAGGATAACCTGCTCTAATACCAATTGATGTTTTATACTTCAATACTACACAAGAGGTGGAGTGATTTGTGTGGTGTCCAATTTTTCGCTTAACCTGATTATAGAAGGACCTGGTTCTTCTATGTGTTCCAACTACTACTGTTGCGGAATAATAAGTACAGAAATTAAAGAACACAAAGATTTTACGGGGAAAACACCTGGCTCAAAAGGTGAAAAAACCACGACCTACTTTCCAGTAGGATTTTCCCAAACTCTCCACTAAAATCACTAAGCCAAAAACTGCATTTACAAAACACTTTTGTAAACCTAGGATTAACTCTAATCCCGTTGTAGCACATAGCCTCAACTGTTGCGACAACTTCAAGTTAACCCTAACTTGAAAACTCTGAGTACCTAATACAATTGCTTCTAGATAAAGCTGAAAGGTACAATATGAAATCACCTACTACAATTTAACTAGAATAAAAGATAGACACTTTGAACTGGTTCTTCTATCTGGTTCAAGTAGCTTCAGGTTTGCATGCTTGAATCACACACGAATTGCTTGCAAAATTGCCTTGCTATTTTGCTCTCAATTCACGTTTAACTTCTGCTTATGTGCGTTTTTTTGTAAAAGAGAACAACAATGATATTTATGGAGTTAGTAAATAGAGATTGACTAGAATTCTGATGCTACTCTTCCTTGGTGGAAGAGTTCTAGTTGACCTCAACCTCTAACTCCTTCCCTTTCTTGAACTGTGTTCTCTTTGAATAAGGAGTCTTTCTCCTTATCTAATATGCAACCTTTTTGATCAGGATCAGGAGATATCACTTCTGTTAAGTTAGGTTTATCTCCTTCACGTGCATCTCACATGTTTGAGTTGACCATATATGTGCTTCACTAGGATGGACCTGGTCCATGTCTAAGTTCCTTTGTCAGTCTTCAAAACTCACCTTTACTTGGGCCGATCTTTCTTTTTGACATATTTTATATTGGGACTTAAAGCTGGAGCATTTGAACTAAGTACTTTCTTCATAGTCTTTGTAATTACATGCCTTGAAAATATGTGTGGCTTTCTTTTGACATTTAGGCTTATCTTTGACTATTGTGTAGTTGCTTTAACTTGAGAATCGGGTTCGAGCCGTCCTGAGTGAGTCATGTGCATTGTGTGAGGTGAGATTTTGGTGTACTCTGTGCCATCCTTGCTAGTCTAGAACTTGCCCCGTGTGCGAGTTGAAGAGAAATGATTGAGTCTTGTAAGTTTGGGAAGTGATATAGGCTTTCTTTGATTGACCATTTAGCATATTTGCCTAGCAGCGCTAATATTATTCATAGTCAACGCTTTTGAGCCTATAGACATTTTCTTTGGCAATGACATTACAAGCCAATCTCCTTTGTTCTTAATCAAATCTTGTTGGACCTTTACCTCCGAAAGCACTTAGCTAAAAGAGTAAAAAAATAAATTGGGTAGTTTTTGAGTGGAACCATAGAAAGGACGACACAAGGTGCACTTGTGTACCAAAAAAAGGTACCTATAAGAAATACCAAATAAAGGAGAGTGTGAAAAATAAATGAAAAAAAGAAGAAAAATAATGAATAACACCTCGTGTATCTTTGTCTGGGCTAGTATGTATCTATATGTATATGTGCTTAATATAGAAAGGCTTAAATGTGTATGGTTTCATGGCGAAATATTGAATTGGTCATGACAAGAAGGTGCTTGGAAGTGAAGTATAGTGTATTAAAGTGTTAGGGAGCGTTAGTCACTATTTTCTCAAATATATACTGCCCGTCCCTTAGCCTACATTACAACCTATAAAGTCCTACTTGATCCTAGACTTTGTAAGCTTAGATTAACCAAGTCTTACACTGCGGGCAAGCCTATGGTACGAACTTGGGTGGCATAAGAGTTTCATTGTGAGAATGAGCAAATTCTTCCGATTTGAGAGTCCTTAAAATATACTTGAACTTATATTGAGTGTGTGGACTACTTTCTCAGTGGTTTGTTGGTGAGGGCACATGATTTGCGAAGGATTGGTAGTAACCTTGATTTTTGAGTTGGCACAAAGAGTGAGTCATAGTGTGAAATGCATTGGAATTAAGTTTTGAGGCGAGGATGTTAGAAAGAGTCACGTGAATATTTTAACTGATCTTGGCATGAGTTTAAAACTTGAGGAAGGGTATGAAGAGTGCACATGCTGGGTTCTAAGCATTGATATAAACCATTGTTATTGGTGTGAAGCTTGAGTATGTTTTGAAAGGTATTTATCACGACCCAAATTTTCCTCCATTGGGTATCGTGATGGCACCTAGTCTTACGGACTAGGTAAGCCTAACATTAACTGAAATAACAACAATATTTAACTAATATCTAACAATTTCGAGATAGAAGTCTCTATACAAGTTTACAATCCCAAAACTGGTAGTACAAGTCATAAGCTCTACAGAGTTTTTGCTAGAGAAACTCTAAATACAACTATTCCGAAATAAGAATAAACAGTGCAATACAAAAATTAGAAGGTGACTCTGAAGCCTGCGAACGCAGCAGCAGGTTATCTTGAGTCTCCACAGCAACAATCCCCATAGCTAGCTAACGATCAATTGACCTTGAAATACCTGGATCTGCACAAAAAATGTGCAGAAGTGAAGTATGAGCACACCACAGTGGTACCCAGCAAGTATCAAGACTAACCTCAGTGGAGTAGTGACGAGGAACAGTCAAGACACCTACTGGACTAAATATCCTGAGCAAGTATAAGTGTAGTACTAACAGAATACGATATCTCCATAAAACTACGCACAATGACGACACTAATATGGTACTCGCAATGAGATATAGAAACAACAATGAGCAGCGGAATACAACAAGTAGCAACACAGTAAAGTAAGTTGAACATAGTCTAAATCCGTGATCACAATTAAAAGGAGAACAGGTAGCAACTAGATGAGAGTAACCACTTTCACTTCGGGTTTTATTCAATAATTATCATGAGGTGCCAAACCCAGAATATCCACAAGTCACGGGTCCCACTTTATGAACCCTAAACGCTTGGCATCTTGTGCCCTTATTTCAGCTAGTACCGCACAGCCGACGCTAGTTCCAATATAACCATTCTCACATTAAGGCAAGTAGACAAGGGTGTGCATCAATACTCAACAATATCAGGATCCATCCTCTTTAACCGATAGGAGTGATTAACTATGTGTATGCTTGTGCAAGTGTTCTAACATAGTTCATGCTAGCAAGTAAGTATAGAGAAAAGGGACAGCACGTAAGAAGGTTTTTCCCACAATGTGTCACAAGATAAAACTCACACAGGTAAGTGCGCCACTACACAAATATCAACCACAAGAATGCCCCCAGGACATCACTAGTCATCACAAATAAATCCCTGACATAGCCCACCTTGACTCACCACGTGTATAATAATAAAGTAAATGCCCGCCTTGTCTCGCCACACGTGCATAATAATATTCCCACCTTGTCTCGCCACATGCGCAAACACACAGATATCGCCCACCTTGTCACGCCGCATGTGCATAATCAACAGTAATAATAGCACAGCAGAAACCTCGTGCAACACAACCCCAATCGCACGGAAGAAACCTCGTGCAACACAACACTGGGTCCAACAACAACAAATGACAATAACACAAGAGAATTGAAAGTAAATCAACACAAGAGCTTTCGATCACAAAGAAACGGTAGAACTAGTTCACAAGGAATAAACGCAATAGAGAATACTAGTCATAATAAGAGTAGCTCAAAAAGGGAGAAATAATATGTAACAACGATCGCAAATGTACAGTTCAACTACAAGGGAGATAACACGGGTCAAATAATCCCAAATAAAGACAAGTAGACTAAGATATAGGTTATCTAAACTTCTTTTAAGGTTGAATCAATTACGAAAGTGATACAACAATTTAATTGAGGGTAAATAGCGGAAAGATAATCAAAACCTCAATTAAGGATGAACAAATTATAGGAGAGATAGTTATACGTTCAATTAAGGAGAAGCGGCTAGGAGGGATAGCATGGCAATAGAAGAGGTGACAACTTCAGTTAAGTCATATAAGATTCAAATAGGCAATAAGAGTGGATCATGAAGCAATTAATTCAAATTAAATCATGTCGGGGTGAAACTAGTAAATAGAAAACATAATCATAACAAAAACAACTTCATACTCAGTGAATATAAGGACCTAAGAACCCTAAAAGGCCAACTCTCCACAAATAAGAACGAGCACGTACTCGTCACCTCGCGTACACGGACTTTACATGATACAACTAGCATAGAAGTCTCAAATCCTAAGGGGTAATCCCCCACACGAAGTAAGGCAAGATACTTACCTCAAAGAAGGCAGACCGATACTCAAAAATGAACTTCTCGGGTGAAATAACCTCCGGATGACTCAAATCTAGTCAAAATAACTTCAAAGCATAGATAAAACTCATAAGAAACTATTCCGGATCATAAAGCCTCAGTGTTTATCAAAAACTAAAAATCAACTCACAAGTCGACCCCCGGGCCCGCACCTCGGGACCCGACAAGCTTCAAAAAACTTAACACCCATTCCGATACAAGTTCAACCATACTAAAATTATCAAATTCCGATACCATTTCGTCCCTCAAATCATCATTTTACATTTTGAAAGTTTTCTTCAAAATTCACATTTTCCTCAACTCAAAACACTAACTTAATGATAAAAATAAAGATATAATCATGGAATATAATAAATTCTAGGTGAAGAACACTTACCCAATCAATTTGCTTGAAAAGC
Organism: Nicotiana attenuata; assembly: GCF_001879085.1. Classification (NCBI taxonomy): domain Eukaryota; kingdom Viridiplantae; phylum Streptophyta; class Magnoliopsida; order Solanales; family Solanaceae; genus Nicotiana; species Nicotiana attenuata. The sequence continues at coordinate 623,743 of NW_017670410.1, read as the reverse complement.
CCACAAAGAATCGCTCAAAACCGAGCTCTAGAACTCCAAAAATGGTGAAAATGGCTAACCCTCGGAATAGAGTACTATATATTCAGCCCAGGCATCCATGCATCGCGAATGCGGAAGACTGATCGCATTCGCCAAGAAGGAAAAATGAAGGTTGCCAAGATGTGCTTCGCGCCGCGACAGATCGCTCGGGAACACGGAAAGGACAAAATGATGGTCCAACGACTAGGCTATACGAACGCGTGAAGTGTACGCGAACGCAAGAATGGAATGGCATACCTTCGCTAACGCGAGAAGAAGGATGCGAACGCGAAGAGGAAGTAGTCACCAGCGCCCAGCTCCTAGTTTCTACTTCGCGAACACGAAGGTAGAGCTACAAACGCGAAGAAGGGAAGGGCAGACTTACGCGATCTCAGATGGAAGCTCGCAAACACGAAGAACAAATAATTCCTCCTCCAAAATAACACTACGCGAACGTGGAGGGAGTGACGCGAACGCGATTAAGGAAACCAGATGACAGAAAACAGCAGTCCAAAAATAGAAGAAAATGGCCCGTAGCCCATCTGAAACACATTTGAAGCCTCCGGGACCCCGTCTAAGCATACCAACAAGTTCCATAACCTAACACGGACTCGCTCGAGGTCTCAAATCACATCAAACAATGTCGAAACTACGAATCGCACCATGAATCGAACTTATGAACTTTCAAATCCTTCCACTTCTAAAACTCATGCCGAAACCTATCAAATCAACCCGGAATGACGTCAAATTTTGCAGGCAAGTCCCAAGTGACACAACTGATCTGTTCCAACTCTTGGAATCGCATTCCGACCCCAATAACAAAAGTCAACCATTGGTCAAACCTCTCCACCTTCCAAAATTCAACTTTTCCAACTTTCGCCGAAATGCTTCAAATTACCCTACTGCCCTCCAAATCAAAATCCGGACGCACGCCTAAGTCCAAAATCACCATACGAAGTTGTTGAAATCACCCAAAACCCATTCCGGAGCCGTTTACACAAAATTCAAATTCCGATCAACTCTTACCGCTTAAGCTTCCAAAACTAGAATCCTTCTTCCAGTTTGACTCTGAATCACCTGGTAACTGAACTCGACCACGCACGCAAGTCATAACATGTAAGGCCCCATGAAAATTTGTACTCAAAACCTAGTAGCTCATACTGCCAAGTTTCGAGTATGTGTTCGGAATGTGTTCGGACCCTTTGTACTGATCTAGCATTTCAAAATCAAGAATTAAAGTTTTTCAGAAAAAGTGCTATTATGCGGTCCAGAATGCGGTCGCAAATCAAGTATGTGGACCGCATTTATGTCGCAAAGTGAGTCAGGATGTTAGTCAAAATTGAGGTAAAAATGTGGTCCATTATGCGATTGCATAACTGGTATGCGGACCGGATTTCTGCCGCAAACCCAAACAAAAATGTTCAGAGTTTTGGGGCACTTTTGCGGTCCATTCTGCGGACCGCATTTCCTCTTTGCGATCGCATACCTGACTCGGGGCTCTAACTTTTCTAACTTTTAAACCCGACCGCTTCTTCAATAAAACACCCCAACCCTTCATTTTAACACATTTTTTGAACAAAACTAGAGAGAGGGAAGAGAGGGTTCTTGAGAGAGAAAGTCTTATCTTCATCAATTTGATTTTTCAAAGTCACCCAGGCCCAAAAATTTCGAGTAATTATCTTCATCTTCGTTCTTGCAGGTAAAATCCCCAACCCTTTTCATTGATTTTCAGATTTAAACAAAAAGGGGGATTCTCATGCATTGATTCTTGAAAAATATAAGTTGAACCATACATGCACGTCCTTTAATATCTAAAATCTAGTAAGAGGAATTAGGTAGGAGTAAAGATTTGCAAAAAGGAGCGGTTGATCACCTAAATAAGTTCGGGTTGTATTCGTGAACTTCAATTCTAAGATATATGTGTTAACTTGTGAACTAGATTGACGCTACTAGGCTGTTTGGTGAATTGAAAGTAGAAGTTAAAAAGGAAAATTCGACTCCAGGTATGTATGGCTAACCTTAACCTTTGTAAAGTCACCCTGTTTGGTGTATGAGTAATTGGTATGCGTTACTTATGTGGACTATTTGTGAATTTTGTTTGCTTCACGGGTGCTAGGGCAAGATGGCCTATTTCATGAATTCTTGTGACTATATTGCCTTGAACGTTGTTGGTTAACGTTCCGATATGACGGTGTGAATAAATGGCAACAAACCAAGTGTGTGTGTGAATGTGTTTATGTGGTAAGGGCTGTGAATAAGTGATGGAAAGAAGTCGTGATTGATGCAATTGAAACAATTGCGGTTACATCATGTGTGGCTTGTCATGGGCAATTGTCGTTGTGACTTAAATTGTTATTGTTGCTGTGAAATGAATATTCGGGATGGCCTGAAGCCATGCGATCGAACTGTGAACTATTGTTGTTGTGTTAAATGTGAATGTCCGGTGGGATCGGGTTGCGCGCCGCAACACGAAGTTATAAGGTGTGGGTTGTAGTGATAAGGGTGGCCGAGGTAATAAGGGTGGAAAAGTGATCATATTCACTATTGAAATGAAAATGTATGAAACTCTTGAGTACGAAATGATGTTGAAAGGGAAAAAGGAGAGATTGTGAAACTTGTTGGTTTTGGTTGTTCCTTTCATGTGCATTTGATTGTTGATCCTATTACTGTTCGTTGTCTGTTATTGATTGATTTTACTTGAGGTAAAGTTTTTTCATACATACCAGTACAATTCAAATGTACTGACGTCCCTTTTGCCGGGGGCGCTACATTCTTGTTATGATTTAGGTGGTTCTATAGCGGGCACTCTAGTCCACCGACAGTAGCACCTCCTCCATCTTTCCGTCAGTTGTATTGGTGCGCCCCTTTCCTCTCGGGGCCCTGCGTGGCTCATGCCGCTTTTCTCCCCGGAGTCTTATTTTGGTATTTGTGTAAGGTATAGCTGGAGCCTTGTTACCGGCAAGTATTGTAAAACTCTTTTGTATCCCTAGAGGCTCCGTAGACAGGAAATGTGGGCTATGTACTTATGTATTTTGTATTTGGGCAGTATAACTTGTAGACCACGTAAAGTAAGCATGTATGTTATGTATATTTCGTAAGAATGTGCTTAATCATAAACGGCTATTTCACCTGAATGATGGGTATTGAAATCACGGGGTAACACGTGGGTTAGGCAAGGCACCCAGGTCTGCTTGACTGGGCTACCCGGTCGAGCGCCGGTCGCGCCCCTCAGTTTTGGGGCGTGACATAACACATAATACGAAGCTGCTTAAGACCTTATACTGCCGAACGGGACTTAAATTCTCAAAATGAACGGTCGGGTCGTTACAGTATTTCTTGCCTATGAGCTTAATTTTAAGTTGCTCGAGGACGAACAAGAGTTTAAGTGTGGGGTGGTGATAAATGATGAAAAGTGCATATTTTTTAGTATATTTGCATATTAATTCATATGCGAGTCGCGAGAGATTACGTGGTTTTTGTAGTGAAATATACTCAGTGTGTTTATTATGTGTAGGAACGAGTTTGGATGACAAATGATCAAAAGATGACAATTTGACACAAAAAGGAAGAGATAGAAAGAATTGGGAGCTCGTCCAATCCCGTGCGTGGCACGAAAACGGACGCGAAAAAGGAGAAAACTGAAGGCATAAAATAGCAAAAGTGAAGCGAAGGCACAGATCGCTTCGCGAACTGGAAAAAGCAAAAGCTGAGTCCGCGTCCATGGGCGCGCGGCGCGTGAAGGCAAACGCGGATTCCAGCTCTCCTTCCTAGATTGGATTGTATTGGATGGCCCTCCACCCTACCTAGGTCATATAAATACATCCTAGAACATAACTTTGGAGGAGGAGACACTACTTTAGGGTTACAAAACACCTTTGGAGGCAAGAATATATTAGGAGCAAGGAGGAAGATTCAACCACGAGTTTTTCCTTTCTTCTTCCTGTTTTTTATTGTTGGTTATGAATTTTAGTATTGTATTTTCACATACTACTATGAGTAGCTAATTTATTATTTAGGGGTTTGAAGGGACCTTTTGGAGGATGAATTCTTGTTAAGTTTGAATATAATTTAGCCTTTGAATTTCCTTACTTGTTCAACTACGTGCTTATTTCTGTTGATTGAATGGCCATCAATTGATTTTGCATATTTATTATGTATTGCTTGGGAAAGGGTACATATCTAGATGATTGTTGAACAACGTCACTCCTAACGTATATGAGGAATCAATACGGCAGGTTAAAAGGTGGGTTTAGGATAACAAAGCCTTGACGTGGTCATTGTGAGCGGTAAGATTGTGCCAGCTAGTGTAGTTCGGAAGAATATGTCTAGTAAATTGTTGTAGTTGCTCGGGAAAGAATTACGATACCTGAAGCGCTCACGATCAGTAGAGAAAAATTAGGTAAAATTATAGGAGACGTAGCGGGAAGAATTCCGACAATTGGGGAAATCATAACTCTAGACCTCCTTAATCTTGTCTCCAACCCTTAGTATCTTTAGTTGTTAATTTATTATTTTAATTTTTTAGTTAATTAGTTAGACATAAGAATCTTAATATTTATAACTTAGGAATTGTTCGAGCTTGTCTTCTTGGTGATGGTGAATAGTTGTAGCTAAACCTTAGTTCTCTGTGGGATTCGACTCTACACTTTTTTGACCGGATTATATTTGCAGCTACCGCTTATCCTTTTTAGGACTAGAGTTGGGCGTGATCAGTACCATAAAATTAAGGGACATTACCTTCTTTTAATGTGTCCTACTTAAGATTCTAACTGCTCTAATGATTTGTTTCCCCTATTCATAAGTAAGTGTGGCAAATTACTTTTTTTAAGCTACTCCTAAACTATTGAGAGATTTAGAAAAGAGTAAGCTCCAGATAAGTTGATCGGCTCGTTAATTAGCAAAAGAATCCTCCCATATTCTAATAAAAATAACTAATAAGTGAAAATGACTGTTATCACAAGCTTTCAGTAAGACTAAAAAGGATGATGTAGCAAATTGAAGCATTCTTTATATATCCATTAGGAATATTTTATGAGAATTTAGACAAGTGTATATAATTGGCTTATTCCTAGAAGACAGGTAATATGCATATATCTTGCTCTATCGCCAAAAAACTCGTGCATAATTTTTCTTTCGTACAAATCTCCCCAGTAATTTAATCAATTATAGTAGATTATTACTTCATATTTGTCAATTATCAAATCAGACAAATAGATACTTGTTGCAAATTACCTTAATTTGATAGTGTAAAATTAATGTACACTATCACTGTATATACTTAATCAATCTTTGTTATTTATAACGCAGTAGGAAACAAATTGATAAATGGCCAACGGTGCATGATTTTAAGTGTATTTTCATCTCATTTATTGTGTGAGTTACCGGAGATTACATGATCTTTGAAGTGAATTATACACATTACGTATTTCTTATTTGTAGGAGTGAACTTGGATGATTATGGATCAAAAAATATCAAATTATTGCAAAAACGGAGAAAAATGGAAGGATTGGGAGCTCGCCTATTCTCGTGCGTGGCATGAAAATGATGCGCAAAAGGAGAAAAGTAAAGGCACAAAACAGCAAAGTGAAGCAAAGGCACAGATCTCTTCGCGAAATGGAAGAATTTCAAAAGCTGAATCCGCGTCCGCGTCTATGAGCGCGCGACGCGCGGAGGCAGACGCGGATTCCAGCTTCTCCCATCTGAAGTTGGATTGAAAAGTTCCGCCCCTCATCAACCCTAAGTGATATAAATACATCAAAGAACGACTTTTTAAGGGTTAGACAACATCTTTGAAGGCAAGAACAAGCAAGGAGCAAGGCGGAAGATTCGGAAACGAGTTTTTATCTTTCTTCTTCCTTTTTCTATTATTGGTGATGAATTCTTATATTGTAGTTGTGCAAACAATTATGAGTAGCTAAACTCTTTATTCTAGGGTTTGATAGAACCTCTTGGAGGATGAATTTTTGTTGCGTTTAATATAAGTTTGCCATGGATTTTCTCTACTTGTTCAACTACATGATTATTGTGGTTGATTGAAGGGCCCTCATCTGACTATGCCTATTTAGTGTATATTACTTGAAAAATGGTACATATTTAGGTAGTTGTTGAACAACATCACTCCTAACGTATATGAGGATCAATATAGAGGGTTTAAAGGTGGGATTAGGAATAACTAAACCTTGGTATGAACTTAGTGAACGTGAACTAATGCCAGCTAGCGTAGTTTGCAAGAATACCTCTAGTAAATTGTTGTAGTTGCTCGTAAGAGAATTATCACGCCTAAAGTGCTCACAATTGTAGAGAATATCTAGGCGAATTTATAGGAGACATAGCGGGGAGGATCCCGATAAGAGGAAAATCGTAACCCTAGACCTTTCCAATCTTATCTACAATATTTGCTTTGTTAGTAATAAAATTACAGCTTTTTAATTACCTTGCTTTTAGTTAGTACACACTCAACTCATTATTCAATATTTCTGGAAGTTGATTACTTAAATTCTTGAGGAACTAGCAGTTGTGATTAGTGGGTTAATTCCCTGTGGGATTCGACTCTGGACTTGTTAACCGGATTATATTTGCAATGACCATTTAATCCTTTTTATAAGGCATAGTTGGGCGTGATCACAGATCAATAGGACAACGAAATCATCTGTTCTCTTCATTTTGAAATGGTCCAAGGAGTGATATTGTCCGCTTTGGGCCTAGGCCTTCACGGGTTTAAAACGCGTCACTAGGATCTAAGGCTTGTTAACTTATATGCTCAGCATCCCTCTTGTGTGTTTGCCGATGTGGGACTCTGTGTCGTCGCTGAGGTTTGCCCCACCGCATGGGATTCGTCTAGACTCAGCACTGAGGTTTGCCCCGCCTAACCGGGATTTGCCTAAACTCAGTTGAACTCTGATCACTATCGGCAAGGCTGACACAACCTGGCTCTGATACCATCAGTAACATCCCAGCCCGCTAGTGATATTGTCCGCTTTGGGCCTAGGCCTTCACGGGTTTAACACGCGTCACTAGGGTCTAAGGCTTGTTAACTTATATACCATTGCATCCCTCTTGTGTTTTGCTGATGTGGGACTCTGTCTAAAGTCTGGGGTGTTACAGTATGTTAGCTTGAGCAGACTGGTTCCTGGGACAATTAGCGGTCAGATCAGATTATTTGATGAATATCCGACAAATCAACAATGGACCTTTTTCTTTTTTAGTTTCCCACCGGATATTCGTACCCGTATTGGGGTCCGATTAAATTTGGATTCGCGCCGGGAAATCCTACATTGGAGTAAAGCACTCCCTAACAAAAACAACTTCATACTCAGAGCTCGAATCCAAAACGACCTCCGATTAAGAATGAAAATATACTTCACTCTATCACAACCTTGTTGGTAATCAACAGTGGACCTTATTCTCGCTCAGATGAAGTTAATTTACAGATAAGAAATGGCCAAGCATGTGGGGCTGCTCCAGGTTGATGGAAGTCATATATATCATACTATGTAATACAATTGTTTTTCTTTTAATAACTTTGTATCCACATAATGTACAGTTGTAGTCATCGCATAGGCTCAACAACATGTGAATTCTTGTCTAGTAGACCACCAACATTTTCCTGTGGCTAATGAACTTTCCTCTATCCTTGTTCTTGAGGGGTCAATTGGTCTAGCCTTAAATAGAAACTAGTGTTGTCATCTTGTGTCTCCATATGCACTTTGCCGTTTTTAGTATTCTATTGCTCTAAACTACTAATTATGAATATTTAGTATCCTAGTTGATTAGAGTTTTTGCTTTGTAATAGCAATTACCAGTTAGGTACTCCCACATGATTCAGTTGTAGAATTTAAATTTCCTCTGGTAAGTACTAGATATAAATCATAAATCAATTATAGATCACTATTTTAATTTCTCTAATTACAAAGTCAAACCAAGACTTCAATTAAGGATGAACGGATCACATCCATTTCACCGCATCGTTCAGTGGTAAAGTTCACTTATTACCCCTACATATGTTTGACTAAGAGAAGAAACTAGCTACTACTTTGTTTTATGTTTTTGTTCAAACACATTTCATTTTGATTTGTTTTTGAAACGAAATAGAAGTAAAGCATAAATAGATATATTCTCTCGCAATGATCCCAATAAAAATTCTCCCCAAACCAAAGCCAAATACTGCCTTGCAAATAATTTTTTTACATTATTAGCGTAATTTAACCTACTATAACAGGTTACTTTTTTTATTCTTGGATACCAATTACTATTATTAAATAGAATTATATGCAATTACTATTCAAATATGTGAGTGTGTTACATATAACTTAAACTGTGCTATTTGTACATCATGCCCCTTTACAACTTTAAAATTAAGAAAATGATCTTTTTAGATCTCTTATGTGTAAAAAATAGAGATCTGTTAGGTATAAAAATAAATCTCCAAGTGTAAAAAAAGGTAAGATCATAAAACTAAAACAAATTTATAAAGAGCCACAAAACCTTTATACTGTCCTATTTGTCCAAACTCTTATGTTAGTCTTCAATGTGACATTATGATTGTTTTTGTAGTATATAATTTATTTTCCCTTATTGGGAATTCATAATGGGAGTTCATTTATAGGTATCAATAATTCCTCTGCAATGGATTAGCTCCAAATCCAGTCCGAGTATGCATCATTTTATTGTTTTCCTCATTATTATATATATATATATATCAATAAAGGAATGTTTGTCGGAACTTTAATCTGTGATTCCTCTTATATTTAATGTTCTTCACATGGCTTCCCTCATACTTTTATCTTTGCAATTCCCTACTGACCATGGAATATTGATTTTTCTGACCAACTGCTCATCCCTAATGATAATGGGGCGGTGTGGATGCGGAACGGGGCAGGTTCGAGAGTCATCCCCTTCTATTCAGCTCAATGGAGACAAAGAAAAAACATTTGAGTGAAAATCCGTTTAGACTTAAGCCCACAGAAGAAGGTGACTAATTCACCATTTCAGACATAATATAAAAGTCTTGTAAACATTCACTCTTTACAATGAGGTTCACGAGTGGATTCTCTTTAAAAACATTTCCTCACGAGAAACTCTCTAACTTTAGAGGATTGACATTTTGGATGTTATCACTCAATTTCATCCACCATACTAATATTCCTTTATAACATTAGAACAAAAAACCATCCATCAGAATATAGTAATATAGCATAATGCATTACAGTTACTATATTATAGCCTGACTACATTATTGGAACAATAATTAAAACCGCATCTGGTTATTATGCTGCATTATTCCCTCATCCGTTATACAATTGTTACTTACATCTGCTAATAATAATAGTACTAATCATTGCACTTTTCAATAATGGCTAGTCAAATTACACGAATGGAGGAAGAAATATTAAGTACTTGTATTTTGTGTAAGTAGTCTTTGATTATCAGATTAGTGAGTTCTAAATATTGCCAAATGACCACAATCTTGGAATTGTTGGGTAAGGGTTTAAGACATTATTGATTAGAACCGGTATACACTGGGGCGGTCTTTTCCCGAATTATCTATACTTCTCTCCACTCAAGAAATTTTAGGTATTGAAGTTGGTTCAATGATTGGAGCGTCTATCAACTGTACCAACTTCCGACTGCCCAACATCCCATGAGACACCTTTTGGGACAAACCAATGAAGAGTCTGAAGTGGCAATCTCGAATTAATTGTCAAAAAACTAACAAGTAACAAGACAAGACCCCTACGTTCATATTTGGAGACAAGCCACAATTTTTCTTTCTTCTGAAGAAAGCATCCATATATACCCCACCCTCACCATCCAAACTGAAGATGAAGCTAGCATCTAATTATGAAGCGTGGCTAAGTGATCCAACTCACATTGGGCCTAGTGCCCAGGTGGTTTGGCCAATAGTGGGCCAAGAAATATTAAATGGTGATGTAGGCGGGGGTTTCCGAGGAATACAAATAACCTCTGGTTTTTTTCAGATTTGGCGAGCATCTGGAATAACTAGTGAATTACAACTCTATTGTACAGCAATTGGGGCATTGGTCTTTGCAGCGTTAATGCTTTTTGCTGGTTGGTTTCATTATCATAAAGCGGCGCCAAAATTGGCTTGGTTTCAAGATGTCGGACATAAATTTGATTGAAAGTTGAAAAAAATGAGTTTTTGAAGATGAGATGGGCCCCGTTTGACCATGATTCTTGCCAAAATAAATTTGGGATTTATTTTCAAAACTCATGTTTGGCAATAAATTTTGCCCATATTTTGGCCAAATCCCAAATCCCAAATCTCAAATCCCAAAATCAACTATTGAGCTGATTTTGGGCCAAAATCCCAAAACTTGGGAATTATATACATGTTTTTCCAAAATAAAGTTGGAAAATATGTTTTGAAAACGTATGTCCAAACACATTTTCATCTTCAAACCAAAACTTCACCCAAATCAGATTTTTCAAAATAAATTTGAGATCTATGGTCAAACTCTAGCGAAAAATGATATTTAAAAGTTGCAACTGTATTTGGACATGCATTTTACTTGAAAAGAATTTGAAGTTTTGTCTGTAAAAAACTTCAAAAACTACTATAGAGCGGTTTTTGGGATTTGAAGATTTTGTTTTCAAAATCTGCTAAATATGGTTAAAATCTATAAACAAACATATATTTGAAAACAAAATTTGAAAAAAAAAAAATCTTTTATGGCCAAACGGGAGCAAATTTTCTTCTACCAAATTGTCGTTCTTGCTACAGCTGCAGCGAATAGGTTCAGGAAATAAAATAAAATATCCAACCGAAAAACTAATTCAATACGGCTACTCTCATCAATGGTACAATATATGGTAGCAAACCTTTCCTCAGAAAATAACCAACTCGGGTTCATAGACATCCCATCTGTATAATTGTTGTCCATCCGGCAATATAAATGTTACATTGGAAACGGCTCAAAATGGGTCCTACTCGCTGCTTAAAAAGTAAATATTACTAATCCTATAGTTTTTGTCTTTAAGCGATGACTTGAGATCATAATTCATCTTTAATCATTCATATTAGCATTCCTAATTTAATTGAGTGAGTTCTCAACTTACTGTTAACCCGTAAAGCTGCAGTTAAAGGAAGTTAATGAGTAACTTCATGGTATGTAAAGAAGGCAGGAATTTAAGACGATATCATCTCAATATCAGTATTCTCCTCTGAATCAGGTACATCTCGAGGAAGGAGGCCAAGTAATGGTAAAGGCAACAGAGAGCTGAGATTGCAGACAATTATTAGGAGAGCCAAGTTGTCAAATCTGTCCTTGGTGACACCAAAGATCTGAGTTAGACCTGCACCAAGTAGGCCCCCAAGAGTACTTCCCCCATTGGCTATGGACATAAGGGTTGCAAAGAAAGTAGCTTCCATTCCCAGTGGACATATTCTTGCAGCTAATACAAGAACAGGCATGAAAAACGCCTAAAAAATGTATAAGTTAGACAGTCGTGAAATAGTTTCCACTTGCAAAATACCATAATTCTATACTCACAAGAATCATTATAAGAAGATTACCTGACCAAGAACAGAAAGGATCAATGAATCCCCAATTGAAAACCACTCATCACTAATGCCAAACTGCCGGTTCAATCCGGTTACCAGTAGAACCTATCAAGACACCAGTTACACTTAAGTCAATCTAAAGCACCAGTAATTAGGGCCAACAGGGAAGACAAAACATAGACCTGAAGCACAGAAGATATTTTGGGACAAATACCTGAGTCATCCCAAGAGCTGAACCAATAATAGCCGTCACAAGGAATATTTTCCTTAAAGGAACTTTCTTTAAGAAACTGTTATACAGCGCAACACCAATCAGTGATGCAACTGAAGTAACCAGCTTAACACGGCCTAAGAATTCTGGAGTGAAACCAAGTTTATTTGTTCTACAATCAGCAAACTTCAGTTAAAAACTTGCATCTTGCATGTAATAGTTATTTGGAAAGGAAACGTAAACCTGGATTTGAGCATACATGAAATAAAACATAGCAGAACCTGACTGTGGTGTTGCCTGAAATAGGAAAATAAATAGCGTGGGAAGAAGAACATTAGGTTGCTTAACAGCTCCCCATAACTGGAAAATGCTACTTTTTGAACTCTCAAGGAAGCCATTGCCTAAAGAAAGACCCCTTGCTGGGCCATGTACAGGCTCCTCTTTCACAAGTACAGATACTGCAGATGTTATCAATGGAAGTAATGCTGTTATACCAAAAACGGACCTGGAGTAACCAAAAGATAATTAACTAACAGACCATTGACGTCGCTCAGACCAATACAGGCATACAATATCTCAAAAGACTGACTAGTATCCTACCTCACACCATAAGAATCCACAAGGGAGCCACTAAAGTAAGAACTGACAATTCCCCCAAATGCTGAAGAACCCCAGCATAGTGACTGAAGAGATCCTGACATGCTTTGAGACTCACCACGTGCCCGCTCAACAACCATGGAGTCTACGACCTACATCATGCCTCAATCTTATATTCTGCAGCAATAGGATCACTTCAAGCAAAAGAAAGTTAAGCTACATTCCATTTGCCAGCAAATATTTCATATAGGTATATGTAACAACTAAAACTCAAGCTCAAGAACCTCGTCCCTGGTATGTAAGATTGGATTATGATAGAGGGGTCTGACAATGAGTGGCGCAATAGCCTGTGATCCAGCTAACCCTTAAAATTGGTGATACAAAGATTATGTAGTTTATCCAACTTACGTCCTCGAAATTTGCACTGAAAATCCATGTGATGTATTATTCCATTTCAAACTGATAATAGCTCACTCTAAGCTATGCTGTTGTGCTATTATTTCCAGAATATAAGAAGCAGCAGTGTCATAGCCTTCTACTTCCTTATGGTTCTGATTTGAAAATTCATCATTCAACAACAAAGACTTACCATGTTTCTCAGGAGGAAAGAGTTCCTATTAACAGATGCCACCGATATTAGTAGTGAGAAAAATCACATGATTTAAAAAGATACAAAATTTGCTTGAGGTGTCAATAGTCCACAGAAATTCATAAAAGTAGAACAGGTAACCTGGCAGGTTGGAAAAGTCATTTGGTATAAGTAGTTAGCTCTCTCTGACAAGGTTAACATTAAGGAAGCAACTTATAGGTTTAGGAAACCAAGATCAAGTCATTTGCCTACTTCAGTCAGCAATATCCCAAAAACTAAAATGGGCAATGCATGTTAGTATGATCATTCTCTTGATTCTCTTTCATACTTCTTCAGAATGTAAATAATAACAACCCATAGATAGTGACAGATACAACCGCTTATAGGCATCTACACTTCATTTAGATAGTTTATGTATGTTCCTATTGCAACTTGGACCAAACACTGCCTAAACCTTGTTCAGCACATCATAGGTGTCCTTTTTAAAAAAAATATAAGGACACACCATAGGAATTAACATAGTCTATTTGTAGAAAATACTGATTAAAGAAGCAATTTCACATTCATATACATCCTTTCTTAAGACATACACAATTTAAAAAAGTGGGTGCTTTAAATGAGGCGATGACACAATTCAATATGGCACAGGAGAGGTCCCGGTTTCCAGTCTCACTGCCAACTTTTATCAAAAAAATTCACGTGCTTAGTCTATAGAAAAGAAAGTTGACTGCACGTGAAAGGACGGAGCGTTAAAGGCATCATAAGTCAATAAAAATATACCCTCTCTAATAGTTTAAATATTTGGATGAGGTGGTCACACAATTCAATAATTGTGCTTTTGAACATTTATCAGAATATCTTTCTATTTCAACACAACTGTTTGATAGACTTTTTACTTCAGATCATGCCTCAGATCTTAGTCTCTGTCCCTTTTTGCCAAAGATGCATCTGAGAGTTCGTTCAGAATTTCAATAGGCAAAACATTTACTCTATCCAGGTCCAGCTTAGGCGTAATTAGCAAGAACTTGTGAATTTAATGAATTAGAATAATGTAGGACAATGACCTTAGCGCACGTAGTTTTTATACAAGCTGGGTTTTATTTCACAACCTCCTAACCCATATTGAAGGTTCAAAGCCCAAAAAGACTACTGTCAATCTCTTGATCCAAGTCAAAAACAGTTAAGATAAACAATGTAGCGAACACGCTTGCATCTTGTAACTTGGTAACAAACTCATCATGAGACTCAAATAACTGAAACCAACTAGTAACAAAAAGGAACTTACAACATCTGAGAAAGCAACAGAAAGAGAACCAATAAGTATGCAGGAAGCAGCACCGTACTTGCTGTCAACAAAGGTGGCCATACAAAACCATGAGAGTGCTCCAAGGAGTCCTGATAATACCAAGTACGATCTTCTTCGGTAACCAAAGAGTGGGAAGGAATCACTACAAGACCGAAATTCAAGTAATGATGAATTAGTTGCTGAGAATAATTAGTAGATGAATAAGGATGAAATGCAAATTGAATCCAACCTGATGAATCCATATAAGGGCTTTATAAGCCATGGCAATGATGAGAAACCAGATATCACAGCTGTCTAGTTAGACACAAAAGTGTCAGTCCTTGTACTCAATCAAAGGAAGAAGGTGCTAATGACAAATAAATATGACACCTCATCAGACAGTTCCCGTTTAAAATGCGCTCTATCAAATGAAGACAGAAATGCTTAGGCAAAGGTTCATAAATTCGCAATGCCTCGTACTCAATATCTTTACGGAAAAACAATGAATTTATTTCAAAAATCCATCTCTAAGTTCATGGTTAGAGGCCCTAGATGAGGATCAGTAATATGCCAATAGGTTGACATTACATTGTTCAATCAGTTCTATTTAGTGTTCAATCTGATAAGAACTAGATAAATGCTGTTAAATGACATAAGATAAGCATGGCATACGATGGGTGAAAGTTCTATAATAAAGAAGAGGAAGACGAGGATGATAGGGTGTGGCTAAATTAACGTAAATAAGTTCATATATTTACATGACTATTAAAGATAAACAAAAGCAATGTTAACTAGACACCTTCTTGATGATATAAGTGGCTGAAAGTAGACAGAAAAAGTACATAAAATAGTGTCTAACATTTACACTGTATTAGTTGAAGTTAGAAAAATCTGAAATTCTGATGTAGAATGAAGTAGAAATTTAGAAAATTCTGTAAAATTTAATATGAGAACAACAACTATGCATCAGTCCCAAACAAGTTGGGTTGGCTATATGAATCCTAACTTACCATATTTCTCCAGTTAAATTCATCTCAGGCCAACATAAAATATCCTCTGAATTTTGTTACACAAAGAGAGATACAGTGGGACATGAGGAGAAGAATGAACGGTACTTATGAGATGAACCAAGGAAAGTGAAGATTTCATTTCATTTAACTTGTATTTCGAATAACAAACTCAGAATGTACCCTAAATTCAAAGTCCATTGATCAATTCAAGCTTTGTAATTAGTTTTCCAACTCGAATGTGCAATTTTGGATGAAATATGAAGATTTATCTGCTGAAAATTCTTTTATTATATTGTGGAAGCTCAACCAACAATGTAACAAAGTATTCAAGATGAGGATGACATACCTCTGCAGGGTCTAGGTGCAGGTTGTCCTTCAAATAAAAGCTAACAGCAAGATCTGAAAGGCCTAAGATACCTTGAACAAAATATACCATGGCAATTGCAATGTTATCTGGGGTTAGGTCCACCCCAAAGCATCTGACTGAACTAATAGAATATTTGTTCCCATGAGGGCCAATTTTATTGGATGAACTAGAATCTTCCTCGACAGAGGTTGTCAGCAGATCCTCCTTTCCTGCACATTTATAGATAAGGAATTTGAATATGAGCTCCATAATACCACAATTATTGGAACCAATGCCAGCTTTTAGGAACATGAATGTTGTTGAAATGTGTGACCATAGAGCACACTGTTAGTTACTTAAATATTATTATGTCTCAACACGCCCCTTCAGATCCTAGTACAAGTATTACCTAAATGCACAGATCCTGAGTCTGCAGTTGGTTTCACAACCTACAAGAAATTAAGGTTGATAGAGCCATTTCTACGACGAAGTTGTAGTTACTGATAATTTCATGATAAGGTGCATGTTACTGCTTAGCAATAGCCAATACTAATTCCTCCTACTAAACACTTTGAAAGAGTTAAAGATAGTTCTCTCAGTATCACTCTCTCCTCTACTTTTGCAAAGGTTTTCTCAATGGTCTCCTCAGTATGATGCTTCAAAGCACCACGGAAAACTTCAAGAAGTTACCCCACCAGTGATGGACTTGATTGAATATTACATGAGCAAAAATGTTCTGCAAATTTTTTTAGCATCTAATGGTGTTGTCGTGATAAACGTATTGGTAGGACAACTATGAGGTCTCGGTTCAAATCATAGTGGAAGAAAGAAAAGAAAAAAAAAACACGAGGTGATTCCTGTAGCATGGCAACATGGATTTACGTCACAAACCATATTGATTAGGAGCTCTATATTCACAAGCTGGCAATTTCAGCTGTCGATTATCAAACTTGAAATTGTAATAACGAACTAGCCAGTATTTGAGATTGCTAACAGGTTCTTACACTATTTAACTCAAGTCTTTTCCTTTCCTAGAAAATGAGCTAAGAAAATATAATAACTATAGTAAATTAATCTCATAAACAAAATTTGAAATAAAATTGCGTAATACAGACATATCCGTAATTATGTATGCGTAACTTACGATTTATAGAATCAAGCAACGGTTCGGCGTCGCTGTCTCGTTCGACGGTGGTTTCCGACATTTCGACTGCGACTGACATCTAATGTCAGGTGGAGATGACGACAGAATGCCGTCTCCGGCGAATCCGAGCGAGGATCGGACAGAGGAGGAGGAAGGTCAAAATTGGATTTATGGAGGGGAAAATTGAGATTAAGTTAGAAGTTAATGTAGCCATTTAAAAATTAATGTTTTAATTCGTAGTTCGTACTGCCTCAGATTTTTTGTTAATAAGAAAATGGAATTTAAAATTGACTGGCTGATCCAGACCGAATCCAAATGCAGAAGTTGACCCTCTACTCATTGATTGGTATGAGCAGGAACTAAAAAAAAATTAAGATCTGTGACTTGGAGAAAATTTGGGGAAGATTATCACGTGTTTCATTAAAAGTTGGAGCCATATATATATTCTTACTCCTTCCGGTCCATTTTAATGTAATTTTTTTTGCTATAAATTTGTTCATATTAAGAAATGTAGCTCAAACTAACAATATAAAACAAGAAGATAAGTAGAATAAGAGAACAAGAGATAATTTTCTTATTTCATCAAGTGTTCAAGTGTGTTCCGTCTCACATTTCATGCCTCTATTTATACTATTACATAAGAAGGTTACAAAATGATGGTCTTAAACATGACAATTGAGCTCATGGGGGAAGATCATGGGGAGAGGTTATGGAGGTGTGGGAGTTACAATCATAATGGTGATAAGTAGTGGGAGGTTATTTACATCATGGATGAAAGTAGTCGGAGTAGTGGACATCCACATTTACTAAAGATTTTATAATACTCCCCCTTGGATGTCCAAAAAAATAGATAATATGCCTCGTTAAAACCTTACTAAGAAAAAACCCTGTGAGGAAAAATCTTAGTGAAGGAAAAAGAGTACACATATCTGTAATACGCTTTATTTGCTGCCTCGTTAAAAACCTTACCAGTAAAACCCAGTGGGACAAAACCTAGGCTAAGGGAAAAAGATTATAGCGCGTATCTTACTCCCCCTCATGAAAATATCACTTTATTTCTCGAAGACGTCGCATTCCAATCTTCTGTCTCAACTTCTCAAATGTTGAGGTTGGTAAAGCCTTAGTGAACAGATCAGCCAAATTTTCACATGAACGAATCTGTTGAACATTAATTTTTTGTTGAAGATCATGCGTGAAAAAGAACTTTGGTGAAATATGCTTTGTTCTGTCTCCTTTGATGTATCCTTCTTTCAGTTGAGCAATACAAGCAACATTGTTTTCATATAGTGTTGTTAGATTATCCTTTTTCATAAGAAAACCACGCATTTCCTGAATATGCTGAGTCATTGATCTCAACCAAACACATTCCCGACTAGCTTCATGAATGGCTATTATCTCAGCATGATTTGAAGATATAGCAGCTATTGTTTGTTTCATTGAACGCCATGATATAGTAGTACCTCCATATGTAAACAAATAGCGTGTTTGAGATCGAGCTTTATGTGGATCAGACAAATAACTTGCATCGGCATAGCCAATCATTTCTGACTTGAAGTCATTAGAATAAAACAATCCCATATCTATGGTTCCCCGAAGTATCTAAATATATGCTTAACACCATTCAAATGTCTTCTTGTTGGGGAGGAGCTGAATCTTGCTAATAAGCTCACTGCAAAAGCAATATCTGGTCGAGTATTGTTGGCAAGATACATCAGTGCCCCAATTGCACTAAGATATGGAGTTTCATCACCAACGAGCTCTTCATCATTTTCTTGAGGCCGAAATGGATCTTTATTTATGTCAAGCGATCTCACAACCATTGGGGTACTCAATGGATGTGCATTATCCATGTAAAATCGCTTTAACACCTTTTCAGTGTATGTTGATTGATGGACAAAAATTCCATTTGGTACATGCTCAATTTGGAGGCTAAGACAAAATTTTGTCTTACCAAGATCTTTCATTTCAAATTCTTTCTTCAAACACTCTACAGCCTTTGGAAGCTCTTTAGAATGCCAATGATATTCAAGTCATCAACATACACAACTATGATGACAAATTCAGATCCAGACCTCTTAATAAAGACACAAGGGCAAATAGGGTCATTTTTGTACCCTTCCTTTAGCAAATACTCGCTAAGGCGATTGTACCACATCTTCCCTAATTGCTTCAATCCGTATAAGGATTTCTGAAGCTTTATTGAACAAGTTTCTCTCGAACTTTTATGTGCATCAGGAACTTTAAATCCTTCAGGGAATTTCATAAAATTTCATTGTCTAGTGAACCATATAAGTAGGCCGTGACAACATCCATCAACTGCATATCAAGCTTTTCATGGACTGCTAGATTTAGATACCTGAAGGTAATTGCATCTACCACAGGAGAATATGTCTCCATATAATCAAGGGCAAAGGGTCAAAATTACCCCTCTACTATTGTTTATTGGTTGCTTGTGCCACCCTTTATACTTTTCGGCCATTCTCGTCCCTACCGTTAACAAAGTTTGCAAAATTATCCCTAACCCTAACGTCCCTCCACTGTGGCAGCTGACTCCATCAATTTTATCCATGTCAGTTGCCATGTCATCGACCCCACCAAATTAAAACCCTAAAATAAACGACCCCCACTCCTCACCTCTCCACCCTTTCTCTCATCTTCTCTCCCTCACCTCATACTAAAATCGCCGGAAATCATGGCATTTGTCATCACTAAAATTGCCGGAAGTTCATACATATTTGAGAGACCAAAAAATTTATCATCACTAAAATGTAGTTTATGTTACTAACACAAACCTAACAAGGCATCGAAACATCATTGTGATTTGAACTTTAACACCATAAGTATCTTCCCACTTCAACAAAGTACAGATTCTAGCACTATTTTGCAGTCAGAAAGCAATTAAAACCATTCAAATAATGAATAAGAAAGAACAAACAGAAGTACAAGAAAATGGTAACATCACTGCAAACTGATGTTGGTTAAAACAACAAAGAATAAATCACTTAACTAATCTACTTTAATAAGCTTGATAAACATGTTCTCACTCACTGAAATATTTTTATCTAAAGAAAGTCCATCAAAAATCATAATGACAATTCTACGAACTTTTAAAAAATAATAGGCATAGCAAAGTATAGAACATCAAACATAGATTTGGGCATACCAAGTTGTTCTTAAGCTTCAAAATCAGAGTTTAATCAATAATTTTCAACCTCAACATTATATTCAAGTAACATACAATGAATTTCAACAACTTCTGAAGAACATGACAGACCCATCAGGTATTCTTCAACCTTTTCCAAATTCTTTGTATGGTGATTTTAGTCTCCTTTCAAATACATCTCCCAAATCAGTACTAACCAGGCACCATTAACACCGCCATTAATTGACAGGCCCACCTTCTTCACATAAACCCCACCGTATCTCCTCCATTTTTTTTTCACATTCTCATCCACAACAAAAAATGAAGAACCAGACAGAATAAAATGAAGAACAAACCAAAAGAGAGAACAGACCCCGATATCAGAGTGACTCTTTTGGCGGTGACTATAGCTTCCTATTTTTTCTGAATGGGATTGGAAAGAGGTGGTAGTGAGAGGTCGGCTAAAGAATTCAATCAAATGAGTATTTGTATGTGGGAAGAAGAGATTAGAAGAACATTCTCAGAGGATTGAGGGTGGGTGATATAATGGGATTGGTAGAGATTCCAAGATTAAGCAACCAAATCGATGAACGAAAAATTTAATAATTTGAGAATTCGAGGAAAATAGAAATAAATAGCACTGAAATTAAAATTGAAGAGAAGAGAATCAGTGCAATTGATGAGTGAGAGAGAGAAAGAGAAAATGGAAGGAGAAAAGAGACGAAGAGGGGAGCCAGTACCGTGGAGGTTAGTTCTGCCCGCTGAAAATTTTCCGGCAAAATGCCATGGTTCCCGGCGATTTTGGTATGAGGTGAGGGAGAGAAGATGAGAGAAAGGGTGGAGAGGTGAGGAGTGGGGGGGTCGTTTATGTTAGGGTTTTAATTTGGTGGGGTCGATGACATGGCAGCTGACATGGATAAAATTGATGGAGTCAGCTGCCACAGAGGAGGGACATTAGGGTTAGGGGTAATTTTGAAAACTTTGTTAACGGTAGGGACGAGAATGGCCGTAAAGTGTAACGGGGGGCACAAGCAACCAATAAACAATAGTAGAGGTGCAATTTTGACCCTTTTCAATGTCAGGCCTTTGCGAAAACCCTTGTGCCACAAGTCGTGCTTTATATCTTACGACTTCACCTTTCTCATTTCGTTTTCGCACAAAAAACCATTTGTACCCCACTGGCTTGACACCTTCAGGCATTCGGACTATTGGTCTGAAAACTTCACGTTTTTCGAGTGAAGCCAATTCCGCTTGAATTGCATTTTTCCATTTTGGCCAATCATTTCTCTGTCTACATTCATCGACAGATTTTGGCTCAAGATCCTCATCTTGTTGCATTATTTCAACTGCAACATTATATGCAAAATTGTTGTTAGCAACAACGTTATTTCGGTTCCACCTTTTTCCCGTAGAGACATAACTTATTGAGATCTCTTCATTTTCATCATTTCCAGGTACTAGAACCTCCTGTGAGGTCTTATCAATTGCTATGTCTTTATGCTCCTCTTGAGCAATTGCCTCCATGTTATGATCAACTTGATCATTTGCTCCTTTCCTTTTTCGGGAATTCTTATCCTTGGAACCAATTGGTCTACCACGTTTAATGCGTGGCTTAGACTCATTTGCATCATCATACTGTCCAGCTGGGACATCAACTCGAATTGGAGCATTTACAGCTGGAATATGCGATTTAGTAACTCGTGGAAGGTTAGTAAATGCATTTGGCAATTGATTTGCAACATTTTGCATATAAATGATCTTTTGAACTTCTTGTTCACATTGATTTGTACGAGGATCCAAATGAGATAGAGATAATACGTTCCAATCTATCTCTTTTTCTAGCTGTTTATTTTCTCCCCCTAATGTTGGAAAAACTGATTCATCAAAATGACAATCAGCAAATCTGGCTGTAAACAAATCTCCTGTCATAGGCTCCAAATATTTAATAATAGAAGGAGATTCATAACCAACATATACTCACAACCTTCTTTGGGGACCCATCTTTGTGCGTTTTGGTGGAGCAATTGGAACATATACCGCACATCCAAAAATTCTTAGATGGGAAATATTTGGCTCCTGACCAAAAGCCAACTGTAATGGAGAGACTTTATGATAACTGGTTGGCTTTATGCGCACAAGTGCTGCTGCATGCAAAATAGCATGTCCCCACACTGAAATGGGAAGTTTTGTCCTCATTAGCAATGGTCTAGATATTAGTTGAAGTCGTTTAATCAATGATTCTGCTAGACCATTTTGAGTATAAACATGAGCAACCGGATGCTCAACTCTTATTCCAGTGGCCATACAATAATCTGTAAATGCCTGAGATGTAAATTCACCAGCATAATCAAGACGAATTGTCTTAATTGCATAATCTGGAAATTGTGCTTTTAACCTTATTATTTGGGCCAACAATCTCGCAAATGCCATATTATGAGTTGACAATAAGCACACATGTGACCATCTTGTAGATGCGTCTATCAAGACCATAAAATACTTGAATGGTCTACATGGAGGGTGTATAGGCCCACATATATCACCCTGTATACGTTCCAGAAATGCAGGGGATTCAATCCCAACATTAGCTGCTGATGGTTTAATAACCAATTTTCCTTGAGAACAAGTAGCACAGGAGAATTCCTTAAATTGAAGAATCTTCTTGTTCTTCAATGTGTGCCCATTTGAATTCTGTATTATTCTGCGCATCATGTTAGAACCAGGATGGCCTAACCGGTCATGCCAAATGATAAAATCATTAGAAGTAGTAAACTTTTTGTTTACTATGGCATGTGATTCAACCACACCAATGTTTGTGTGGTACAACCCAGAAGAAAATGCGGATAATTTTTCGTGCACATATCTTTTACCCCCTTTTATTGTAGTAATATAAAGGTATTCAACATTTCCTTCGTTTGATGTCTCAACATGGTATCCATTTTGGCGAATAGCTTTGAAACTCAACAAGTTTCTTTGAGACTTACTACAATATAATGCATTATCAATAGTTAATATCGTTCCTCCAGGTAATAATAAAGCCGCTCTTCTAGAGCCCTCAATCAACTTTGTACTACCGGACATTGTATTAAAATAGGCCTTTTTCATAACCAAATAAGAGAAAAATTTCCTTTCTCTTAATATTGTGTGAGTTGTAGCACTATCCAAAAGACATAAATCTTCATTACTCATCTTGGATCCAATTGAAGACTGAGAATTTTAATTTCTTCATAAAGAAAAATACATCATGAGAAATACGGAAAAACTAACATCACCTACGAAAACATAAGACAACTTAAGTACTACTTGAAAGTAAAACAACTTTAGACGAGACAAAAACACTGAAAATAAAAATAAAATATAATTGCGTTCCCCAGTAAAATGATCAAACTTTAGTTGTAATCTCCAAAGAAATCTTCAACTTCCAAATGAGTAAGATCATCGAGGCCTTGAAAATCATCATCATTCAAAGCAAGATTTGCCTCGGCATTGTCATCATTTTTGTTTGAAGGCCCTGCCTCAAAATCATTTTTAAAGGTCAAGTGAGACTCGACTGGGGCATTAGCAGAAGATGCTCCAACATTATTTGCCTTTCTTTTGATGGAGTTTTGATAAAGCCTGACAAAATGCTCAGGTGCACGACATTCAATTTTCCAATGACCTTTCATGCCACAGCGGTGGTAGTTACCGCTTTTGCCTCTTGAAGGATTGTTTTGAGAACCCATATTGTTCTCTCATTTGCTATGACCACAACGATGACGACTATTATATCGTCTCTTACCATTTCCATGCCCACGTACATTCATATGGCCATGATTATTATTCTGTCTTTTTCCAGACTTATCACGTCTAGCTGCCATATTCTCTTCAGGAAGCGGAGCTAACCCTGTGGGACGAGCTACATGATTTTTCATCAAAAGGGTATTATGTTGCTCAGCCACCAGAAGGCATGAGATCAATTCAGAATACTTTTTAAAAGCCCTTTCACGATATTGCTGCTGTAATACCATATTTGAGGCATGAAAAGTCGTAAGAGTCTTTTATAGCAAATCCTCATCATTCATAACTTCCCCACATAATTTCAATTGGTAAGTTATTCGAAATACAACAGAGTTATACTCACTTACGGTCTTAAAATCTTGCAATCGTAAGTGCATCCACTCATATTGAGCCATTGGCAATACCTTAGCCTTAAGGTGATCATACCTTTCCTTCAGGCCAGTCCACAATTCAAGTGGATCTTTCACTGTTAAATATTCAGCTTTCAAACCTTCATCCAAATGACGACGAAGGAACATGGCCTTCGCTTTGTCCTGGTTTGATTCCTCATTACCCTGAGTAATGGTGTTACCAAGGCCTTTAGCGGCTAAGTGAATCTCAGCATCGAGAACCCATGATAGGTAATTCTTTCCAAAAATGTCAAGTGCCACAAAGTCAAGCTTTGACAAATTCGACATAGCAAAAGCTATCAAAGAAAATAAATGAATTAGAAATAGTTATAAGAAATAAACGAAAATATTTTCATCAAAGGGTCAATCTGATCATATCCCATAAAAATAATAACATCAATTGACCAGTTAATCACCATACAAATACATGAATTAGCTATGCCGCAATTATAAATATAAACATATAATTCTTCAAAATAAACAAAAACATTTTTTTTTCCGAAAGCCATTAGTCGTAAGGAAAGAAATCGGGAAGTCATTTGATAGAGTATTAAAATAGTAGGAGAAACTATTTCAACTAATCTTAACTATTCTGACAAACATGTCAAATATTGGCATTAAACATAATGCACTCAGTATAATTGTCATATTTCCTTTTTACGAGACAACACATAATTCTAATTGAGTAAATCCAAAAGAAGTAGATTCCACATAAAAGAAATGTGTAGCAACAATTTGATAATTTGAGCATTAGGTTGTAGATATATACCTTTGCAAGTGGAATTCAATCTTGAGGTTAGAGACTTCGTGCTGATAACGTATTAAGAAATGTAGCTCAAAGTAACAATATAAAACAAGAAGATAAGTAGAATAAGAGAAGAAGAGATAACTTTCTTATTTCATCAAGTGTTCAAATGTGTTCCATCTCACATTTCATGCCTCTATTTATACTATTACATATGNATCGAGAACCCATGATAGATAATTCTTTCCAAAAATGTCAAGTGCCACAAACTCAAGCCTTGACAAATTCGACATAGTGAAAACTATCAAAGATGATAAATAATTAGAAATCATTAGGATAATAGCGTAAAGAATTCTTAAAAATTGACATAATATCAAATTTGTGATCTATATACACTAAAGTGATAATTCCATAGAAAAGAATACTATTTGTTTCTTCAAATTATTAGTGTATCTTTGATGTTAACTAGAACAAAAATGTCTTCTAACTTTAACACAATTTCAAATGTCGAACAACATAAAAAAAAAGTATTCTTCTCTCAATTAATTCTATTAACATGAAAATTAGCAACTTTCACATGACAATCATCCAAATAACTTAAAATAAAGAAACATATCTTTATTTTTACACATATCTAGAGATATGAGAAATTATGAAACTGCATATTAAAGATACTAATCATGAAATCAAAATATACAACGAAGAAAACAAAATGAACAAATATACCTGAACAACGAAAAGAGCTCAACTTCGTGCTGATAACGTCTTAAGAAATGTAGCTCAAAGTAACATATAAAACAACAAGATAAGTAGAATAAGAGAAGAATAGATAACTTTCTTATTTCATCAAGTGTTCAAATGTATTCCATCTCACATTTCATGCCTCTATTTATACAATTACATATGAAGGTTACAAAATGATTGTCTTAAACATGACATTAACAATTGAGATCATGGGGAAGATCATGGGGAGGGGTTATGGAGGTGTGAGAGTTATAATCATAATAGTGATGAGTAGTGGGAGGTTATTTACATTATGGGTGAAAGTAGCGGGAATAGTGGACATCCATATTTACTAAAGATTTTATAACAAAAAGGCTTTTTTTACATGTTTAATTAGAAAAATAAAAGAGAGAGAGAGATCCTATAATATGAAAAAATACGAGAAAAAGAATTATAGTAGAACGGTGGAGCATTAATACAACAATAATTAAGTGGTAGCTAAAGTCAAAACTGAACTTGATTGAAAGCACATGAAAGGTTGGAAATTAAAATGGAATACCTAAACTTAAGACCAGCTGTTGCCTTTGCTTACACATTTCAATTAGCTGTCTTATTGTATATTCTTAAACCTAAAAGCACGAATTTTTGTTGTTTAACCGTGTGGCATTAAAATTTAACAGGATATTTTTTTAGCATAGCAGGAACTCAATACGCCAATTGTCTTTTCATATTTTTCTTTCATATAGAATTATTAGGTCAAACACGATACAAATACACTCCCTCCATTTCATATTAAATGAGGTACTTTCCTTTTTAGTCTGTTCCAAAATAAATGATACATTTCTAAATTTGAAAATAATTTAATTTTAAACTCCTTATTTTACTCATTTTACCCTTAATGAAAAGTTTTTATAACCACACAAAAGTCATGGTCCCACAAAGCTTTACCCCTTAAGCTTTTAATACCACAAATTTCAAAAGTCTTTCTTTTTTTTCCTTAAACTCCGTGCCGAGTCAAACTACCCATTTAATTTGAAACGGAGGGAGTATTATATATGTATTGGTGATAAGACGCAAACAGAGAATGTATCCATTATATCATTCTATTGAATTGTACGAACAGCAAAATCTAAATTAGTAGAGGAAAATATTTTTATTTATTTATTTTATATCTACAACATATAAATAAGTCCACCATTTCTAGTCTTTCAACTACGAAGCTCCAATAGTTACTATATATGCTTCGAGTTTGCAAATTTTCCTTCTTATTTCCTTCTATTTTTGTTTTGCTTTCTTTACCTCTTTCCTTCTCTACTCATGTATTCTAGCTCTTTCCTTTTCCTTTTTTTCCTCTTAGTCCCTCACTCTCCAGTTCTACTTCATAATTACTTCCAGAGTACTCTATTTTATTTTTAACTTTTCAATTTAAAAGGTATGTGACTTTCGATATTAATAATTAGATAGAATTTGGAGATATAAGTTTCTTTAGTTGACAATGAGGGAATGAATTTAGAATAAAAACTTGTCGAGTTTGTATTAGGTTTTCCTTTTCGCAGAAGAACAATCTTATATGAGTGCTATTCATTCGATAGGTGTCATGTAAACTAGGTTGATATGAGATAAATAATTAGCCGGTTGGAAGCAAATTTAATCAAGAAAGAATACATTATTTCACTGGACTTCGAAATGCATTTGATAAAATGAAATAGGAGAAGATGATTAAGTGAAATTGCAATTTTTCAAAGACAAAAGGCTGAGATTTTTCTTTTTTAATTTAAAAGAGAAAATTCCAAGGTGGCCTTTGTCCAAGTCTTTTGAAGAAGTTTTTGCAAAAAGTTTTTCTTTCCAATTGTGGTCTGAGGTATTAAAAGATGTTTTACTTTGAAAGGTTAATGCTATTTTAATACCTATTTTCTCCGTTTCAATTTATAAGATACATAGTCCGTTCTAAAGACAATGGCATATCTTATATTTAAAATTAATTGGCGTAAAGGCTTCCTTGCCACTTAAACTTGTAAGGGGTTTGAAAGCCGATACACAAACTTTAAACTTTTCCATTTGAACACTCAAACTCGTGAAACTCTTAACTAATAAACACATTTGACCCTTGACCCTACGCGCGTGTATTACACATTCACAGACATGTCCATCCAGTCAGCAAATGACCAATGGGATTGTTACGCCTCAAGGGCGCGAAAACAAACCCCATAGCTGTGCTGGAATAAATTTATTAATTTCTAATTTTTCTTCTATTTTCCTTATTTTCTTCTTCACCATAGCTGTGCTGGAATAAATTTCCCCACCCAGCCACCATTTTCAATGGTGAAAGTTGTGATCTGATCCATTAAAAGTGAGACTTCCCAATGTCGAAAAAATTAAAATGGATAAACATCAAGAAGAAAGAAAATATAATCACTGAAACCCAATATCAAAATACAAGAAAAATCACTGCAACTTCAAGAAAAATTACTCCTCTTCTTCAAAACATTTGCTAGCCTTTTGTGAAATCAGAAACAATGGGTATGATAGGACCCCATGAATGCAATGAAACCTGATGTCCTTTTTGCGCTTTTGTTTTGTTTTTCCGGCGAAAGTTACGCCCAAAATCACATTTGGATCTGAATTTTTTTTCTGACTTCATTAATATAGTTGAACAGTGGAGAGGACAAAGGGTAAAGGAACAGTAAAATGGGAATAGAACTAATTCGGAAAAAGATGTAAACGAAAAATTGGACGAACGATAATGGGGAAAACGACGAAGGGAGAGAGGTAGGTTGAAAGTTTTTTTTCTTCTTCTTTTTTGGTTTTCCTTATAGTTTCTGTTTATTTTTTTGATTTTACAATCTTTTTAATGAATAGTAGCAAATACACACGCCATTTAAATGTGACTTGTACGCAATATGTCCACGTAAGATAAGCTACCGCCACATAAGCATAGTCAATGATCAAAAATGTTTATTAGTTATAGGTTTTACGAGTTTGAGTGTTTAAATGGGAAAGACGAAAGTTTGTGTATCAGCTTTCAAAAACCCTACAAGTCTAAGTGGCCAGGAAGCCATTTCGCCAAATTAATTTAACCTTAAACTTTTTATTTTACTCTTAATGAGAAGCATACAATTGTTATGGCCCCATTAATTTTTATCTCTTAAGTATTTAGCAACACAAATTTCAAACATCTTTTTTCTTCTTCTTAAAACTAAAACAGAAGGAGTATTTTTTTTTTTGATTGAATGTTGGAATATTACTGCTACACATATGGAGAGTTCCAACTGGAGGACATTATTAATAATGCTCAAAACATGTCTTCATGGACCAATTTTGTTTCTTTAAACAACAGTCCATTAAACAGCTCTCATACCTCCTCTCTAGACTATAATTTTCCTACTTAATGAAAATTCACATGCTCTGTTAGTTGAAAAAGAATTCACTCATTCTTCTCCACTGAATATGCTTCACTTCTCCTCCATACCTTTTCTCCTCCATTTCTAATATTTCAAAAACCCACAAAAATAGAATTTCCCATGAAAAGTTGTAAAGTTGTTCTCTTTTTCATCCTTTATTTGTTCCCCATATATTTATCAACTGCTTTCTCCCCTCAAGATAATTACTTGATAAACTGTGGTTCTAATACTGATGCTATAGTTGATAACAGGCACTTTCTTGGGGACTCTAATGATCAAAATTCTGTTCATACCTCTCAAGGTAAGTCAATTTTTCAAGAAAATCCAAACCCATCTTCCAATTTGTCTTTCCTTTATACTACTGCTAGAGTTTTCAATGGTGCTTCAAACTATGTGCTGAATATCAAGAAGATTGGGACCCATTTTTTGCGCCTTCATTTTTCTCCTTTCACTGCTCAGAATTATGATCTAAGGGAAGCAAGTTTCAGTTTTTCTGCAAATGGGGTTCTGCTTTTTAGTAATTTTAGTGTTAATACTACTGTGCTTAGAGAGTTCATATTGATGGTGGATAATTTTGAGCTTGAAATTGAGTTCACACCAACTTATGAATCCAATTTTGCTTTTGTGAATGCAATTGAAGTGTTTTCAGCTCCTGATGATTTCATAATTGGTGATGGGGCTAAATCAGTTGGTCCTAGGGGAATTCAGGAGTTCAATCAGAATATGACATTACAAACATTAGAAACTGTTCATAGGATTAATGTTGGAGGGTTAAAGTTAACTCCTTTTAATGATACCATGTGGAGAAGTTGGGTACCTGATGGGGATTTTCTTGTCTTGAAATCTGCTGCTAAAATAGCAAGAACCTCTCATGTTCCAAAGTATCAAAAGGGTGGTGCCACAAGGGAAATTGCTCCTGATAATGTGTACATGACAGCACAGCAGATGAATAGGGAGAATGTAACTACAGATTTCATATTCAATATCACATGGAACTTTCCTGTGGATACTGGAGATGCGTCGCACTTTGTTCGTTTGCATTTCTGTGACATTGTTAGTATGGCACCTGGCCAGTTGTACTTTAATGTATATCTCAACGGGTTCACAGCGTACAAAGACCTTGATTTGTCTTCCGTTACATTCCGTGAGCTTGCTACACCGTATTACATAGATTTTGTGGTGTACTCAGGCAGTTCAGGCGTTGTGCAAGTAAGCATTGATCCTTCTAACCTAAGTAGTACTATGAGGAAGAATGCCATTCTGAATGGTGTTGAGATTATGAAAATGGTTAATTATGTGGCTTCAAAATCAGGTTCTAAGAAGAGAAATGTTTGGGTTATAGTGAGTTCTGTTCTTGGAAGTTTTATTCTGCTGAGTGTGGTGATACTTGCTGCCTTGCTATTCTTTGTCTGCAGAAAGAAAAAGCTAAAACCAAAGCGTTCAGAAAGCGCTGGCTGGACGCCTTTACGTCAATATGGAAGTACTTCCCATGGTACATTGTCTGATGGGACTTCAGCTGGACCAAATGGATTTCTAGGTCAGAGGATTCCCTTTGCCGAAATACAATTGGCTACTAATAATTTTGATAAGAGTTTGATAGTTGGTTCTGGTGGCTTTGGGATGGTATACAAAGCAGTTCTTGGAGACAACAGAAAAGTTGCTATAAAGAGAGGTGTTCCAGGTTCCCGGCAGGGTCTGCCTGAATTTCATACTGAAATCACAGTTCTTTCCAAGATTCGCCACCACCATCTTGTTTCACTTGTAGGTTATTGCGAAGAACAGTCTGAGATGATACTTGTTTACGAGTACATGGAGAAGGGACCTCTTAAGAGGCATTTGTATGGTCCAGGAATAACACCCTTATCTTGGAAGCAAAGGCTTGAGATATGCATTGGTGCTGCAAGAGGCCTCCACTACCTTCATACAGGTTTTGCTCAAGGAATTATCCATCGCGACATCAAGTCAACAAACATCCTGCTTGATGAAAATTATGTTGCTAAGGTTGCTGATTTTGGTCTCTCAAGGACAGGCCCATGTCTCAATGAGACCCATGTCAGCACTGGTGTAAAAGGAAGTTTCGGCTACCTTGATCCGGAATATTTTCGGAGGCAGCAGCTTACAGATAAGTCAGATGTTTA
The DNA here is from genome assembly GCF_001879085.1 of Nicotiana attenuata. Lineage (NCBI taxonomy): Eukaryota > Viridiplantae > Streptophyta > Magnoliopsida > Solanales > Solanaceae > Nicotiana > Nicotiana attenuata. Next base: position 592,709 of record NW_017670410.1, on the reverse strand, counting down.
CTCATTTGGAGTTGTTCTTTTCGAAGTCTTATGTGCTAGACCTGCCATTGATCCTCTGCTTTCACGGGAGCAAGTGAATTTGGCCGAATGGGCTATGCAGTGGCAGAAGGACGGACAACTAGAGCAGATTGTTGATCCCTGTATCAGAGGTCAGATAAAGCTAAGCTGTTTGAAGAAGTTCGGGGAAACTGCAGAGAAATGTTTGGCTGATTATGGTATCGATAGGCCAACGATGGGTGACGTGCTGTGGAACTTGGAATATGCACTCCAGCTTCAAGAATCTGATTCACTTATAGAACCCCATGAGATTTCTAATTCCATCTCTCCACGGCTGCCACTGCCAGAGGGTCTCCGCAACACCCAAAATGAGGCATATACTGGTGACGGGGCTTCAGATATATCAACAAGCCAGGTATTTTCACAATTGATGACCAATGATGGCAGATAACTAGTCTACAGTATAGTGCACCGTCAAATCTTCGCTCAACAGTTTAGAGGCATCACTGTTGATTTTGGTTTACAGTAGCATTTTCTTATTAAAGTTTTCGTAATTGGCAGATCCATCATTTGCTTTTTGAACCAAGATTCATGTAGAATATACTGCAAAAGTGTATCATACAATAATCTGTCCGTTGATGTAATCTTTGTCATGCTCGTGCTCCTTGGAAGAGAAACATAGCACTTGACTGATGAACATCTAAAATTGTGTATAAGCAGAAATTTGATTGCATATCAATCCATCAATATCTGTTGATGCTGGCTATTGCTATGCTTTAAAACTGTTTAGGCTGAAAGTTTCACGCTTTTGAAGAGCGGATAGCAGCTTCATATTATAGAGGATTGTTGTTATAGGGAGGTCCGACTGTAGTGGGTTTCCAGAATATTTGTCATGTTATTCCTTAAAGACGCTTGTCCAATTTTTATCCATCGGCGTTTTCCGCTTTTACCAATATGGCAACATTACTCTCAGATCATGCATGCACTTTGCGGGAGTCTAGGATTCAGCAATAATTCAATAGATATAGCCTTGAATCATAGTACTTGAAATATAGTTCTGCCCGTGTGTCTATAGCCTATTGAACCCTAATGACTAAGCCATGTGGAATTATAGAATGCTACACCTAGGAAATTCAACTTAATTAGCTTTCGAGGTCATCTAACGCGTTACTTAAAGTGAGGTGTTTCAACTAAAGATTTGAGGTATAGTGCTCCTTTTACTCTTGCATTAACTATATTAGACTTTATAAGTTTTTATGAATTTCAGAAGAGCAAACTTTTGTTGACAAAAAAAATTAAATGAATTGATATTTCACCGTAAAGGCTAAAGATGGTTGTTTGGTTGAGGGCTAGCTCACTGTTCAACTCCATCATAGCGTACCTGCTCCTTCCCCCTTCCCCACCCTTAGACCGGAGCCCGGAAGCGAAATATTATTTTTAACCAACATAACAATAATTCAAATATGTAAAACGCCCTTTTAAACTGCATTTTACTTCCAAAAAATTTCGACCCCCCCCCCCCCCCCCCCCGAATTGGGCATTGCCTTATTTAAAGGCATTAAGGGTTTTGAGAAAAATTATTCAGAAATATTCCAACTTCGTGATAAATTTTTCTTGTTGTTAAATTCTCAAGCTTTTTTCATAATGTCTGAAGAGCGAAAAGTACGGGTTTCATTATATTGGGGGTGAGGTTGTGGTGGCGAATAACTCAGTGAGCTATAGTTTATCTCCACAGAGTCATGTTAAGTTGCCACTTACAATGGAGTACGATAGACTGGTATCGTTGTTATGCAATAAAATGAGGTTGAGCAAACGTTCGGTGAATCATAAAATAACCGGAAGATATCCGTATTCTGTGACTCCGCAAGGGGTCGCTTGTTACAGTGAGTTTAACATCGAGGATGATGAAACTCTGAGAGTTTTTTTGGGGACTCCGGATGAATACCGGAAACTTATTTTGATAAAAATGTTGGAAATGTACGTGAAGGTTGAAGACGTTCGCAATAATGATGTTGCGCAAAGCAGGGATAACCCTCAATCATCTGGTGGTTATTCTGGAGCAGTTTTAGCCTAACAGGTTCCGGCTGAAAGAGTTTGGCCGGATCTAAACTTATCTCCACGGGCGAACGAGGAGCGAGGAAATAATTTCTCTCCTACTTTACATAATCCACAAGACGACGGTAAACTTCAATTTTCCTTTGTGTTATGATATTTATTTTTGTTGTATTGAATTTGTATTAACACTCATATATTCCACATGGGGTACAGTCCAGATATGAATTTTGCAAGTTATGAATCCATGCCCAGCTGGAATATGCGTAGTTCTGGTGTGTTGGATCACGGTGGTCCATCCGGGTGTCATCACCAACAGGATAATGTCCATCATGGAATGTCAACACATTAGGACTTGTAAGTGAAGTGATATATCTATATGTAAAGTATTTATCAATTTGAGTAGCTTATTATTTTGTTGTTTGTGCAGTGAAAACGAGCAACTTGATGGTCCTGACCTCACTCAGTTGCCCGTAGATGACGTATTTACTCGGGATTTGGTAGATGCGCAGAGTCAGGATGATAATAGTGATTATGACAACAATGCCAATTAGTCTGGAGATGACACACCCTTCCCCGACGAGGGTGATGATGAGGAGGAAGAGAATGTCGAACCTGAGCTGACGAGGGAGCATGCTCCACCTCCCGTTAGACCAAGGGTGTACGAGTCCCACGTGCCGTTTCATTCAAGGTATATTCCCTACCTTGATAATTTGCCAAGTATGCCTGATGTGGATGCCCTCACAAGGGATCTTGACGAAATTCGGAAAGCAATGTGAGATGAGTCTAGACCAACGGTGCTGGCAAAGGGCATGTTTTTCCTAATAAAGCTCGCCTAACCAGGGCTTGTAAAATGTACAGCGTAAGAGAGGAGATACGTAAACTACAGGGAAATTATGCTAAAAGACACTACATTTTACTACGCTAAAAAGCATTACATTTTACTACCCTAAAAGGGCACTATATTACTAGTCTTTAAGCAAATAAATAATATAAACCAGATAAAAAACAACAAAATACATTTCTATCACAAAACATTCACAAAAATACATATAAAACTTTAATAGTAATTTATTAACAATTTTATTAACAAATAATAATGATTTCGCAATTTTTACATATTTTTTTAGAACATTAATATCTTAGTCCAGATAAAAATAACATACCAATTTAACCGCAAAAAAAAAATATACAAAACAACATGGAACACATTAAAAACAACTAATATGCATTATTTATACGAGTTTCGACATAAACTAAATCGGAATACCTCGATTTATATTTTTCGGAAAGTTGAAGAATTGAAAATTTGACTCCGAAACAAGCATCCCACAACAATAGAAGGCTTGGCTAGGATGTGGGACCAACCTTGATTAGTTTTTGTGGGACGGGTGGGGTCCACTCGAATTTTTATCGAGTTAATGGGTGGGGGGATGTTTCTGCTAGAACGGGGGGGGAGGGGGAGGGAAGGGGACGAGTACTTATATATGTAAAGTGCGGTTTATAAAAGAGCTTTACCTATAGCGCTTTTATAAACCGTGGTTTACATAGCCGTCTTATCAGCTTCCAGGTAAAACGCGCTTATTAAAAGCGTTTTATATAAACGCACTTTTAAAGAGCGATATGCCTTAACTACCAAACGGACGTTAAAGTATAGCGCTCTTTAAAAGAACGTTTTATATAGATATGTAACTATTTTTTTACACATATTTCTGTCACTTGTGTCCAAAAGAACCACAATTAGGTTCTGGACTCCCCTTAGACCATCCTAAAGCAAAGGGAAGCTTTTCAAGAATGAAAGAAAAAAAAAGGGGGAGGGGGGTCCTTATTGCATCTCTTCCCATCCATCTGTCTAGGTTTTGAAAAAGTTCGTTTAAAATGTTTCCATTCAGCTAGACATGCTAAACCTAAGTTTTAAGACTATATATTCAAACATACTTGTGTATTTGGTGTTGATACCCAATTTTGCCTTCATATTTTCTCAAACAAATATATATACTCTCAAAATGGCATGTTTGCATCATTATTTAGTTTACAAACCTATACAAGCATTTTCCATAATTTTTAAAGGCGCTAAACTAATTTCCTTCTACATTTTTATTATATCAATATCTAAAATAATTATCCTTTAAATTATTTTGGGATGACTTAATCATCCAAACTTATTATTTACACCAACATGTTTGTTTTATAATATCTTACTTCATTTTTCTATAATTGCATATTTTTGCAATAATAGCCTACATTCATGTATAATTACATTATTTGTGCCAAAATAGCATTTTTACATTTTTATAATGTTGAGTTATTATTGTTAATCATTTTAGTGCATAAATAATATTTTTTATTAAGCATTTTTTATAAATTATTTTGATAAATTTTGGGTATTTAAGCAACAGTCCAATTTTTTTAAATCAATTTCGAACCAAATGAATGGCCCAAACACTCAAATACCTAGCCCAATTACCCCAGACCAAAGCCAAACGGCCCATGATTAATACCCGGTCGCGACTCGCTTCTAAACGACCCGCCCCATCTAATTTTTTATCTCAGCCGTTGATCTCTCAAGATCAACGACCACCATGCCTTCCCCCCTTTTTTAATTAACCTACCCCCATAAACCCTACCCCATTTCATAGAGACCGCCACCCCTATTCTCTCTTCAACTAAACCTTAATCGCCGCCCCCTAAAGCCTTCTCCTAATCCCACTGAATATGGGATTCGATTTCCATTTCTTGCCATATCTAACCCCTTTGGTACTGGGTGTTCTCCTATGGTATTACCTAAGTGCTTGCCTAAACATGGCAAGCAAATCTCTTCCGAAATTGAACCAAAATGGTTCAAATCTCTGATTTTGAACGCTATTATGTCTATATACGTTCAGACTACTGTGTGAGTTATATTTTTGTTTAGATTCGGCCGATTTTCACTTTCCCTAAAAGCTAGGGTTTACAGATCTCTCTCTTAAATTGATTTTCAGATCATTTTGCATGTTTATTTACCTTGTTTGTTGCTTGAATTACTCGGTTTCCTTGATTATTGCTCGATTCTACTACTATATAAACCCCTTCCCCATTCCCTTTTAGACAGACTTTGAATCGCTAAAATTTTCCACTGAAAATACTAAGGCGTTTCACTCTGTGTTCGTTTATTCTCTTGTTCTATTTTGGCTCTTGGCCGGCTGAAAGCCAAAGCCACCGGATTTCTTATTTTCCGACCTTCCTTGGGTGTGAGCACCGCCCTGGGTTCTTTAAAGCCCTTGGGAACTTGACGCATATGAGATTCTGGGTCATATTGTTGTTCTTTTCTTGTTTGTCTACCTGTTGAGCAATAACTGGTTAGTTCTCAACCTTCGCAATGTTCATCCCCTTATGTTCTAATTAGCATATCCATGTTTCTGAAATTGCATGACTTGATGTAATTTCTCGACTCTCTTTATGTGTGATTCCGTTATGATATAAACCTTTCTAGCATTGACTCACGCCTAAACCGTTAGTCCTAAAATGTATTTGTATTTAACTTAGGCAATTCGGATAGTTTGAAGCATGTTTAGCTTAATGTATTGGTAATTTGAGTGTTCGTATTGGCTATATGGCCTCATCCTGTTTCCTACCTTATTCTGAATTTCTATAGTGATTAATTTATATCATTAGTATGCCCTAATCTGTTAAAACATTCACTCTAGCTGTAATTTGCTCCGATGACTATGTTTGTCACTTAGTAAGTTCTTACCCTACCAATTATGTACCCCTAACAGCTAATTATCTTAGGCTAGTCTGTCTTGACTTGTGTCCCCTATAATATGTGATTCTATTTGCCTTGCTGATACAAGTTGTACTGTTTAATCTCTGTGTTTAGCATAATTTGATCCTTTAGGTTTGAACTCGTTGATTTAGTGATAACTGTTTGTCTTACTGGCCTAATGCTCCTTTGCCTATTAACTTTGTAATCTCAGAAGTTTAAGACTCCTTGCTTCTTACAAATATACCCTGCCCCAATGTGTTAAGAGAAAACTTGCAGCATTAACTTGTTTCCTGAGTTCATGCACCCTCTGTGTTGATATGTTCATCATGTGATCACTTTGTAATGTTTGTTTCTAAAAAATTCAAATGCACCCTTCCAAACCCTGTTACTTTACACTATTGGTTGCTTCCCTATTCTAAACCTATAATTCTTGGCCAGTTGAAAGTCAAGGCCACTAATGCTTCTCTATTAACCTCCCTAGTGTGAGCACTGCTCGGGGTCCACTTTGAGACCCTTGTGAACTCTCACACACTAGGGCCTGAGGTTCTCTGGCCATTTTTCTCTGATTACTCAATTCTTCCCCTCCCCTACCTACTGAATAGGCCAATTGGTTTGTGTAAATGACTGTTTTCCTGGATCCTTTGATCAACTATGGATGTTGGGTTTGGTCCAAGTTCTCTTGTGGTTTCTGGGCTATGTTGAGATCTGTGTGGAAAAAATCGAAGGCCTGGCTGGGCTGGGTACATTTTGGGCCTGTCTTGGGCCTATTGTAGTTATTTGTATCCCTTTGTAATTTATTTCATTATTGGGCCTATAGTAATTCTCTAATAACAATTGGGGTATTAGTGAAAGTTGGGAAAACATGTCTATTCTAATGTTTGCATGAAAGGGTAGAAATCCTGCCTATAGGACCTGAGTGTTTAATCTTGTTCAACATGCTTTGTTTCTATGTGTTTGTTGGATAACATGCCTATAGGACATGAATAATCTCACCGTTTCACACGTTATTATCTGCCTACTATAGTGCAACATGGTGATTATTTGTTCAAATTGCTTTATGTTAGATATCATGCCTATAGGATCGCATTGAGTAATAAATACCTGCTCTTCATAGTATTCGCGTAGATATCATGCCTATAGGAATATAATTGAATTGGATACTATTATTCCTATCATATTGCTCGCCTAGAAAGCATGCCTATAAGGATAAAAGGATAAATAATTAGTCTCAATGGCCAATTCCTAGAAATCCTGCCTATAGGATCCTGTTGCTTGCCTAGAAAGTATGCTGATAAAATCAATGCTGGCAATTTGAACGATGAAACTGTTCCAATGCCTTATTTCGCACACGATTTAGAAGGCATGCCTTTAGGATTTGTAATATTTACGATCTACAAATTCGTTGTTCCGAGAAAGCAACACTGCATGTATGTTTAAAATTCAGAATCACATAGAAGCCATGGCTATAGGATTTAAAGACTCTATTTCGTCTTAATTCTGAAATTCGTCTACTGCCTCGTTATGAACCTACTAGCGTGCATTTATTGTTTACATGTGGAGGCTAACTTGAGCCATTTATTGTCTTTATTTGCAGTCCTGCATGTTTTGAATGTCGCTTAGATTTATCATTTTGAGCAACCTGAGTAAAATCTAGAACCGTCCAAATAGTAGGTCCAAAGCCTCCTTGACCATAGGCATGGGACGGGTAGTGCACGCATATGGCACGATTTAGAATCAACTAGTACGCTTTAGGTAAAAAAACTTAAAGATAGTAATCGGGTAGCAAGAGAAGGTAGTATGTTCCCGCTGAATAATACGGGTAACACCCGATCTCGAGGGAGTTACGAGGTATTATTTATGTTGCACGGGATGATCCTTTAGGCTAAAAACTAAGGACCCCCCCCCCCCCATTTTATCTCTAAATCAAGTGTTTGTATTTATTCAAAGTCTTTTAATAATAAACTACCTAAACATCTTTTTTCACTCTGTTTATCTGACTAATTTATATAATTCAAGTTCGGCCTGGACCCACAGTTGTGGACCTCGAAGAGTGCCTAACACCTTCTCTTCGAGGTAATTTGAGCCCTTACCCGATCTTTGGTGACGCAAACTAGTTAAATCCGAGTCATATGCAAATAGGTGCCTTAACGCACCTTAAACCCGTTAGGTGGCGATTCTCCTCTTTTAAGACCTCCTTAAAAGAGTTGTCACATGTCGAAACCCGATTTCGCGAGAAAAGGGGGCGCGACAGCTTGGCAACTCTGCTGGAGATATTTTTAGGCTCTTACCCTAGCAAATTTTATTTGTATGAATTAGTCTTCCCTGACAAACGTGTCTTTTATTGTTTTTGCTGTTACATGAATATCCCGCTCCCGTTTCCTTTTTATTGCTGCATGCACACCCTTTCCCCGCTCTCCCTTTTATTTGGATTCGTATTAATATGCAAATCTCTGCTCAACTTGGTTATACATGCGTTTTCCTTTATTTCTAGTCATGTTTGCTTGCTCCAAGTCTTTTTTAAGAATTGCTACATCATGTCTCTCCCCACCCTTACTCCCTCGCTTACTTTATTACAACTTCCACATTACGCGAACTAACTTCTTCTTGTTTTCCTTTCTTTTTATGTCTTTACGTTTTATTTAATACTGCATTTACTGTTTTCATCATGCCAAATATTTGACAACGTGTTGTTTTATCTTTGCATAAAGCATGCTCCACATCATATTCTACTCGTACCTAATTAATACCATAGCGGCACTTGATGAGTATCCGCGCTCTTCCTAAATCACCCTTTAAATTTGGAAAGGCTTATTTGCGATAAAACTAGTCGATCAGCGGTGCAGTCGACGGTTCCGTGCCTTTCCCTCTCAAGTTGTCCGCTTGAGGGTACCGGTCTAGACTCTTCTATAAACCCCCACTCTAATATTAATTGTGCATGCATCATGTCCAAACCTAGTAAGGGTTAGAACGCTGTCCGCGTGATAACCCGCTAAGGCAAGCCTTATCCAAAGTTCGTCGGGATTTCCGTAATCCCTATAGACACAATTACGATCTGTGCATTATTTGGAGAAAAAATGCCAATATGTTGATCATTAATGTGTAGATAGCCAAATCCGGAGGGGAAAAGGGCTATCTTTATTTGTTTTGCTGAAATGAGGCACGAAGTCCCCATGTTCGGCATGGTTCAAAATATCCCACCTTTGCTGCTGGATTGGTGGAAAAATCTCTCACCAAGTGACAAATACCATGTGAAAAGAGTCCTCGTGAATTTACCCTCTTTATTAGACATTCAGCCAAACAATGCATTAATTAAGGCCGCCACCATATTCTAGGATGAGAAGAGAGTCATCTTCCGTTTTGGTGACATAGAAATGACTCCCCTTTTAGAAGAAGTAGGAGGCTTCGTTGGACTCCCATGGGATATCCCTGGTTTGTTGGTACTGGAAAATCGCACTTCTCGAGGTTTCCTGAAAATGATGGGTTTCAAGAAAAATGATGGGTTAGTCTGTCTGAAGAAATCTTACGTACCATTCGAGTTCCTTTATGAGCGTTATGGGCACAACAAGTCATATCGCCTTTACCATGATGAGCTTGCCATCACTTCTCTAGGTTGGACACACCGCCGGTTTTTGTATTCATTGTCTGTTTTCAAGGGATGCTGATATTTCCAATGAAGGGAGAAAGGATCCACATCTGCCTAGCTCTGGTCGCTAGTACTTTAATGGAGGGATTGAGGGGCACACCTACACTATTGTCCCTATGATTTTGGCTGAGATATACCGGGCCTTAGACCGTTGCAAAAAGGGGTATGGGCACTTCGAGGGTTGCAATCTGTTGCTGCAAATAAGGTTGTTAGAACACTTTCAGAGAGGCGAATACCTTCAAGAACTTCCGCGACGACCATGGAATGACCACATAGCCTATCACCATCCGAAGAGAATGACTTTTATCCCAAACAAATTTGCGCAACCGAAAAATGGTGTGAGCTGAGTATATTTCTTCTACAATCTAACTGATGAAAAAGTGCACTGGATGTTCGAATGGTTCCCTAGCAGAGAGTTCATCATCAGGTCGAGAGAGGCTCCTCATCTAGTGCTAATCGGATTAAGGGTAATCTATCCTTATACTCCTATAAGGGTTATGAAGCAAGCTGGGAGGAAGCAGGTTATACCTCGAGTTTCCAAAATGATCCAGTACAAAGAAGACTTCAAAGGGAACACCATTCTATTCAAGTTCGAGGTACACCATATGTGGCATCAGAAGATCATTGTGGAGAAAGATACCATCGAGCCAGATCGGTGTCATGCCAACCATGTGTACTTCTACCCATCATGGTTGGTCGATGATATAGCAGGGGATGTCAAGCCAGGGATTAATCTGAAGAATAGGGTTATAGACGACGTTGCAGAAGCACAAGTCAAATACAGGATGTTGAGCAAAAGGGTTTCCGAGTCTGAGGCCAGGCATTTGGAACAACATAAAATGGACATGGAAGCAATCAACGAGTGGAAAGAAATCGCTACTAAATCAACAGAGAGGTTGGAATATTTGGAGCAGGGGTTGATGGAGCTCGAGGGAAAGATGAGGAAAAGGATCTCAGACTGTCAAAATGCAGAGGGCAATGAAGGAGGGCATCTAGAAAGGGCGTATCTGCTATTGGACATGCGCGACCTGGGGAATCTGATTGATGGAGCAAAGAAGGCCAAGCATGGAGAAGGTCCTTCTGGGATTAGATAGATTAGGAATGATGTTTTACTCGCTTTCTAGACTCGTTTTAGACTTTGGTTGTAATAAGGAAAATGCCATTAGTAACTTTTTTTTGTCGTTTTAGTAGAGATTTGGTCCATCATATTAATGAAATGACGCAGTTATTGGCATCGATTTTCTCCAAATCTATATGTCACTTAGGCCTACCTCGGGCATAATGAGGTCCCTAAATTTGGACGCGAATTTATAATTCCACAATATGTGTTTAAATACCGCAAATATCCCTTTAATACTCCCTACTGACTTGTTTACCTTTTTGTTTTCTTCTTTTCTTTGTTTATTCCCATCCCCTAAGGTTGGTTCGTGCATACTGGCATCATCAGCATATCATACCAGGTCTAGAGGTCCTCCACCTCCTCCTCCTCGAAGTGATCCTTAAAGTAAGGGAAAAGCTAAAATGGACGATATGATTGGTATCAGGAAAGACAACGCTACGCATGCAGAGAATGTCGAGACTTCGGATGGTCGGAGTACTCCGGCACAGAATGACTTGGTCTTGCACTTAGAATAGAAGATACTGCAGTTACAAGGGGAACTTGAACAAGTCCGGAACGTGGCAAACCTTTCCCTTACCTTGAATGTTCCCGACATCAATCAACAAAATGCCCAAAACCCAACACCTCCTCAAAACACACAAGACCAGCACCCGCAAAATCCTCCCGCGCCTCATCAATATGCCACTCCTCCTCAAAATCCTAATCCTCCACCAGTGCCAACTCCTCCACAACATCACCATCATCTGACCCAGTACCCACAAACCACCATCTACTATACTCCTCAAAACGCACCACAACCTACCCCTGATCCCCAAAACTCAACCAACGACCACCACTACGCCCAAATTCTTGGAGTCCATCAATGAAACCCTATATATGTGGAAACCTTACCCTACACTCCACAATAGACCCTGTACACAATGGAGTCCACCGAGAAGAACCTACTCATCAAGAACATGGCGGAGGAACTCAAGAAGCTTACTAGTCGGGTCCAAGGTGTCGATGGTGGTAAAGGAGTCGAGGGGTTGAATTATGAGGATTTTTGTATTCAGCCGAACGTAGAACTGCCAGAGGGTTACAAACCTCCTAAGTTCGAAATGTTCGACGGGACAGGTGATCCGAAGGTACATTTGAGGACATATTGTGACAAGCTTGTAGGGGTTGGTAAAGATGAATGAATCCATGAAGTTGTTCATGAGGAGCCTCACTGGAGACGCCCTATCCTGGTACATCAATCAAAACCCAAAGAAATAGGTTAACTGGGTAAGCATGGCATCAGATTTTATGGATCGGTTCAGGTTCAATACAGAAAATGCGCCAGACATCTTCTACATTCAGAATCTTAAGAAGAAGCCAACAGAAACTTTCTGCGAGTATGCTACTCGGTGGAGGTCTAAAGCTGCGAAAGTAAGGCCAACACTGGAAGAAGAACAGATGAATAAGTTCTTTGTCTGAGCTCAGGATCCGCAGTATTATGAAAGACTGATGGTTATTGAGAACCATAAATTTTCTGACATCATCAAGTTAGGAGAAAGAATAAAAGAGGGGATTAAGAGCGGAATGGTGACAAATTTTGAGGCACTCCAGGATATAAATAAAGCCTTGCAGTCAGGCGGTATTTCTAAAAAGAAGGAAGTAGGGGCAGTGATGGTGGCCCAAGGTCCAAAGTCTCCTCTCATGTACCAAACACCCCCACCCACATATCAACCTTCACCTCCCAGATATCAACAACCTGCCGCCATTTACCATACGTATAACACCCAGCCAACATACTACCACTCCCCTCTAGCCCGCCAAAATTACCAAAAACCCAGACCAAATTTCGACCGCAGACCGCCCAGACAATACACCCCAATTGCTGAACCCATCGCCAATTGTATGAGAGACTGAAGGTTGCCGGTTATATCACTCATATTCCCACCGTCGCCATGGAAAACTCTTCTCAATGGGTCAATCTAAACAAGACATGTGCCTACCACTCGGGCATGAAGGGTCATACTATTAATGAATGTCGCACTTTGAAGGATAAGATCCAGACTTTTATTGACACCAAGGTTATACAAGCAAAAGAGGCTGCACCTAATGTTCGTAACAATCCTCTCCCGGATCACAGGGGTGAGGGGGTAAATGTGATAGAAACCGACGAAGAATGGGATCCGAAAGGGTCAATTAGGCTTATTCGTGAAGGGGATGGTAAAATATCTCCAGTCACTCTCACACCTATTGTGGTGCATATTCAGCCACCGATTGAGGTTAAAGTAGCCACACCGACTCCGTTTAAGGTTGAAGTAACAACGCCCTCAGCCACGCCAACTTCGTTTGAGGTGGAAATGACCACACCCTTCACCGTGACGGTAGCATCTACACCGTCCTTTAAGTCCAATGCTATACCATGGGACTATGCTGCAGAGGCGAGAAGGAAAGGAAAGGGGAAAATGGAGGAAACAGGTGCAGCACAAGGCATGACCAGAACTGGTAGGGTTTACATGCCCGAGCATTTGGGAGGAACAAGTAAAGAAGCCACTTCCAAGCCGCCTATCATTGAAACTGGACCGGATGATCTTTGGAGAAAGGTGCAAGCAAGAGAATATTCTGTGGTTGATCATCTGAACAAAACCCCTGCTCAGATATCTATTCCATGGCTACTACAGAATTCTGAGGCACATAGGAATGCATTGATGAAAGTGTTGAATGAAGCTTATGTACCCAACAACATTACCAGTGGAGAGATGGCCAATATGGTAGGGAAAGTAATGGAAAGCCATAAGATCACTTTCCACGAAGATGAATTTTCGCCGGAAGGACTGAGTCGCAACAGGGCAGTTCATATCACAGTGCAATTTGAGGACAAATTCCTTGCCAGGGTCTTGATAGATAGGGGTTCAAGCCTTAACATATGTCTGCTAACCACTTTGAAGAGGTTGGGTAAAGGTTTTCATGAGATACGAGCAGGAACTATGAACATGAAAGCATTCGATAGGTCCCAAAGGGACACAATTGGGGAGACCAACCTCTGTCTGCAGATGGGCCCGACTTCGTTTGATGTTGAATTTCAAGTATTGGACATATCCGCCACATACAATCTTCTGTTGGGACAACCTTGGAGCTGCCATGGCCTTAGCCTCCACTCTACACCAAGCCGTAAAGTTTAAATGGAATCATCAGGAAGTAATCATCCAGGGGGACGGAAGCAATCCCATTTACACCAATCAAACTGTTCCGGTTGTTGAGAATAGAAGGATGTTGCGTAGAGAAACATATCATCGCATCGAGCGTGTCAACGCAATGAGAAAGATAAATGGTGGAGCAGCAAGATAGAAAGCATATTGGCATGGACAGGGTATGAACCCAGCAAGGGTCTCGGTAAGAATCTCCAGGGTATCACTAAACCAGTACAACTAAAGAGTCACGGTACAACCTTTGGACTTGAATATCAATACACCTGGCAGGAGTATAATAGTGATTGGTCTCCGCCATGGCATGGTCCTTATTACCCTCTTGAGCAGCCGGTACCACATTTGAGCCAATCCTTCCATCAGGCTGAATATAGGGATCTGAAGAAGATGAAGCTTTAGCTGGCCTAAGGAACCTATTTCTGGTTGATGAAGACATGGATTGCGGTGCAATAGTTGAGGAGGAGGAGGAGGAAGACCTTACTATTCAGACCGTGGGAAAAGGAGTTGTTCTCAAGAACTAGACTGCTGCACCGTCCCAGGCCCGTCGAGTTACTGGGTACCTAGCAATTAGCACGATCTATTTTTAAAAAAGCAATTTTAAGCATTTAAGACATTTTCAGTATTTTGTTTTGAAATAATTGCTCGAGTCATCGAATCGTACTTGTTTTGATGTTTCCAAGATTTTTTAATGCAATGCTATTTTAGTATTTATTATTATCCTTTACATTTTCTCTCTACAACATTATTATTACTTATCCCGATGAACCGACGACTGTGATATGTAATGAGACAACGCGACATAAAGATAGTGATTCAGAGGAAATAAAAGAAGAAAATATAATAGCAGCCCTGTGGGTTCGATCACAACTCAATAAATCTTCATTTTCACCATGGCTAGAAACTAGGGCAGAATTTTGAGGAGGACCCTCAAAATACCGGAGCAAGTCCAGCCAATTTAATTATATGCGAAACGGTCAAAGAATCGCTTATTGAACCGAGGCAGAATTTTGAGGAGGACCCTCAAAATTCTAGTGCAAAGAAGTCGCAATATCTCTAAAGTGTCACAGTCATTGGTTCATCTAGTTTACTTGATATTGCATACTACTATGTTTTTAAGTAACTACATTCATCAAATGCACGCATATTTTTCTCGAAAACCTTTAGTTTTATGAACAGCCAGATGCTACCCAGGATAACTTGAGCAGGATCTCGATATAGGGGAAAACCAAAGCAAAGCAGACGAGCGAAGGCACAAACCAACCTTCTCCGCAAAAGTCACGGTTTTTATTTGGATGCAGGAACAAGGAATATTCGCAAATACACACACACATCAAAAATCATAACGGAAAGTTACCAAACGCAAACACATCTCCAGCTAAGAAATACTCTGCTATCACTCATTATCTTTGCATGAGGCTAACCATTGCCTCCTAATTGCATAAGGCTAAGCAGTGCCTTCCATTGCATGAGACTAAGCCATGTATCTAATTGCATGAGACTAAGCATTGTCTACCTTTCTTTGAATAAGTCTAAGCCCTGCTTCCTCAATTGCATAAGGCTAAGCACTGCCTTTCATGAGACTAAGCACTTTCTCCCTTTCTTTGCATGAGGCTAAGCCCTGTCTCCTCAACTGCATAAGGCTAAGCATTGCCTTTCATGAGACTAAGCACTTTCTCCCTTTCTTTGCATGAGGCTAAGCCATGCCCCCTCAACTGCATAAGGCTAAGCATTGCGTTTCATGAGACTAAGCACTATCTCCTAATTGCATGAGACTAAGCATTGTCTCCTATTTTTGCATGAGGCTAAGCCCTGCCTCCCCAATTGCATAAGGCTAAGCATTGCCTTCCCTTGCATGAGACTAAGCCTTGTCTCCTTTTCTTGCATGAGGCTAAGCATTGCCTCCCTAATTGCATAAGGCTAAGCATTTACTTTCCTTGCATGAGACTAAGCCCTGTCTCCTTTTCTTGCATGAGGCTAAGCATTGCCTCCCTAATTGCATAAGGATAAGCTCTGCCTTTCCTTGCATGATACCAAATGCTATGTTACTTGAAATCTAGCACTATTTTTTACTTTCTCGGGGCTAAGCTCTGCCCCCAATCTTATACAAGACTAAGCTTTGTCTTGTGTCGCTTCGCATATGAACTAGTATCATGTCTTTGCATCTCATGGGCTGAAACATCGCCATTTTGTCCAAAGGCGTCATAGTCAGAAGGCATCATCCTCTTTAGACGAAAGACACTATACCATGGCTTGAGGATCTCTCAATATTGCACACCATTATTCAAAGGCGCCATAGTTCAGAGGCACCATTTTCATGGCCCGAGAACATCATTTCATGGCCTGCGAATCCCTTATCACGCGATTCATGGCCCAGGACATCATGGTCTAAGGACATCATCCTCATCGTCCAAAGACAACTTTCATGGTCCAAAGGGAATTTGCATCATGTTTAAATTCTCGCAACAATCCATATATATTTGCATGCATCGTGTTTTAAGTTTTGCAGGTAATCCAGGAAGTAACCATTCTTCAAACGGAAGCAATCTTCGCTCCGGTTTCTGTTCATAACGTTCACATCCTACAATTATTTCAAACATAACCAACCACCATCAATTACCCGTTTCACTCTATGACTGTTCAGATATTTGCTCTATAACACATCAGTAATGTTTCGGATTCACATTGATTACTCCGCATAAATTCATCCGATACTGCTTTACCTAAAAGAACCCTTTCCGAAACATACGACCATTCCTATAACAACTCCACCAGTTTCGTTCACCGTTGGATCCAGAACTACATACGCCCTGATTCCCGTAACACCAGGGATATGTAGGCAACTCGGGAACCAGGGTCCGACTCCAATTTTTTTTAAACTTACATCCTCCCCCACTCAATTCGGCCAAAATTGGTCATCATTTCTTTACCCGACAACTCTTTCATCATTCCCGGATAAAGAGGGGCAGCCGTTGATACCCAATTTTGCCCTAATATTTTCTCAAACAAGTATATATACTCTCAAAATAGCATGTTTGCATCATTATTTAGTTTGCAAACCTATACAAGCATTTTTCATAATTTTCCATAATTTTTAAAGGCTCTAAACTAATTTCCTTCTACATTTTTATTATATAAATATCTAATAATTATCCTTTAAATTATTTTGGGCTGACTTAATCATCCAAACTTATTATTTACACCAACATGTATGTTTTATAATATCTTACATCATTTTTCAATAATTGCGTTTACATTTTTGGACTAATTGTATATTTTTGCAATAATAGCCTACATTTATGTATAATTACATTATTTGTGCCAAAGTAGCATTTTTATATTTTTATAATGTTGAGTTGTTATTGTTAATCATTTTAGTGCATACATAATATTTTTTTATTAAGCATTTTTTATAAATTGTTTTGATAAATTTTGGGTATTCAAACAACAACCCAATTTTTTTTAATCAATTTCAGACCAAATAAATGGCCCAAACACTCAAATACCTAGCCCAATTACCCCAGCCCACAGCCAAACGACCCATGATTAATACCCGGTCGCGACCCGCTTCTAAATGACCCGCCCCATCTAATTTTTTATCTCAGTCGTTGATCTCTCAAGATCAACGGCCACCGTCCCTTCCCCCCCTTTTAATTAACCTAACCTAGAAACCCTACCCCATTTCATAGAGACTGTCACCCCTATTCTCTCTGTCACTCCTCTCTTCTTCAGCTAAACCCTAATCGTCGCCTCCTAAAGCCTTCTCCTAATCCAAGTGGATATGGGATTTGATTGCCATTTCTTGCCATATCCGACCCACTTTGGTACTGCGTGTTCTCCTATGGTATTACCTAAGTGCTTGCCTAAACATGGCAAGCAAATCTCTTCCAAAATCGAACCAAAATGGTTCAAATCTCTGATTTTGAACGCTATTCTGTCTATATACGTTCAGACTACTGTGTGAGTTCTATTTTTATTTAATTCGGCCGATTTTCACTTTCCCTAAAAGCTAGGGTTTACAGATCTCTCTCTTAAATTGATTTTCAGATCATTTTGCATGTTTATTTACCTTGTTTGTTGCTTGAATTACTCGGTTTCCTTAATTATTGCTCGATTCTACTACTATATAAACCCCTTCCCCATTCCCTTTTAGACAGACTCTGAATTGCTAAAATTTTCCATTGAAAAAACTAAGGATTTTCACTCTGTGTTCGTTCATTCTCTTGTTCTATTTTGGCTCTTAGCCGGCTAAAAGCCAAGGCCACCGGATTTCTTATTTTCCGACTTCCCTGGGTGTGAGCACTGCCCTGGGTTCTTTGAAGCCCTTGGGAACTTGACGCATCTGAGATTCTGGGTCATATTGCTGTTCTTTTCTTGTTTGTCTACCTGTTGAGCAATAACTGGTTAGTTCTTTACCTTCGCAATGTTCATCCCCTTATGTTCTAATTAGCATATCCATGTTTCTGAAATTGCATGACTTGATGTAATTTCTCGACTCTCTTTATGTGTGATTCTGTTATGATAAAAACCTCTGTAGCATTGACTCACGCCTAAGCCGTTTTTCCTAAAATGTATTTGTATTTAACTTAGGCAATTCGGACAATTTGAAGCATGTTTAGCTTAATTTATTGGTAATTTGAGTGTTCGCATTGGCTATATGGCCTCATCCTGTTTCCTACCTTATTTTGAATTTCTATAGTGATTAATTTATATCATTAGTATGCCCTAATCTGTTAAAACCTTCACTCTGGTTGTAATTTGCTCCAATGACTATGTTTGTCACTTAGTAAGTTCTTACCCTACCAATTATGTACCCCTAACAGCTAATTATCTTAGACTAGTCTTTCTTGACTTGTTGCCCCTATAATATGTGATTCTATTTGCCTAGCTGATACAAGTTTTACTCCCTAATCTCTGTGTTTAGCATAATTTGATCAGTTAGGTTTGAATTTGTATATTTAGGGATAACTGTTTGTCTTACTGGACTAATGCTCCTTTGCCTATTAACTTTGTAATCCTAGAAGTTTAAGACTCCTTGCTTCTTACAAATATACCCTGCCCCAATGTGTTAAGTGAAAACTTGCAGCATTAACTTCTTTCCTGAGTTCATGCACCCTCTGTGTTGATATGTTCATCATGTGATCACTTTGTAATGTTTGTTTCACAATAATACAAATGCACTCTTCCAAACCCTGTTAGTTTACTACTATTGGTAGCTTCCCTATTCTAAACCTATAATTCTTGGCCGGCGGAAAGTAGAGGCCACTAAAGCTTCTCTATTAACCTCCCTAGTGTGAGCACTACTCGGGGTCCACTTTAAGACCCTTTTGAACTCTGACACACTAGGGCCTGAGGTTCTTTGGCCATTTTTCTCTGATTACTCAATTCTGCCCTGCCCCTGCCTATTGAATAGGCCAATTGATTTGTGTCTGGATCCTTTGATCAACTATGGTTGTTGGGTTTGGTCCAAGTTCTCTTGTGGTTTCTGGGCTATGTTGAGATTTGTGTGGACAAAATCGAAGGCCTGGCTGGGCTGGGTATATTTTTGGCCTGTCTTGGGCCTACTATAGTTATTTGTATCCCTTTGTAATTTATTCAATATTGGGCATGTAATAATTCTCTAATAACAATTGGGGTATTAGTGAAAGTTGGGGAAAACGGGTCTATTCTAATGTTTGCATGAAAGGGTAGAAATCCTGCCTATGGGACCTGAGTGTTTAATCTTGTTCAACATGTTCTGTTTCTATGTGTTTGTTAGATAACATGCCTATAGGACATGAATAATCTCACCGGTTCACACGTTATTATCTGCCTACTATACTGTAACATGGTGATTATTTGTTCAATTTGCTTTATGTTAGACATCATGCCTATAGGATCGCATTGAGTAATAAATACCTCCTCTTCATAGTATTCGCGTAGATATCATGCCTATAGGAATATAATTGAATTGGCTACTATTATTCCCATCGTATTGCTCGCCTCGAAAGCATGCCTATAAGGATAAAAGGATAATAATCAGTCTCAATGGCCAATTCCTAGAAATCCTGCCTATAGGATCCTGTTGCTCGCCTGGAAAGTATGCTGATATAATCAATGCTGGCAATTTGAACGATCAAACTGTTCCACTGCCTTATTTCGCACACGATTTAGAAGGCATGCCTATAGGATTTGTAATATTTACAATCTACAAATTCGTTGTTCCGAGAAAGCAACACTGCATGTATGTTTAAAGTTCAGAATCACATAGAAGCCATGGCTATAGGATTTACTCTATTTCATCTTCATTCTGAAATTCGTCTACTGCCTCATTATGAACCTTTTAGCGTGCATTTGTTTTTTACATGTGGAGGCTAACTTGAGCCATTTATTGTCTTTATGTGCAGTCCTACATGTTTGAATGTCGCTTAGATTTATCATTTTGAGCAACCTAAGTAAAGTCTAGAACCATCCAAATAGTAGGTCCAAAGCCTCCTGGACCATAGGCATGGGACGGGTAGTGCACGCATAAGGCACGGTTTAGAATCAAGTAGTGCGCTTTAGGTAAAAAAACTTAAAGATAGTAATCGAGTAGCAGGAGATAATAGTCTGTGCCCGCTGAATAATACGAGTAACACCCCATCTCGAGGGAGTTACGAAGTATTATTTATGTTGCACGGGGTGATCCTTTAGGCTAAAAAACTTAGGATCCCCCCCCCCCCCAATTTTATCTCAGAATCAAGTCTTTGTATTTATTCAAAGTCTTTTAATAATAAACTGACTAAACTTCTTGTTTTCTCTCTGTTTATCTGACTAATTGTCACGACCCCAAAACCAACCCGGTCGTGATGGCGCCTATCTTGAAACTAGGCCAGCCGAAACAATCCCAATCAAACCAATATTTCATAAAAAGACATTTTAAGCTTTTAATTAATAAAATTCCATGACATGAGTCTAAATAACAAGTGTGGAAAGAAAAATAAGCCCGACATCGGGGTGCCACAAGTCACGAGCATCTGCTAAGGATTGTCTGAATACAACAAAGACTAACACATTCTGGAAAATACTAATACAGTCTAAGGAAGATAAGAGGGAGAAGTGCAAGGCTGTGATCGCCATGCAGCTACCTTGCCGACTCCGGATATCCGCAACGGATGAAGGATCAACGCTCGCTATCACGACCCGCAACTCCTGGATCTGCACACAAGGTGTAGGGAGTAATGTGAGTATGCCAACTCAGTAAGTAACAAAAGTAAATAAAGACTGAGCAGTATGAAAACAAATAAATCCACATCATAACACCACAATAAGTACAGTGTGTGTCCAAAACAGTTTATGAATCAAATCATCTCGTTAAAATCCAATTTTAGTAAAAATCCTTTGAAATGTTTCTCTAACAGTTTCAGCAGAGGTTCAATGAGGTTTAGAGTAAAAATGATGAAAATCATAAATAGCATGTATCATAAACCGCCCCTCGGGCATAACATCACTCAGAATCAGCCCCTCGGGCAACCTCACAACCACTTGTAATGAGTCGGCGAGCACAACATCAATCAAGAACAGCCCATCGGGCAACATCATAACACTCACTCAGGGTACCCGCGGTCACTAGTGGTGTACAAACTCCGGAGGGGCTCCTACAGCCCAAGCGCTATCACAAGCCATCTCATGGCATAATAAATCAGGCCCTCGGCCTCTCATATATCACAAAACAGTACAACATGCTGCGGCGCGCAGCCCGACCATGATATCCTCACAACATAGGCCCTCGGCCTTACTCAGTCAGAAATCTCTCAAGCCACTCGGGGTATCAGTAAAACAGGGTGCTCAGCCCAAAGTATCATTTTATACGTCAACACGGGGTAAATAAGTTTGAGTTATGAAATAAGTAAAACATAGCATGACAGAGTATATATATTAAATCAAAACAGTGAGGAATAGTAGTAAATAGCCCCTAAGGGTCCAAACTGCTTGGCACGAGGCCCAAATATGGCATTCAGCGCAAAATATAGTAATACTTTCCAAAGTACAATAGTATCAAGTAGTTTTCAGTCAAATATGCAACTTAATAGTTGCTACAGGACGGACCAAGTCACAATCCCCAACGGTGCACACCCTCACGCTCGCCATCTAGCGTGTGCGTCACCTCAAAATAGTGAAGCGATGTGAATTTCGGGGCTTCATACCCTCAGGACAAGATTTACAGTTATTACTTACCTCAAACCGGACAAAACTCTAACCCGCGATGACTTTGCCTCTCGACTCGGCCTCCAAATGCTTCAAATCTAACCAAAAATCAGTATATTATCATCAATATATGCTAAAGGAATGAATTGCACACGAATATAATAAAATTAGACCAAAAATCCCGAATTGGACTCAAACCCAGCCCCGGGCCCACGTCTCGGAATCCAACAAAAATTACAAAACTAGAAACTCCTTTCACTTCCGAGTCTATTCATATCAAAACCATCAAAATCGGACCTCAAATGGCTCCTCAAATCCCCAATCAAAGCTCTCCAAAACTCAAGCCCTAGCCTTCAACTTCACCCCAAATTCCTCACTAATTTCATGATTAGGTAGTGGAATAATCATCACAAACACAAAATACAAAGCCCAAATAGCTTACCTCACTGAAATCCCTCGATTCCCTCTTGAAATCACTGCTCGGAGCTCCAAATCGTCCAAAAATAGTGGAAGAATGACTGAAATTCGCGAAGGGGAACTTATATACTTTCTGCCCCGAACTTCCGCATCTGCGGTCCAAATCTCGAACCTGCGCAATCGCTTCTGCGGTCCAACCAACTGCACCTACGGTTTCCACTAAAACGACCAGGACCGCATCTGCGCCCCAGTCACCGCACATGCAGTGCCGCAGATGCGTCCAAATAACCGCATCTGCGGTTCTTCTTTTCCTGATGGCCAAAACTCTGCATATGCGGTCTCCTACCGCATCTGCGACCTCGCACCTGCGGTCCTCAATCCGCAGGTGCGGAAATGACAGAAGCAGCAAAATCAGCAGCATCAACTCAAGCCAAACTTTCCGTCAACCACCCAAATCCATCCCGAGGCCCTCGGGACCTCAACCAAACATGCCAACAAGTTACATATCACCATTCAAACTTATTCCAACCTTCGGAACATTCAAAACGACATCAAAACACCAAATCACCCTCGGATTCAAGCCTAAGGATTTCCAAACTTCCGAATTCCGCAAACGATGCCAAAACCTATCAAACCTTATCCGAATGACCTGAAATTTTGCACACACGTCACAAATGACACAACGGACCTACTCCAATTTTCGAAATTCCATTCCAACCCCGATATCAAGATTTTCACTGCCGACCGGAAAACGCCAAATTTCCAATTTCGCCAATTCAAGCCTAAATCTACCACGGACCTCCAAATTATATTCCGAACACGCTCCTAAGTCCAAAATCACCTACCGAAGCTATCCGAACCATCAGAATTCACATCTGAGATCTTCTACACATAAGTCAACATCCGGTTGACTTTTCCAACTAAAGCTTCCGAATAAGAGACTAAGTGTCTCACTCCTCTCCAAGACCACTCCGAACACAGAACAACCAACACGATATGATGAAATACAGCTGAACAACACATAAAGAAGCAGAAATGAGGGAAATGGGGCTGTAACTCATGAAACGACCAGCCGGGTCGTTACACTAATTGATATAATTTAATTTCGATCGGGACCCACAGTTGTGGACCTTGAAGAGTGCCTAACACCTTCTTTTCGAGGTAAGAGCCCTTACCCGATTTTTGGTGACGCAAACTAGTTAAATCCGAGTCATATGCAAATAGGTGCCCTAACGCACCTTAAACCCGTTAGGTGGCGATTCCTCTTTTAACAACTCCTTAAAAGAGTCGTCACATGTCGAAACTCGATTTCGCGAGAAAAAGGGGCGCGACATTTGGTATATATGGAAAATATTTCCTAAGAAATGTTTTCTCAAAAATGACTCAATCCTTTTGGAAAATATGTTCCTATAAAACGTTTTCCCATGTTCGGTTGGGGGTTTAAAAAAGTCGAGATTCATTTGAGTATTAAAGATTAATAATAATTTTCAAGTATCTATAGGAGCAGTGATACAAAGATAAAGTTAAAAGTGTTGTGAAGAACAATGAATTCCACACAAAAGTAAGGAAAAACATTTTTGCTCATTTGGAAAAAATAGCAATCAAAAACCATGAAAATGCGACAAAATAGCTTATTTTCCAGAAAAGTACATCTTTCAAACAATATTATCCGTCATACCAAGCACACCTAAATGAGTGGAGCCATGCGTGCTTTCTTTTCTTTCGTTTTTCTTCTTCAGTTGCGTCTTTTTGTATCTCTAAAATAAAATGGTTAGAAGTTTTTTGTGAACATACTAAAAACATATCTTCTTTTTTTAAGAAGATTTTACTATCTGAAAATCAAACTAAAATGTGCTTTCACAAAGAAAACGATTATATGTTTTTACCCAAATTCTATCAAGTCGTGATAACATGTATTTCAACCTGTTAGATAAACCAACCAGCACAAATATAACCTGAACTGAAGATCATCATATAAATAATAAAGGAAAAATACGAAAATTAAATACGCACTACCTGAAGAGTTGATGTCACAAGTCATGAGCAACTAAGACTATATTTATAACGTTGATATAAAGAAAATACATCATCTGTTTGAACGTCTATAAACAGAAATACAAGATCCTAGACCATGAACAAATGGCAGTTACTAACTGAACGCTAATATAGCTTCTGTAATGATGATAGGCTATAATTGCGTATTTTAGTCGTTAATTACACTCTAATTTATTGTACTTTAATTGAGTTTGAGCTTTAACCGCTAGTGTTTTGCACTAACTGTGTGTTTTATGCCATGTAGGAGTGATTCCGAGCTATATAGATGTTATGGAATGAATTCAAGTGATTTGAAGCTTTGAAGTCTGAGTAAAAGTCCAGGAATTAAGCCGGGATCATGTCAGGGGTCAACTTTGATAGTTAAGAACAAACGAAGACTCGATTAGGCATATTGCGTACTGTCTAGTAAAATAGACATAACTCTTTTCTCAGAACCCCATTTGGACTATATAATATATGGTTGGAAAGATAACTCAAAGGGCTACAACTTTCATGTGTTACATTTTTTTAAATTCCAAATGGAACAGGGTGAAAAATGCGGTCGAAACCGCGATCGCGGACTTAGGCAGTGCACTTGTTAATATGCGCGGCCACTAGCGCGGTCACTAGCGCGCCCGCGCTAGTCCTAGAAACTTGTCCTTTTTAATATTGGAGAAGGTATAATTGTTTGGTCCCAACCCTACTTGGTATATATACATGGAAAAACGGTATTTTGGGAAGGTTGGACAGATTTGAGACACAGATTCGACCTAAGGAGGCAGAGACACAATAGGAGCAAGGCGGGGAATTCTTCTACGAGTTTTTCCTTCCTCTTCCTATTTTTCATTGTTGGTTATGATTTTTATTATTGTAGTTTTACATACTATTATGAATAGCTAATTTTTTATCTAGGGTTTTGATGGAACCTTTTGTAGGATAAATTCTTGTTATGTTTTTATATAATTGAGCCGTAGTATTTTCTCTATTTGTTCAACTATATTATTCTTGTGGTTGATTGAAGGGCCCTCAATTAGCTGTGCCTATTTAGTATGTATTACTTGGGAGAGAGTGCATATTTAGGTAGTTGTTGAACAACATCACTCCCGACGAATGTGAGGAATCAATTACCAAGGGTTTAAAGGTGGGATTAGGGATAACGAAACCTTGGGTGCGATCTAAGTGAGCTGTAATTAAAGCCAACTAGCGTAACTTGGGAGAGTATGTCTAGTAAATTATCGTAATTACTCGGGAGAGAATTACAACACGTAGAGCGCTCATGATCGGTAGAGAATACTTAGGCGAAATTATAGAAGACATAGCGGGAAGGATTCCGACAATTGGGGAAATCATAACTCTAGACCTCCTTAATCTTTTCTCTAACCTTCAGTATCGTTAGTGTTAATTTACTATTTTAATTTGTTAGTTAATTAGTTAAACACAAGAATCTTAATATCTATAAGTTAGGAATTGTTCAAGCTTGTCTTCTTGGTGATAGTGAACAGCTGTAGCTAAACCTTAGTTCTCTGTGGGATTCGACTCCGGACTTGTAAACCGGATTATATTTGCAACGACCGCTTTGTCCTTTTTATAAGGCATAGTTGGGCGTGATCAAAATTTGGCGCCGTTGCCGGGGAACTAACGGTGTAGTTGTAGGTGTACATATTGCTAGGTTTCAAGTTTGAACTTTTATTTTATTATTTGATTTTTTTTTTTTTTTTTTATTTTAGTTTTATTTGTTTATTTGAGAAACATGACATCATGGAATTATGAGAATTTTGTTGTTGGTAATTCTACTTTTGATCCTCCTTATGCATATTGTGAAGGAAACCACCCAGGGCAAAATTATCAAAATATTCCTGAGAGCGAGTTTTGTGCACCAACTCAATCTTATGTGTGGAATGTGTGTGATATGTGTGGTGGTCAAGATGGTCACTTTCACGGTTGTGCTTATATTTCTTACCTTCCCCCAACCCCTTACTTTGATGGTTCTTCTTTTTCTGGTGAAGTTAATAGGAGCAAAGAACCCAGGTATGAGGACCTGAAAGAGATCGAGGATATGCTAAAGTGCCTTACGAAACAATATGATGAGATACAACTGCGGGTACAAAGGCAAGGGGCAACTATTCATAACTTGGAGGCTCAAGCGAATAAATTAATTGAACCTGGTAAAGCGCAACAAGTTGACATTGTGGATAGTAGCCAATATGAGCAAGAAAGGGCTGTAGAAATTGCCATATTACTGGAGGAGTTTAAAAAAAATACGAGGATGAGCTAGAGGAGAAGGCCAGAGTAGAACACCAACAATCAATCGAACTAGATTTTGAGGATGTCGATGTTGTAGAAGAGATACTAGAGTCAACCAAGGATATTGAGGATACATATTTAGATGACTCTATTGTCATTAGTGTTGAGAATGTAGACAGTCCCAATGTTCATGTAGTTGAGCGCATTGGTCCACACTCCAAGTATTTTTCCACATTGTGTTTAGATAATGATATGGAAATAGAGTCGTCCGAGCCATTTGAGGAGTCAAGGAATGAGGAACAAAGTGCTTACATTCTGGAATTCTTCTTGCCAGAAAGTCGGGATTACACACCTCATATAAAGGCCAAGAAGTGCAGAATACTACATTATTTTATTGGGCCAGTCAAATTCGTTCCACCACCCCAGGAGCATGATCATAGAGCAGAATCAAAACTTGGGGTCCGATTCATAAGTTCAAAGTGGAGGCAGAAAGTGATTCACGTCGTGCCGCGACGTTAAATCAAGCGCTTGTTGGGAGGCAACCCAACTTTATTGCTTTCTTTTATTTCTTTTATTTATTTTTATTTTTTTAATTGTATTATTTTTGTAGTGTCAATTTTTTTATTTTCTAGGAGCATGGAAAGCAAAGGTATTGGAAGAATGCAACAGCAAACCAAATGGTTGGAACTAAGTGTGAGGTACCCGCACGAAGGACCAAGCTAGGGAGAAGTCTGAGTACCCCATGAGATGCTAGTGCTTCGGCCTTTGGCCTACCAGGGAGTCTCTTTTACCCTTTTTATTAGTTATGGTGTGCATTGGAGACAATGCTAAATTTTAAGTGTGGGGTGAGGAGATCGTCTGGGTGACTTTCTAAGCTATTTTAGTTGTGTTAGTTTGATAATTTTTTTTTTAAAAAAGATTGGACTTTTCCCGACGATGGATCTATTAGACAATTTTCTTGAGGGATTTAAGTCTAAAAAAAAATATATTTTCTTTTGTTAGGTAGTGTAATAATTCCCCCTTGGTTTCTCTTTGTGCCGCGGTTCTTTTCCAAGGGTTTTGTTTGAACCGGGTGTAGTTAATTTTTTTTAGGAATAGGAGCCATTGTGTTGAGTTTTGAATTGAAGCAATATCTCTTGACTTGGTTATGCCTTGAGAACAATGAGTACTTTGGTTGTGACGCTTAGGCTCAGTTTTTGACTCTTGTAGAAATACCTTAAATTGTATGATTTTAACTTTGCTTAACTGCTTTGACTAGAGTGTCTTGATGAATCCAATCCTGAGTGAGTTATGTGCCAAGTGTGTGTGAGGTTTAGGTGTTATTCTGTGCAGTGCATTTGATGCCTAGAACTTGCCCCGTGTTTTTGCAAAGCGAAATAGTAGTGTTGTTCAGTCTTGGAAGATATAGGCATTTTCTTGTTTAGTCAGATATGTATATTTTACCCACCTAATTGTTATGTATCGTAGTTAACCTCGTTGAGCCTATAACCCTTTTTCTTTGGCAACCACATTACAAGCCTTACCCATTTGTTTGAATTAACCATCTATTTGAACCATTGTAACCTCTCATGAGCACTTGAATTGTTTATGAACTTTGTAAAAGTTAAAGTGTGGGATGGTTGGTTTGGCTTTTGAGTGGAACTAATGAAATAAGGAGAAAGGTGCACTGTTTTGAACAATTAAGAGCCACTTGAATTGAGAAAAAAAATAGTTGTATTGCTGTAAACAAAAAAGTATTCCTTGATAAGTGGTGACTCTTGATGTAATTGTGCTTAAAAAAGTATGGGATAATATACGTTGATGTGAAGGTGGAGTTTGGTTTGACATAAGTATGGGGTTTGAATGTTAAAGTATATGTATTAAAGTGCTTAGGGAGGTGTAGTCACTCTTATATCTAAATGTATCATACCCGTCCCGCAGCCTACATTACAACCAAATAAAGTCCTACTTGATCCTAGATTGAATAAGCTCGATTAGTAGAGTAGTACACCACGGGCAAGCCTATGGTGCATCTTTTGTGGCATATGAATGTTATTTCTGAGAGTGAGTGAACTCTTTCTATCTTGAGTTCCTAAGTGCTCTTAAATTTTATTGTGTGGAACTACTCTCTTTTGTTGTGTGAGGACACTTGATTAATGAAGGAGAGGTAATGTCAGTGACCTCTATGTTAGAGTAAGTGGGTGAGTTGTGAATAATGCGTGGTACTTGTGAGTCAAATCTTAAGGTGAAGATGTTACGCTTTTGTGCTTAGTCTATTTTAAATATTCCTGGTGTGATGAGTTAGGAGAATTGTTTAAAAAAAAGGTCGTGTCTATATAAAGTGTAGTTTGATTGCACGAGGACGAGCATTGGTTTAAGTGTGGGGTGTTGATGATAGGCTATAATTGCGTATTTTAGTCGTTTATTACACTCTAATTTACTGCACTTTAATTGAGTTTGAGCTTTAACCGCTAGTGTTTTGCACTAACTATGTATTTTATGCCATGTAGGAGTGATTCTGAGCTATATAGATGTTATGGAATGAACTCAAGTGATTTTGAGCTTTGAAGTCTGAGTAAAAGTCCAAAGAATTAAGCCGGGATCGTGTCTGGGGTCAACTTTGATAGTTAAGAATAAACGAAGACTCGAGTAGGCATATTGCGCATTATCTAGTAAAGTAGACATAACTCTTTGCTCAGAACTCTATTTGGACTATACAATATATGGTTTTAAAGATAACTCAAAGGCTACAACTTTCATGTTTTACATTTTTTCAAATTCCAAACGGAACAGGGTGAAAAACACGGTTGAAACCGCGATCGCGGACTTAGGCAGTGCACTTGTTAATATGTGCGGCCACTAGCGCAGTCACTAGCGCGCCCGCGCTAGTCCAGTCCTGGAAACTTGTCCTTTTTCACATTGGTGAAGGTATAATTGTTTGTTCCCAACCCTACTTGGTATATATACATGGAAAAACAGTATTTTGGGGAGGTTGGACAGATTTGAGACACAGATTCGACCTAAGGAGGCAGAGACACAATAGGAGCAAGGCGGGAAATTCTTCTACGAGTTTTTCCTTCCTCTTCCTATTTTTCATTGTTGGTTATGACTTTTAGTATTGTAGTTTTACATACTACTATTAATAGCTAATTTGTTATCTAGGGTTTTGATGGAGCATTTTGTAGGATAAATTCTTGTTATGTTTTTATATAATTGAGCCGTAGTATTTTCTCTATTTGTTCAAATATATTATTCTTGTGGTTGATTGAAGGGCCCTCAATTAGCTGTGCCTATTTAGTATGTATTACTCAGGAGAGAGTGCATATTTAGGTAGTTGTTGAACAACATCACTCCCGACGTATGTGAGGAATCAATAACCAAGGGTTTAGAGGTGGGATTAGGTATAACGAAACCTTGAGTGTGATCTAAGTGAGCTGTAATTAAAGACAGCTAGAGTAACTTGGGAGAGTATGTCTAGTAAATTATCGTAACTACTCGGGAGAGAATTACAACACGTAGAGCGCTCATGATCGGTAGAGAATACTTAGGCGAAATTATAGAAGACATAGCGGGAAGGATTCCGACAATTGGGAAAATCATAACTCTAGACCTCCTTAATCTTTTCTCCAACCTATAGTATCTTTAGTGTTAATTTATTAGTTAGTTAGTTAAACACAAGAATCTTAATATCTATAAGTTAGAAATTGTTCAAGCTTGTATTCTTGATGATAGTGAACAACTGCAGCTAAGCCTTAGTTCTCTGTGGGATTCGACTCCGGACTTGTAAATCGGATTATATTTGCAACGACCGCTTTGTCCTTTTTATAAGGCATAGTTGGGCGTGATCAAATTTTAGCGCTGTTGCCGGGGAACATACTAAAAACATATCTTATTTTTTTAAGAAGATTTTACTATCTGAAAATCAAACTAAAATGTGTTTTCACAAAGAAAACAATTATATGTTTCTACCGAAATTCTATCAAGTCGTGATGGCATGTATTTCAACATGTTAGATAAACCAACCAGCACAAATATAACCTGAATTGAAGATCATCATATAAATAATAAAGGCAAAATACGAAAATTAAATACGCACTACCTGAAGAGCTGATGTCACAATTCATGAGCAACTAAGACTATATTTATAACGTTGATATAAAGAAAATACATCATCCGTTTGAACGTCTATAAATAGAAATACAAGATCCTAGACCATGAACAAATGGCAATTACTAACTCGAACGCTAATATATCTTCTGTAACGACCCAAATCACACCATGGATGTTAAGACTCCTAATATGACCTTCTAGATGAACCAACTCACACAATTGACCATAACACGACAATGTAAAATCTATCCTATGGTCATAATATATATAAATGCAGATAAGTCTAAAATCAACATAAAAAGTACAAAAGTATTACATCAACCCCCAAGAACTGGTATTACAAGTCACGAGCCATTAAATAAATACAACATAGTCTTAAAGTAAAAAATATACTATCCGGAATAAGAGACAGTAGATAATGTAAAGGGAAAATCCATAAGCTGTGAATCCAAACACAACAGCTTAGTCGGAAGTCTCCGAGCACGCTCGTAAGCCTCTCTTGAACACCGCTAGAACTAATGTCATGATCTACATAAAAATATGAAAAAATACAGTACGAGTACAAAGAACAACGTGCACTCAGTAAATATCAAGTCTAATCTTGATGAAGTAGCGGACAGGTTGGATAAAAACAATACTTACTTTCCATAACCAACGCAATTCATAAACATAAGCAATATAGAGATATAAAAAAAAATATAGGATTTCAAAAAGAAGGTGCAGAGATAAAAAGAATAATAACAAGCATATTTTTCAAATAAAATGATCAAAAGGTCAAATTAATACACCAAATTCGCATAGAAAAATAATATGCAACAAATAACATTTATATGAACGCTTCTGCTTAGATAAGGTGCTCCTCTAATGGTGAGCACCCTCCACTTCCAACCAAGAGGTTGTGAGTTCGAGTCACCCCAAGAGCAAGGTAGGGAATTCTTGGAAGGAGGGATGCCGAGGGTCTATAGAAAACAGCCTCTCTACCCCAGGGCAGGGGTAAGGTCTGCGTACACACTACCCTCTCCAGACCTCACTAGTGGGATTATACTGGGTTGTTATTATTGTATTGTTGTTGTTGATTCTGTTTGAGTCTAGAATGTCTATGCTTGATAAAGACTTAAGCTTTACATCAACCGACATCCTCCGAGTTTCCAACAAAATTGCACACATACTACCCAAGGTAACATGTATAATCACATGACTCCAGAGGGACAGATCCAAATCATGTAATGACCCGACCGGTCGTTTCTGGTATTTTAGCCATATTTTTCCTATTTGATGATTTACATGCGTATTTATGATTATTTGACATGCTCGGATAGTTGGTTTGGTTTCATGGGTGTTTTGGATTGAATTGGGACACTTAGTCCCTTGGTTGGAGGCTTATGTTGTAAGAGTTGACCAGAGTTGGACGTTTGTATAAATGATCCCAGAATAGTGTTTTGATAATTCCAATAGATTCGTATGGTGATCTTGGACTTAGGCATATGTCCGGATTTGAATTTGGAGGTCCCTAGGTCGATTTAGTTCTATTTGGTGAATGTTGGAAAAGTTGAAGGTTTGGAAGGTCATAGGTTTGACCGGAAGTTGACTTTGATGATATTGGATTCGTATTGTGATTCTAGAGTGGGAATAGGTCTGTTGTTTCATTTGGGACTTGTATGCAAAATTTGAGGTTATCCCAATTTGAATTGATGTGGTTTGGCATGAGTTTTGGAAGTTAGAAGTTCATTAGTTTCTTAGGCTTGAATTGAGGTGCGATTCGTTATTTTGATATTGTTTTGCGTGACTTGAGGCATCCAATAGGTCCGAGTTATGTTTTAGAATTGGTTGGTGTGTTTAGACGGGTTCCCTAGGGCCTCAGGTGTGTTTTGGATAGATTTCAGATCATGTTGGTTTGAGTTGACATTGTTGTAGTTGTTGAGTTACGGTGTTTTCGCATCTGGGGAATTTTGGTCACAGATGCGGGCTTGGAGATGCAGAAGCGGAGCTGGGCTGGAGGACCGCGGATGCGGAAGTTGGGGCACAGATGCGGAGGAGGGGTCACAGATGTGGGAGGTCGGAAGATTAATTGAGACTCGCAAATGCGAGATTCTGTCTGAAGAAGCAGAACCACAGATGCGGAGCTGTAGATGCGGTAGTTTGTCCGCAAATGCAAAAATGCTGGACAAAATATTATTTCGAAGGGTTTGGACATTTTCTCATTATTTGAAGTTGTGGAGCTCGGATAGGGGCGCTTTTTAGAGGGTTTCTATCTACAATTGAAGGGGTAAGTGTATTTTACTTTATTTTGATGTTAGATATTGACTACCCATGGATTATTACACCTAGTTTATATGAATCAAAGGTGGAATTTGAGTGTTTTTTATTATGATTTTGGAGAGTGAAAATTGATGATTTGAGGGTCTATTTGAGGTTGGATTTGGATGAAACACATAAATTTGGACTCGTATTGGAATGAGTGTTTGGGATTTATGAGTTACGTTGGTTCCGAGATGCGAGCTCATGGTTGACTTTGTATATTTGTTTCAAAATCTTAGCTTTATTGTTTGTGGTTATTTTCTGTGGCTTTTATTGATGATATTTGTCACGACTCAAACTGATGGGCTGCGACGGGCACCCGGTACCTTACTCAACCGAGTACTAACATAACGTATCTTTTCGTATCATACTATCATAGATAACTGAGCCGGAGAGGCTGCCGTGAAATAGGTAGAATACAACATGTAATACCAACTTATACATAATACATATGGGTCTCTAAGACCAAAATAACCACTCGTATACTGAACATAGGCCGACAAGGCCATACAATCTTTTACGTACATGACATCTGTCTACAAGCCTCTAAGGATACATAATTGTCATAAAGGTCGGGACCGAGCCCCGCCATACCAAACAATACAAATCTAAATCATACTAACCAAACAAGCAACTCCGGAGCAAATGGAGTGCACCAACATCTTCCGCTGAGCTGATCGCCTACTTGGAGGACTCTTGACCTGTCTATCGAGACCTGCGGGCATGAACGCAGCGTCCCCAGGCAAAAGGGACGTCAGTACGAATATTTTACCGAGTATGTAAGGCACATAAATAAGTACATAACAGACATGGAAGAAATATAGAGTAAATGACTCAACCTGTAAGTTTGGATAACTTTGTAAATCATGAAATAATTATAGTGTCATGCATATGCGTATGAATTATCAACGTATACCAGTTGATCAGGTGGTGGTGCGTATATAATGCCGTAACCTTTTCACATATATATATATATATATATATATATATATATATATATATATATATATATATATATATATATATATATATATACACACACACACACACACACATACATATACGCGTATATAACGTCGTCTGGTCATGGGTCAATGTACATGTATAAATGAATGCAATGCATGAGAAGTACGTCAATAAAATCTCTCGGAACATCATAAGACCATTATACCTCTAATTAATATCATGAAACAAACTTTATCAACTTACGTATTTTCTGAGACCCATGAGCAGACGATAGAATAATAAGACTTATGGGAGAATAAGAATATACACATCTCTAGCATTTCTACGAATAGAGTAATTTATGGAAGTTGTGCATTTGCTCGTTTCATTTGTATCGTATGGATCATGCCAAAAGGAAAGAAGGGATAGCCTTAACATACCTGGAGTAGGGAAATATTCGTATGATATTCCTGGAAAAGGTTGCACCGTACTCCTTCGGAACCGCAAAATTTTGCGTTGCTAAGGTGCTAATAATTCCTGTTGGGATTGTTTGGTTGCAAGAATTTTGTTGAAAGCTTGTAGGATAATTCTAACGCCTGGTATTGTGTTTGTATTCAAGACAATGAGAAAATGAAGTGTTCTTGTTCATTACTGTTACAAGTCTTAGCTTTCAAAATAAGAGAATGAAATGTTCTTGTACTTTAATACATTGCTTTTACAAATAAAATATTAGGAATGATGTGTGTTATAATTAAAACATTATTTGCCACCAAGCCCAAATGACTAAGAGTCATTGTTAAGAGTTGGCTTACTGCCACGTGGGGTGGGGGATTTTAGTCTTATCCAACAACCAATTAATTAATTAGGTGATATTTCGTTACCCGGTAATTAATTAATTACCCGCATAATTAAGAATTATCTCAAATTACTTAAAATTTTACTTATTTTAAATTCCCTTTTATATATCATACTATCATGGTCATATGGTATCTTGTATGGTACTAGTCCATAAATATCGGGTATTAACGCTCGACCCGTATTTTATCCCAACATGCCAAACTTGGACAAAAATTCATTTTCTTTGACTTGCTTCCCCTCTCACCTTCACGAATTTACTCATCACTTGTTTGAAATAGCATAATCCTTATAATCTCCAAACAATCTTTTCCTTGGACTGATGTCAATTACCTTACGACAAATTCAACGTACAATACTATAGGGTGCAACATCATCGTAATTTAATACTGCAAAGCGTAACATCATCGTAATGTAGTACTGCAAAGGCGTAACATCATCATAATATAATACTGCGGGATGAAATATCGACGTAATATTGCGGGGCGTAACATCATTCCCCCCCTTTGGAACATTCGTCCTCGATGTTGATTGATGCTCTTATCATTTTCATAACTTATAGCTCTTGTGAATACCTTAATACTCTCCTTTCCATTTAGGCAGTTGTTCATTTAATAAATCAAAAGTCTAGGGTATTCCCCCCTTTAGTCCTCTTTCTCATACCATGAATTGTGGTCGAAATCTTTCCAATCTCGTAACTGTTGCTACCTCCCGTCATGCAGCCTGTATGACTCTGACCTTGTAAGTGCGCCTTATGCGACTCTTCTTTCCTTTTCCCTCCAGCTTTTAGCTAATCTCTAGGCCTCACTTTGTAAATATATACAGAGCTTGACAAGATGTCCCTCTGGGCATCTATAGGTATACTTGATGTTCTTTGCTCGATACTTTGTTGAACTTACGAATATTGCTATATGTTATTTCATAGATCCATTTATCCATCCGTATGACTTTACTGCATCTAGCTGGGTCATACTATACCATGACTCTTACTTCGATTTATAGTTACTGAGGTCTACGACCAAACTCCAGGTTACTGTTTCGCTGCTTATCATATATGTATAAGTCTAAGTCCTTTAATGCTTCCTCATTACTGTTCATCTTAGAAATGATGGCCTAATCTCATCTCGTACTTTGTAACATTTATCCATCCATTGTCGATTCACCTCAATGTTGATCTACAATCATCCATTGATAACTTGAAACTTCTTACGTAATACATTGCCACTAGGTCTTATGTTGCATCGAGGAATATTTGAAGTGATTTTCCTGATCTACTTGGCGGCGATACTGAAACACCAAATAAACGGTCACATCTGAAGTCAAGAAGACTCATAAGTACGCTGACTCCTTATCAGATATTTTGCATGATTCTACTAACGCGAACGGCCTGATCCCATAAGAGTAATGGCACGATTTAATGTCGTGGTGTACAGCCCGATCCGATTAAAAATACTTTTGAGGCATTCATCCCGATCCCATAATAATCGTGTACACTATCGAGGCTCGACCGGTCGAAACCAAAGAAGCATCTCATAATATTGCTGAGATCGTACGGCCTGATCCCTAATAATACTATTAAGGCATTAAGCCCGATCCCATATGAATAATGAAGCTTGACGGGTCACTAGCCCCATTCATGAATATATATGAGAGTTATGAACTTCAAGAAGCTTTCATACAAATAAGTACAATGCGGGATAATTCCACAAAAGAAAGTATAAGATCCAAGACTAACCATGTAGCTCGTCAAGTATTTAAGGAAGCAAGGTTCGATACTCTATACAAGCTCGGTCTCAGGCTAAATATGATAATTAAAGCATGTAAGTAGGCAATGATAACTCAAATAATACAATTAAAGCATGGTGTGAGTCTAAGTCTACCTGGACCTAATCAGGAATTCTAGCACACGCACGGACACTCATCACCTCATATGTGCGTAGCTCCCACAACATGTAGCACATAATAAATATAACACCTACGGGGTAAATTCCCCCTCACAAGGTTAGACAGGAGACTTACCTCGCTCTGAAATCTGATTACCGGCTCCAACACCTCTCTAGCACCTTAAACCAATGCCAAACGATCCGAAACAAGTCAAAGAGCGTGCAAACCAATCAAAATATACTACAAGACTCGTAATTTAACAATTAGAAACAATTCCCATCTCCACAAAAAAATTCAACAAATTCAACCCCCAGGCCTACATGCTCTGATTCTAGAAAAATTCAAAAATAAACATTACCTATGGCACCGCGAACTCAAATATATAATTTATTTTCAATTTCGTGGTCAAATTCAAAAATTATCATTTCTAGGTTTTCTTCCAAAATCTCACAATTCCTACTAATTTTCATGTTAAAATCCATATAGAATACATGTAGTTAACTCAAAATTAGTAGGAATCATATACCTCATGATATTTGATGAAAATATCCCTCAAAAGAGCTCTCAAATTCGTCCAAACCAAGTGAAAGTGAGAAATGAGCTAAGTCCTGTATCAAAAATGCAATCTGCCCAGATCTTTCTCTTCGCGGTCGTGAAAGAAGCCTCATGATCGCGAAGTCCAAAAACATTCGGGTGCCCAAATTTTCTTCATGTTCATGACCTCCAGTTCACCATGCTCCCTGCCTCATGCCCTTCGTGTTCGCGGTCCCCCAGCTACATTCGCGAAGGCCAACAACCTTCCAGCCCAAACACCTCATCCTTTTCCGCGTTCTTGAGGTTGGCTCCGCATTCGCGAAAAGGAGCCAGGTCCTCTATTGCGTTCATGAAGAGAAACCTGAGGTCCCCCTCACCAGCCTTCTTCATAATCACGGTACTGCCTTTGCGATCGCGCAACACACCAACAACTTCAGCCAACTTCAAGTTTGCTCCGGGTGGTCCGAAACTTCCCCGAGCCACCCGGGACCCCATCCAAATGTACTAACAAGTCCGTAAACATAATATGGACCTACTCGAAGTCTCGAAATACGTAAAATAACATCAGAACCAAGAATCGCACCTCAAAACCAAATTAATCAACTTCTAAACTTTAAACTCATTCCAACTAACTCCGAATGCGGCGAATCATAATGACACAAAATTTTATGCACAAGTCAAAAATCACAATATGACCCTATTACAAGGCTCAGAATCCCAAACAGATATCGATAACACCAAAGTCTACTTCAATCAAACTTAGAAAAACTCTAAAACCTTCAAGATACCAACTTTCAATAATAAGCGCTGAAACGCTCCCAGTCCACCTGGAACTCGATCCAAACATATTCCCAATTCCAAAATCATCATACAAACCTACTGAAACCTTCAAATCCTAATTTTGAGGTCGTTTACTCAAAAGCCAAACCTTGATCAACCCTTCCAAATTAGAGCTTCTGAATTGAGAATTATTTTTTCAAATCAACTCCGAATTTATCGAAAATCAAAATGACTACACGTGCAAGTCATAATATATAAAGTGAATCTACTCAAGGTCTCGAACTACCGAACGACATGCTAGAGCTCAAAATGAAAGGTCGGGTCATTACACCTATGCACACACGATCCAAGGTAACATGGGTAATCACGTGACTCTAGAGGGTTGGATCCAATTCCATGCAACATATCAAATATTAATATCTCAATAATTAGTCATCAATCAGCACAAAATGTCCTATCGTTCCATAATCAGCTCAACTACATGAAATGTCTCATTGTGCCAAACCTCAGTCTATATACAGATATGTATGCATATGCATAAGAGATTAGTACATGTGATGCATATTGACAAGAGAGACAAACATAATGGATGTATGCAAGTGTATAAATTATGACTACGGCTACAACATATAATCCAACATACCAAAATAGCATATTATGCCCAAATAAGGAAGCAAAATCCTAGACATAATTTCTAGCATAAATAAGATTACTCAAGTAGTCACACAAATAATTAAAGCATAATACAAGTAGAACAAGTATCAAAACAAGGCATAAAAAGCCTAAAACATACCCCCCCCCAAACATAGTACAACCTAGATATTTGTATATATTGTAACACTCCGCAAATTCGGCTTAGGTATGAATGAGTTAAAGGAGTAGTAGGGTTATATTTTGGACATGTGAAGTCCTATCGGGATGATTATGGGAGAAAATAGTTGTTTCAAAATCAAGATGGAAGGTGAGGTGCATAAGATTTGACAAAATCGACTAAGTTTGCAGAAGGTCTGTCTTCCAGCAGGGTTTAGTGAACATGTGTAAGGAATTTGGGAAAACTCAAAGCACCAAAGTTGTAGGCCTTTGAAATAAAATATATTATAGAGCCCGAATGGATCTCTGTGCAAAAAGTTATGCGCGTTTTACAGAACAGTATGCGATATGCGTGCCCTGTAGCGCACCCCTAGCGCGGTCGCGCTTCTTTTGAGGCAGTGTTACTGCCGTTTTGTGCGGTCAGTAGCGCGGCCAGTTCTTCAGGTGCGCAGGCGCGCTCGTCGGGGGTCGTTTTAAAGCCCTACTTCGTCTCCCACAGCTCCAAAACATAAAAACTTGCTCTAGAAAGACGAACTCTCAAAAACCTAACACCACCCAAGGTAAGTTTTAATGGTGATTCTAAGTTAATTTCAATTTCCCAACATCTTATTAACATGGGTAAACCCTCCAAATCATTAGATATTTGATTGGGGGATCATTGTTGAGAGAAGGAACCCTAGAACTCGAATTCAAGAAGATTGAACGTCAAGAAGGTAATATCTTCACCCTCTAATTGATTTTATCATTGAATTAATGATTATAAACCCTAGTTCATGAGATATGAGTTGATGGGTTTGGTAGAAAAGCGTGAACAATTATAGGTTTGGGGTGTTGATTGTTGATTGTTGGTTAAGGGTGTTGTTTACTTTATGGGTGATAAAGAATAATGTTGATTATAACCATTTGAGACTTTAGAATTTATCTAGGAACAAGAGAATGGGTTATTGGGTGTAGAGACACCATTAATAAGGACTATGAAGCTTTATGTCACCAAGTGTTTGAGAAAATGCTTAAGTGATCAAAACATGAGAATTATTGCTAATATGGAATCGCTTTGACTTGTATTGATATAGATTAAAGTTGAAAGGGTTGGCAAATGTTGTATTACGCTCAAGGGCAGGAAGTTAAGGTATGTGAGGCTAACTCTCTATGTTTGGGAATTTTAATGATTCTCCCTACACTACGTTTCTTTTACGACGTTACCAATTGCCTCAGAAATATAGTTAAGCCTAGTTCCTTGAATAGTTGTAGAACTTCTATTCTCTAGCTTCATAACTCGTTCACCACTTTCATTCTGAACGTTGTGAGCTCAGTGCGTATTCAATATAGACTTGGGTTTGATGCCCCCGAGTCTTAGTATAGATTACTCAGTATGCCATAAACAGTTGAAGTTTCAGTGTTCATAATTAGTTCAAGAATACATGTCTCAGTCTAGTCCTATTCAGTATTCCAGTATTATGTAACTCAGTGTCATCC
Source organism: Nicotiana attenuata (assembly GCF_001879085.1). NCBI lineage: Eukaryota > Viridiplantae > Streptophyta > Magnoliopsida > Solanales > Solanaceae > Nicotiana > Nicotiana attenuata. The sequence goes on along the minus strand of NW_017670410.1, from coordinate 552,447 downwards.
AGTATTCCATTATCATGTAACTCAATGTGATTCAGTATTTCACTATCATGTATTGCAGTTTGATTCTCAAGGCCTGAGGCCATAGCTTGTGCACATATATGTTGGGCCCGAGGCCGTAGCTTATTCAGATAAACAGGTTGTTCATCATTCATAAGAGGGAGTATTCATATCCTTACTTCCTTTGTTCAATTTAGTTATCAGTTATCATTTAAGTTACCAGTTATCAGTTATCAGTTCAGTTATCAGTTATCAGTTATCAGTTATCATTTCAGATTTTGTTTCAATAGTATCATTTCAGTACCAATTATCAATTCTTAGTTATCAACTTATTTCAGTTTCAGCATTTATAATTCTTTCTTTCAGTTGCTTTACATACCAGTGCAATTTCAATGTACTGACGTCCCTTTTGCCCGGGGCTTGCATCTCACGATGCAGGTAATGATTTACAGGTTGATGATTCAGAGCACTAGGATTCTCGTACCAGCTGTTTGGTGATCCAGTTCTTTCGGGGCATTATCATCACTTTACTGTCTTTCAGTATTTACAGGCATTCAGTATTTTCAGTACTTCATTAGAGGCTTCATAGACTAGAGTAACAGTTAGACAGAGTCTCAGGCTTTTCATGTTAAGCAATGTTGGCTACATATATGTTTCAGACTTGTTTTAGTATTTCCGCACTTTGATTTATATCATCCAGACTTTCAGTATATCAGCATGTGTAAGTTTATCTTCCGCATTCATTATGTTATGATATCACATGTTGATTCAGCCAGCCAGTTGGTTCGCTCAGTCACATGTAGTTAGGCACCGAGTGCCGTGTTACGTCCACGCCTAGGTTAGGAGCGTGACATATATGCTCGCTACCTCGTATATATGTCACCCTAAAATGTATCATGTAGTACATAAGTTCATTCTAGGAAATATTTCCTCAAGTCAAAGTTAGCTAGGATACTTACCTTCTCTAAAGTAGGCTCTAACCTTACGAAATGTATTTTCCTCTATCATCGGCCTCCAAACATCAAAAATCTAGCTAAAGGATACTCAAATAGGTCAAATAAATCTAATGGGATCGATTCCAAATGATAAAGCTTCGATCTTTAATAAAATATCAAAAGTCAACAAAAGGTTAACCTGGACCACATGGTTAAATCCCAAAACAAAAGTTGAATCTCATTGATCTATTTGAATTCAAATATGTGATTAGTTTCTAAATATAATTCTAATCCAGCAATCAAAATCCCAAAATACACTTTCTTAACCTTTACGTCAAAACCCTTTTTTTCTCTTTTAGATTCCTTGATTTAAAGGCAAAACCAATGATTGATACAAGTAACAATAGTAGATCTAGGTTAGGATTTATTACCCTAATGATATAGTTAAAATCTCCTTCAAAACTCTCCCAAATCCATATTTTGTATCTCACCAAATAATAAAATATATCTATGTACGAAATGAGGCTTTACAACAAAAAGCTGAAGTTTTAGCAAAAAAGCCAAGAATTGATGAGCCAACCGATCGTATTGAGTTCTGGCATCTCGTTTCGTGATTTGAAACTTCCCATAGGTCCATTTGATATTTTATAACTTGAGGGTATGGGTGATTTTTGTCCCAATAGGTTTGGGAGTAATTTGGAACACTTAGTTCCTAAATAGAAGCTTTAAGTTGGAAGAGTTGACCAAAGTTTGACTTTTGGGTAAACAGACTTAGAATCGAGTTTGGATGATCCATGTAAGTTGTTATCATGATGTTAGACTTGTACATATGTTCAGATTGGGTTTTGGATATTCCTAGAAGGATTTGATGCCATTTATCGAAAGTTGACAATTTGAAGAATAAAGAGTTCATAAGTTTGGCACATAGAGAAATGTGAGCGGATTAAGTTATAATGGCACATGAGTTGTCTGTGCGAATTAATTACGGTATTATGACTGGATCGGGTTACACACTGAAATAGTGATATGATTAGATTGGGTTGCACGCCGTAATGGTATTATGATTGGATTGAGTTGCAAGATGCAATAATATTATGTTTATATGATTATGTCACGACCCAATTCCCGAACCCGGTCGTGATGGCGCCTCTCGTGAAGACAAGGCCAGCCAACAAACCCATATCGCCTCTTCAAAAATAACTAAACATTAATAAACAGTTTAAAAGTGATTTAATGATATAACTAACGGAAGCACAACCCGACACAACCCTAATCGGGGGTGTCACAAGTCACGAGCATCTATAAGAATGTAATTACATTTACAAGTCTAGAAATACACTGGACAGGAATAAGGAATAACATAGAAAGAAACGGTGCTGTGAACGCTGGCAGTCACCTCGCTAAGCTACTACAGCTCTGCCTCCAAACAGCAATACCCGCTACCGGGTGAATAAATACCTACAACTGCACACGAGGTGCGGTGAGTAAAGTGAGTACTCTAACTCAATGAGTAATAAAGGTAAATAACAACTGAGCAGTAAGAAATCACGTAAAGCAACCAACATGCTGTATAGAAGCAGGGTACAATCCTTTGAGAAAACAGTGAAGCTGTGAAATCTTTAGAAATATCTTGGCTCAGTTTAAACCTCCTTTGAAAATAGTCTTTTCAACAGTTGCGAAATAATTTCAGAAACAATTAGTGCTGATATGCACAGAAATCCGCCCCTCGGGCACAAATACCGCAGTATAACAAGTAAAGACAAGTAAGTATGCAAGATGAGCACATAAAAGCTCGCCCCTCGGGCTACCTCACAGTCACTCATATCAGCCCCTCGGGCTCACTCTCAGAAAACACTCGTATCAGCCCCTCGGGCTCAGTATCAATCACTCAGCATAATGGGTACCCGCGCTCACTGTGGGTGTGCAGACTCCAGAGGGGCCCCTTACGGCCCAAGTGCTATATCAACATAAGGCCTGAAAGCTTTCTCACATCACTCATAAGGCCTGAAAGCCTCCTCACATCACTCACAAGGCCTGAAAGCCTTCTCACATCACTCATAAGGCCTGAAAGCCTTCTCACGTCACTCAAGCCACCTCGTGGCATATAAATGTATCTCAGGCCCTCGGCCTCATATCACTCAGCATATCCTCACATATGGCCCTCGGCCTCACTCAGTCTGAAAATCATCACAAGCCCCTCGGGCATTTGTAAAATAGTAGTTCTCAGCCCAAAATATCATTTAAGTTTCAAATCTGAGTAAAACTGGCTGAGTTTGTAAAACAGTAGATATCAACAGGACTGAGTTCAAATAATGCGTCAAAACAGTGAGGAAACAGTGATAAAAATCCACGAAGGGTTCAGATAATTGGCACGAAGCCAAAATATGGCAATCAGCCCAAATCATGATACTAACAAATAAGTTTCAGTCAAATACGCGGTAAAATCATCAATCGGGACGGACCAAGTCACAATCCCCAATGGTGCTCTACCCCACGCTCGCTATCCGGCGTGCAAGTCACCTCAACACAGCACTACGATGTGCAATCCGGGGTTTCAAACCCTCAAAATATCATTTACAATCATTACTCACCTCGAACCGGCGAAATCTCTAGCTCGCGACGCCTTTGCCCCTCAAATCGGCCTCCACGCGCGTCGAATCTATCCAAAACCAGAACGAATACGTCACAATATGCCAATGGAACAATAAACAATCGAAAAAATATTAAAAATCTCAAAATTGGCAAAACCCGAGCCCCGGGCCCACTTCTCGAAACTCAGAAATTTTCATATCAACGGGTTCCTTATCTCGCCACGAGTCTAACCATACCAAAATTACTAATTTCCGATAACATTTCGACCCTCAAATCCTCAAATATATCCAAGAGGGTTTTCAAACTTTTCCAACTTAATATCACCAATTACATGTTAAAAATAACAATGGATTCGGGTAATCTAACCAAAATTGAGTTAAGAACACTTACCCCGATGTTATTCTTGAAAATCTCTCGAAAAATCGCCTCACCCAAGCTCCCTTGGTTCAAAAATGAAAGAGTGAGACGAGTTTGGACTTTATTCTGCTGCCCAGGGATTTGTTCTTCGCGTTCGCGGTCCTCCTCTCGCGTTCGCGAAGAATAAAATTTTCAAAAATCATTTTTCAAACTCTTCTCGGACAGCCTCTAGTATAATAGCCATAACTTTTGCTGCAAATGTCCAAATAACTATTATAATATGTTTCTAGATTCAAAGAGCTACAACTTTTGTTTTTGAATCATCTCAAAATTCGTTGTAGATTGAGAAATACGAGCCTCCGAAGTAAGACCTGCGCAACAAAATTTCTTCTTCTTCGCGAACGCGAGGCTCTCTTCGCGAACGCGAAGAACAAAATCCCAGAAGAGAAATCCTTCTTCGCGAACGAGAGGGGACCCTCGCGGACGCGAAGAACAATACCAGATACCAGCTTCAGCTATTGCAAAACAGCCCGAAATGATCCGAAACCACCCCGAAACACATCCGAGGCCCCCGGGACCTCGACCAAAAGCACCAACACATCCTAAAACCTCATTCAAACTTGTTCCAATCACCAAAACACCTCAAACAACACCAAAACCATCAATTCACATCGAATTCAAGCCTAAGTTTTCCAAAAACTTCCGCAACACGCATTTGATCAAAAACCCAACCAAACGACGTTCGAATGACCTAAAATTTTGCACACACATCACAAATCATATAACGAAGCTACAGCAACTCTCAGAATTCCATTCCGACTCCCGGATCAAAATCTCGCCTACCAACCGGAAATCGCCAAAATACTAACTTCGCCAATTCAAGCCTAATTCTACACCGGACCTCCAAAAACAATTCCGATCATGCTCCTAAGTCAAAAATCACCCAGTGAAGCTAACCAAATCATAAAAACTCCGATCCGAGCTCGTATACAAATAAATCAATTCTTGGTCAAACCTTTCAAATTCCAAGCTTTCAACTGAAACTGTTCTTTCAAATTCATTCCAAATTTTCCTGACAACCAAAACCAACGATCTACATTAGTCATAATACATAACACGGGGCAAGTCATGCCCGAGAACTGGCGATCAAAGTGCAAAAGCTCAAAACGACCGGTCGGGTCGTTACAGATTATGGCACAATGAGATATTCCATGTCGAGCTTGGATATGGATCCATCACTCTAGAGTCATGTGATCAACTATGTTACATTGGGCCCTATGAGAGTAGGCACCCATACAGTGTTGATTGTGTGTGATGTGAGAGGCACTTGTGCCAAGCACACGAGGAGTGTTGACTGATTATTGATTGATACTGATTCGATGGAAAGGTTGAGTCTTAAGCATGCATTGACATTCTAGACTCATGTATAAACATATTCATATCATTGACATATGCACATTAATGTGTGGGACTTGTAAGTGGATTGATGGACACTTGGGGAGCGTTGGCTTTATGTATATGTTGAGTCTTCATCATGCATAGATATTTTAGACTCATTTAAGAGCATTCATATAAAATTCTTTTGAGAATAGATGTAATGTTGGGACTTTATCATGCATAGACACTCTATATTCATGTAAAAGTATTCGAGCAAATGCTACCTGATGCATATCCCCATTGCATGCGGATTTGGTGCATTTTTATATGCGTTTAACCTGGTTATTTAGAAAAGCATGCTTATTACCTTCTTCTTTGATTGAGCATCTTATTATTGATATTTGATGTTCCTTGGCTATTTCCCTGTTATTGTATATGCTTATGAGCTGCACAGGTTATATAAAATGAGTATCTTTTGACTAAACCTTGCCACTACTTCATTGAGATTAATCTTGATACTTACTGAGTGCATGGGGCCAGTTGTACTCATACTACACTTATGCACCTTGCGTGTAGATTTTGGAGTTGAGTTATTGTGGAAGCTGAAGGCTAGAATTGAAGATGTACCAACGTCCCAAATACAAGCTACCATTTGTTCATGGTAGTATAGGACTTATATTTCTATTTATGTAAATTCGAAATAGATGATGTATTTTCTTCACACCAATATAGTACTTCTTAATCTTAGTGGCTCAAAACGTGTATTAGCAGTTCTTGGGGATATTTGTATTAATTTCTGCATTCTTATTTTATTATTCATCTGATGGTCTTCAGTTCGAGCTATGTTATAAGTTGGTTGGCTTACCTAGCGGGTTGGGTTAGATGCCATCATGACTTGGTGGGATTTGGATCGTGACAAGTTGGTATCATAGCTCTAGGTACATAAATTCTATGAGTTACAGGCAAATATCTAGTAGAGTCTAGCGAACCGATATTATAATATCCATACTTATCTTCGAGAGGCTACAGGGCATCCAAGAAACTTCTCTTTCCTTCTTTCCATATCGTGTGACTTTGTTTCATCTTGAAGTCTAAATCTTCAATATCTTTCTATTCGTTCGTATGCGATGTTGTGAACTCGATATCAGTTGGGCATTGGCGGCTTGTGATGATGTCGCACATGCGATATGAGATATTTTCTTGTGATTTGAGGGTAGGCTATTCTAAAGGACTTGTGGCCAGGTATGGACTATGACTTTGGCTCAAGGGACTCAATTAATTGAGCATGTGATTTTGGATTCTTATGTTTGGTTGAATTCCTAGAAATGGGGTGATGGCATAGTGAGCAATAAGATAGCCATATTTTCACAGTTGGTTGCTATGGAATTTAGTGGGTGCTACCACAGCCTTGAAATAAAATGGAGAAGATTATTCTAAAGTGAAGTGGAAGAGTTAACGAGGCAGCTTTTAAATACATGTTATATGTCAAAGGAATACACTTAAAAGGTTTGGATGTGATGAAAAGGATTTGCTAGAGTTGAAAAGGGAATATGGATGCTTGATCATAATCTCAGTGTGTGGTACAATATTAAGGTATGTATGTATTGATGGACCTTTCAGTTGTTCATCAGCGGAATGAAACAGATTCTTATAGCATATGGACCAGTGTAGACTCTAAAGGATCAATTTATTACATAGAGGTTATAACCATGGTAAGATCAAATAAAGAGGTTGCATTATGGCTAAACATGTGGGTTATCTCTTGTGAGAAGTTTGAGGTTGTATGACTTCTTATGAGGTTCTTATGAAGAGTTTTCTTTTTATCCAGTGGAATTTATGTGTTACGATGAGAGTTTGGATCGTTTGAGGAAGATTACATGTCACAACCCAAAACAACCCACGGGGTCGTGATGGTGCCTTACATCGCTCGCTAGGCAAGCCAACACAAGACAATAAATATGAGAGAAATGAAACTAACGCTTAATAACAAAATGATAACATAAAACAACCATAATTCAGAAGCATACAAAATAAGTCTAAGGATCATCACTAACATTCAACCATCCCAAGACATGGAGTCACGAGTACATGAGCTGCTAGAGTATACTAAATACATTATCATGAAAAAATACAATATTGTCTGGTAAAAGAAATAGTATAGAGGAAATGGAAAGATGAATCTAAGGCATGTGAATGGTGTGCAGCTCTACCTTGAATCACCTATCTGGAATCCGCTAAGAACCTCTTGGGACTCTGCTGGTACCAATGTTTGACTCTACACAAGAAGTGCAAGGTGTAGTATGAGTACAACCGACCCAATGTACGAGCCTAACCCCGATGAGGTAGTGATGAGGCTAAGATAAGACACCTGCATATAAGCCTATACAGTTAAGTAACGAGAAATAAAGATAGGAAAAATAAAATATCAATTACAATAATAGAGTAACATGTAAGAGAGTCAATAAGTACATGAGTAAAGAGATGTAAAATGAGAAAGTTAATGTAAAGATCCGGTCGGTCGTTTTGTGAATTTCAGCCTCGTTCCCCTATTTGATGCTACCTATATGTGTAATTATTATTATTGACTTCCGGGTATGGTTGATTTGATTTCGGGAAGGTTTTGGATTGAATTGGAACACTTAGTTCTTAGTTTTGAAACTTAAGTTGGAAGTGTTGACCAAGTTTGACATTTGTTTATTTGACCGCGGATAAGAGTTTTGATATTTTCTTTAGGTCCATATGGTGATTTTGTTGTATGTACGGATTTGGAGGTTTCTAGGTTAATTTGGCTCTAATTCGTGAAAGTTAGAAGTTTGAAAGTTTAGAAGTTTATAGGTTTGACCCATAGTTGACATTGTGGTTATCAATTTCCATTTGGGATTTCAAGCCTTCTAATAGCTTCGTGTGGTGATTTATGACTTGTTTATAAAATTTGAGGTCATTCCAAGTTGTTTAGGCATGTTCGATGTAAATTTGGAATTCGAAAATTTGAAATAGTTCATTAAGCTTGAATTGGTGAGAGATTTGCCGTTTGATGTTATTTTGTGTGATTTGAGGCCTCAAGTAGGTCCATGTTATGTTTTGGGATTGGTTGGTGTGATAGGACTGGGTCTCAGGGGCCTCGTGTGTGTTTCGGATGGGTTTCAAACCATATCTCTCATGTTTGGAGCTGCTCGTGTTCTGGTGTTCATCGCGATTGGAGATGAGGTATCGCGACCATGGAGTGTGTTTGGTGGCTGGTAGTCATTTCTTCTTCATTCAGGTTGGGCGTGATGCGTTCGCGGAGAATGGTGGGCAGTGGCCTTCGCGTTCGCGATCTGGGCGTCATGTTCACATAGAAGGGAAGGTCGGATGAGTGCTAGGCTATTGGCCTTCGCGTTCGTGGGTGGGCAACCGCGTTCGCATAGACCAGTGGTTTTGAAGCATCACGTTCGCGAATGCCAGACCGCATCCGCGAAGGGTATCTTTGGGGCCAATTTTAGCTTGTGCTTCGCAATTGCATAGTAGGTCCTGCGATCCCAAAGGGTACCCTAGGCAGACTTAAATATTTATATCGAGGGTTTGAGTTATTTTATCATATTTTGAGATTGGGAACTCGGTTTTTGGTGATTTTTTAGGGGATTTTCATGATTTCGATTGGGATAAGTATTCTTGACTCGGATTTAATTATTATTCATGATTCATCCTTGATTTTAGCATTTGATTGATGAATCTAAGTGAAGAGAATTAGGGATTTTAGCACAATTTTTCTAATAGGACTTCGAACCCCGATTCGAAGTTGGATTTGGATGAAACTTGTATGGTTGGCCTTGTATTTAAATGAGTATTCGGAATTTGTGACTCTTGTCGGGTTCCAGGAGGCGGGTCGGGGTTAAATTTTTGGTTGATTTTTTTATTTTTTATAAATATCGAAGCTTTATTAATTAAAATCAATTTCTACAGCCGTGTTTGATATTATTGAGTTGTTTTTGCCAGATTTGACCCGTTTGGAGGCCAATTCGAGAGGCAAGGGCTTTTTAGAGTATTGATTTGGCTTATTTGAGGTAAGTATCATGCTTAACCTTGTGTGGGAGAATACGTATTAGGATTTGGCCTTAATTTTCTATTTGTATTATGTGAAAAGCGACGTGTACACGAGGTGACGAGTGTGTACACAGGCGTATATGTGGTTTATGACCGGATTAGGTCTTAGGCTATTAATATGCCTCAAATTGGGGTTGTTTTCTATATGAAACATGCTTAATCACTTTGTGATTACATGATCATGATCGCTACATTTGACTTAGCCATAGTCATGCTTTATTGTTGAATACTCCTCTACACTTTTACATTATTTTCATGTCCTTGTGCACTTTGTTGTTAAGCTGTGAGCTTATATCTTGATAAAACTTTGGGTATTGTTGTTTTGTAATATTGTGGCATATGTGGACACGTTGTGCAGGTTGATTGATGTTGTGTGGTATATAAAGGTGGCGAGATACGTGTGCGACACCATAAGGGAGGCATTTCATTGTGACGCGCATGCAGCGAGATAAGGGTGAATTATACATACGCGGCGACATAAGGGAGGCATTTCATTGTGACGTGCATGCGGTGAAATAAGGGTGGCATTGTTAATGATGTTATGTCATGACTCGGGGTGCCTTTTTGGATTTTGTTTATGTGTGAAACGGGATTGATATTTGATTTCTTACATGTTTCTTATACACTTCCGTCTTGTATTTTAATGAGCAATTAGTTGAATTGACGTGCTATTACATGCCCCACTTCTTTGACGATTTGTTGACTAAAAAGAGTTTTCTACATTGAGTAGTTCACACATGCTCTACGAGATGGTTGATATTGTTCTTCCTTATATATATATTCTGTTGCCAGTTATTGATATTTGCACAGGTTTTTGACTAGTGAGTATCATATGACTTGAACCTCGTCACTACTTTATATTTAGTCTTGATACTTACTAGGTACCGACTGTAGTGTACTCATACTATGCTTCTGCATATTCTTTGTGTAGATCCAGGTACTTCGGATCGATAGAGAGGCGTGCTTGAGCTGATTGGAGACTTCAAGGTATCCATGTTGTTCCATTTGCAAGCCTCGAAGTCTCCCTCTTTACTTTATTTCTACTGTTTAAGTATTCCAAATAGTATTGTACTCTTAGAGACTTGATATGTATTCCATGTAAAGCTTATGACTCAGTATTGCCGATTTTTGGGAAGTTGATTATTATGTCCACATTTGGTTGTATTATCGCATTTTGCAGTTTTTGTTAAATTTGAAGTGTTATATTTTGATTGATATCGTTATGTGATAGGCTTACCTAGTCTTAGAGACTAGGTGCCATCACTACCCATATGGTAGGATTTGGGTCATGACAAGTTGGTATTAAAGCTCTAGGTTCATAGGTTCTACAAGTCATGATCAAGTTTAGTAGAGTCTTGCGGATCGGTATGTAGGGGTGGGCATCGGTCGGTTCGGTTCGGTTGTGAATATTATCGGTTTAGCATATCAATTATCGGTTTATAAATATGCTAAACCAATAACCGAACCGATAAGATATCGGTTATCGGTTAATCGGTTATCGATCGTTATCGGTTCGCTTATCGGTTTACCGATAAAATAACTCAATCTAGAGGTAAGAAGCATAGTGTGTAGCGTACACATACTTAATTTCAATCATTGAAGTTTGCGTAGTCAGATTCCAAGCATAGCCATAGTTTGGTCCGCTAACCCAAATTCCCCGGTTAATGGCACAAATGCAACTTCCAGTAATGGAAAATGTAACTTTTATTAACAAACATATATATATCTGAAGCCCTGTTAATGGCACAAATGCAACTTCTACTATTGATGGAATGAAGACACTGAAGGATGTATTGTGAAGACTTGAAGAATGAAGAGTGCGCACTGCGGCTAAGAAAAGTTCTGAGAAAACAAGAATGAACTAAAGTTCTAAATCCTAAATATATTTATATACTTAAGGCGAGGTCATAATTTTATTAATTCTTATTGGGTTATCGGTTAACCCATTAATAAAATTGGGCAAACCGAGGCCCGAAATGATAATCCAATAGTAAAAAAACACTAAACCGTTATCGAACCGTTAACCCAATAACCCAATACGGATAACCCAATAAGCTTTGTTCGGTTCGGATTATCGGTTTTACCCGATATATGTCCAGCCCTATCTGTATGGAGATGTCTTTACTTATCTTCGAGAGGCTACCAAACTATTAGGAAACTTCACTTTCTTTTGGTATGTATCATGCGGATTTGTTTATTCCAAAGTATGAATCTTTACCCTTCTATTCTCTCACATATCGTGGAACTCCCTTTACTGTATCGGTTGATCAGACACCTGCTGTCACACCTCCTTTTTTTACCCGAAAGGGATATAAGGGAGTTTTTCCAATTTAAGTGATAATCGAAATGGGATTATTTATATCAAATTCAGAGTCACCACTTGGGATAATTTATGGTGTCCCAAGTCACCGATTTAAAATCCCGAATCGAGGAAGTTTGACTCTGTTTAACAGTACGCGAAACACAGAAATTCGGGTAAGGAATTCAGTTAACCCGGGAGAAGGTGTTAAGCATTCCCGAGTTCCGTGGTTTTAGCTCGGTCGCTTTAATCATATACCTGGCTTATTAAATTGTCTAATTACATGTTTTGGAACCTATGTGCATTTTACCTCTTTTAATTAAGAAATTATCCTAAAACGAGTCACGCGTACGTGTACTCATTTCGTTTGGCGCGTCAAGAATTATGTCGCGCGTACGTGTCTACAATTAATCACGCTTTATTATTATTAAGAAATTTTGGTCGAAGTTGCGCGAACGCATACCCCAATTTTGTTTTTAGGATCGTAATTATGTCACGCGAACGAGTACACAATCACGATGATATATTAAATCGCGCCTAAAGCAAACTACGAATATTTATTTTAGAAATCGTTATCATGTCACGCGAACGTGTACATAATCACGATAATAAATTCAAAACGCGCCTAAAGGTTCGTCTACCCGGGTATTGACGGCCTAATTATGCTACTAGCGTACGATTAATGAAAGCGAAATAATAGCACATCATCTTTTATTTTAATACCCAACTCCACTGCCCAATTTTAATTAATAGGTCAAATTAACTCAAGAGACACCAAAATGTGAAACATCACGCATTAAACATCTATATGTTAATGAAGCAACGATCCAGGGAAACCAAACTCATCTTTTAATCGTGAAAATCTACCCAAGAAGCTTAAACCACACCATTTACAAACAACAAATAGCAAAACAAAACTGATACAAACAAAATGCTAGTAAACCACACTCCAAAACAGAGGAATGAAACGTTAACCCATACGATTTGACAAAAACAGAGCACAGAGATCAGTGACATAATAAAAGCATTGATATCAAGCAAAAACAATACTATAAGAAAGAAAGAAATAGACCTCACACTCGGCACTCGGGCTCAATAAAATCTCATAGTAATAATAATAATAATAATAATCACTGCGGCGTGCAGCCCGATCCAATATATATAGTCGACTACGCTCACTGGGGGTATACAGACTCCGGAGGGGCTCCTACAGCCCAAGCGTCATATCGATGCGGCGCGCAGCCCGATCCAATATATATCGTTGCGGCGTGCAGCCCGATCCATATAAATATCGTTGTGGCGTGTAGCCTGACCCTTAATATATATATATATATATATATATATATATATATATATATTAAGGGTCAGTCATTCATCTCACGGCCACTCGGGCACATTAGTGAAAATCAGGAAAACTCAGCCCAAACAGTTTTCATTTATTAAGAAGTAGAGCAATGAAACCGGATTAAACAAATAAGCAGGTAAAACATAACTGAGGATATGCTTTCAAATCAAACAGAGTGAGGAAATTAGTGAAAATACCGCTAAGGGTCTAAACGGGTCGCACAAAGGCCCCAAACATGGCATTCAGCCCAAAATATAGCATAAGTCTCTAAAATACAGAATATCATAAGGTTTCAAATCAAATATGCGGCTTAATAGCCGCTACGAACGGACCAAGTCACAATCCCTACCGGTGCACGCCCACACGCTCGTCACCTAGCATGTGCGTCACCTCATTTATCAAACAGTACCAAAACCCGGGCTTCATACCCTCAGGTCCAGATGTACAATGGTTACTTACCTCAAACCGGATGAAATACTACTCCGCAACGCACTTGCCTCTCGACTCGGCCTCAACTCGCATCGAATCTACCCAAAATTAGAATCACAATATTAGAATATGCTAAGGGAACGAAGCCCACGCGAAAATAATCAATTTATAACACGAATCCCGAAATTTACCAAACCCGACCCCCGGGCCCACGTCTCAGAATCCGATAAAAATTACATCAATGAAATCCTTATCCTCCCACGAGTCCATGCATACCATGAATACCAAAATCCGACCATAAATGACCCCTCAAATCCCTAAATTTAGGTCTCCAATTTCCAAGCCCTAAACCCCTAATTTTAGCCACTAATTACCATAAATTTCAAGATTAAACAGTTAAAAACCATCATAGAAACAAGTTTAGGGTCCAAGAACCTTACCTCCACGAAATCCCCTTGAAATCCCTCTTCAAAATGCTCCCTCAAGCTCAACCCGTATATAAAAATGGTGGAATAACCAAAAATTTGCGAAGGAGGACTTATATACTTTCTGGCCTAGGTTTTTCGCACTTGCGGCCCGTTTTCCGCACCTGCGGAGCCGCTTATGCGGCCAAATGACCGCTTCTGCGATTTCCACTTAAATCCACAAAAATCCGCACCCGCACATAAAATACCGCACCTGCAGTCTCGCAGGTGTGCTGAACCCTCCGCACCTGCGCCTTCTGCCCTCCTAGCCCATAACCGTATCTGGGTTTTCTCTTTCGCTTCAGCGATCCCGCACCTGCGGTTCCCAATCCGCAGGTGCGGTTATGATAGTAAATCCAGCAGCTTCAGCTGCAAAATTCCAACTCTCCACTTTCCGTCAACCATCCGAAATCACCCCGAGGCCCCCGGGACCTCAACCAAAAGCATGAACAAGTCATATACGACTATCCAAACTTATACCAATCTTCGAAACACCTAAAAAAACATCGGATCAACAAAATAACATCGGATTCAAGCCTAAGGTTCCAAAAACTTCTAAATTCCGCTTTTGATCAAAAAGCCTATCAAACCTCGTCCGAATGACCTGAAATTTTGTACACATGTCACAAATGACACAACGGACCTTCTCCAAATTCCGAGATTCCATTCCGACCCCTATATCAAATTCTCTGCTACCAACCGGAAAATGCCAAAATTCTAATTTTGCCAATTCAAGCCTAAATCTACCCCGGACCTCTAAAACACATTCCGATCACGCTCCTAAGTCCCAAATCACCTCACGAAGCTATTCGAACCATCGGAATTCACATCTGAGACATACTTCACATAAGTCAACATCCGGTTGACTTTTCCAACTTAAGCTCACTCAAAAGAGACTAAGTATCTCAAACCTTTCCAAAACCTTTCTGAACTCAAACCAACCAACCCAATACCATATAACACAGATGAACAAAGTATGAAGAAGCAGAAAAGGGGCAAACGGAGCGGTAACTCATGAAACGACCGGCCATCCTCCCCCTCTTAAACAAACGTTCGTCCTCGAACGAGTCAAGAAACATACCTGAAGCCTCAAATAGGTGAGGATATCTGCTCCGCATCTCCCGCTCGGTCTCCCAAGTAGCCTCCTCCACGGGCCGACCTCTCCACTGCACTTTCACTGAAGCTATATCCTTTTACCTCAACTTTCGAACCTGACGCTCCAAAATGGTTGCTGGCTCCACATCATAAGTCAAATCACCCTCTAACTGAACCGTGCTGAAATCCAAAACATGAGATGGATCCCCAATATACTTCCGGAGCATAGAGACATGAAGTACCGGATGCACATTCGACAAGCTGGGTGGCAAAGCAAGCTCATAAGCCACCTCCCCAATCCTCCGAAGCACTTCAAAAGGCCCAATGAACCGAGGACTCAATTTACCCTTCTTCCCACATCTCATAACACCCTTCATGGGTGAAACCTTCAGTAGAACCTTCTCCCCAACCATATAGGACACATCACGAACCTTCCTGTCACCATAACTCTTTTGTCTCGATTGCGCTGTACAAAGCCTCTCATGAATCACCTTCACCTTTTCCAAAGCATCCTGCACTAAGTCCATACCCAAAAGCCTGGCCTCACCCGGCTCGAACCATCCAACTAGAGATCTACATCGCCTCCCATATAGAGCCTCATATGGAGCCATCTGAATACTCGACTGGTAGCTGTTGTTATAAGCAAACTCCGCGAGCGGTAGAAACTAATCCCATGAGCCACCAAAGTCAATCACACAAGCGCGCAACATGTCCTCCAATATCTGAAGTGCGCTCGGACTGCCTGTCCATCTGAGGGTGAAATTATATGCTCAACTCGACCTGAGTACCCAACTCTCCCTACACGGCCCTCTAAAACAGCAAAGTAAACTGAGTGCCTCTATCTGAAATGATGGAAATTGGGACGCCATGCGAGCGCACAATCTCTCGGATATAGATCTCTGCCAACCGCTCTGAAGAATAGGTAGCACAAATAGGAATGAAGTGCGCGGACTTGGTCAGCCGATCCACAATCACCCAAATAGCTTAAAACTTCTTCAAGGTCCGTGGGAGCCCAACTACAAAGTCTGTGGTGATCCGCTCCCATTTCCACTCTAGAATATCCATCTTCTGAAGCAAGCCACCCGGTCTCTAATGCTCATATTTCACCTGCTGACAATTGAGACACCGAGCTACAAATCCCACAATATCTTTCTTCATCCTCCTCCACCAATAATGATGTCTCCGATCCTGATACATCTTCGCGGCACCCGGATGAATGGAGTACCACGAGCTATGGGCCTCCTCCAGAATCAACTCCCGAAGCCCATCCACATTGGGCACATAAATCTGGCCCTGCATCCTCAACACCCCATCATCACCAATGGTCACATCTCTGGCATCGTCGTGCTGAACTCTATCCTTAAGGACAAGCAAGTGAAGATCATCATACTGGCGCTCTCTGATGCGATCAAATAAGGAAGACCGAGAAATCACAAAAGCTAAGACCCGACTGGGCTCCGAAATATCCAACCTCACGAACCGATTGGCCAAGGCTTGAACATCGACTGCAAAAGGTCTGTCCCCAACAGGAATATATGCCAAACTGCCCATACTCACCGCCTTCCTGCTTAAGGCATCGGCCTCTACATTGGCCTTCCCTGAATGGTACAAGATAGTAATATCATAATCCTTTAGCAGCTCCAACCATCTCCGCTGCCTCAAATTAAGATCCTTTTGCTTAAACAAGTGCCGGTGGCTACGATGATCAGTAAATACCTCACAAGACACACCATACAAGTAATGCCTCCAAATCTTCAACGTGTGAACAATGGCAGCCGACTCTAAATCATGAACAGAGTAGTTCCTCTCATGGGGCTTCAACTGACGAGAAGCATAAGCAATAACTCTACCCTCCTACATCAACACACACCCAATACCAACCCTCGAAGCATCGCAATACACTGTATATGAACTTGAAGCTGATGGCAACACTAACACTGGAGTTGTGATCAAGGCAGTCTTGAGCTTCTGAAAGCTCGCCTCACACTCATCCGACCACTGGAATGGATCACCCTTCTGAGTCAACTTGGTCAAGGGTGATGTAATAGATGAAAATCCCTGAACGAACTGATGGTAATAGCCCGCCAAACCAAGAAAACTACGAATCTCTGTGGCTGAGGACGGCCTGGGCAAACTCTGAACCGCCTCTATCTTCTTCGGATCAACTTGAATAACCTTACTGGACACCGCGTGCCCCAAGAAAGCCACTGAACTGAGCCAGAACTCACACTTGGAGAATTTTGCATAAAGCTTCTCCTCCCTCAACCGCTGCAATACCACTCTCAAATGCTCCGCGTGCTCCTCCTGACTACGCGAATACAATAGAATATCATCAATGAAAACTATGACAAACGAGTCGAGATACGGCCGGAACACTCTGTTCATCAAATGCATGAATGCTGATGGGGCATTGGTCAACCCAAAAGACATCGCAAGGAACTCATAGTGACCATATCGGGTCCTGAAAGCTGTCTTAAGAATATCCGAGTCCCTGATCTTCAGCTGGTGATACCCTGAATGGAGATTAATCTTGGAGAACACCCTCGCTCCCTGAAGCTGGTCGAAAAAATCATCAACTTGAGGTAGGGGATACTTGTTCTTAATGGTAACCTTGTTCAACTGCCTGTAATCAATGCACATCCTCATAGTGCCATCCTTCTTTTTCACGAATAGAACAGGCGCACCCCACCCTGAAACACTAGGCCGAATGAACCCCTTATCGAGGAGTTCCTGAAGCTGCTCCTTCAACTCCTTCAACTCTACTGGTGCCATACGATACGGTGGAATAGAAATGGGCTAAGTGCCCGGCACCAAGTCAATACCAAAATCAATATCCATGTCCGGTGGCATGCCCGGTAGGTCTGCAGGAAACACATCGG
This sequence comes from Nicotiana attenuata, assembly GCF_001879085.1. Lineage (NCBI taxonomy): Eukaryota > Viridiplantae > Streptophyta > Magnoliopsida > Solanales > Solanaceae > Nicotiana > Nicotiana attenuata. Next base: position 534,595 of record NW_017670410.1, on the reverse strand, counting down.
GAAAATCCCTCACAATTGGAACAGAATCAATGCGGGGAGCATGTGCACTGACATCCCTCACAAACGCTAGGTATGAAAGACAACCTTTCCCAACCATCCGATGGGCCTTCAGAAATGATATCACCCTACTGGGAACAAAATCGGTCGAACCTCGCCACTCGATCTGTGGCACACCCGGTATAGCCAACGTCACTGTCTTAGAGTGACAGTCCAGAATAGCACGGCATGGGGATAACCAATCCATGCCCAAAATCACATCGAAATCCACCATACAGAGTAACAAAAGATCCACTAGGGTCTCCAGACCCCATATGGTCACCACACATGACCGGTACACACAGTCCACAACAGTAGCATCGCCCACCGGAGTAGATACACGAACAGATGAAATAAGAGACTCACGGTGCGTATCCAAATAACAGCCAAAATATGATGACACATATGAAAAAGTGGAACCAGGATCAAATAATACAGAGGCATCTCTGTGGCAGACTAAGACAATACCTGTAATCACAGCATCCGAAGCAATAGCATCTGGTCTGTCTAGGAGTGCATAGAAATGGGCCTGACCACCACCTGATCGGCCTCCCCCTCTGGGGCGACCTCTAGCTGACTGGCCCCCACCCCTAGCTGCCTGAGCGGGTGGTGAAGTAACTGGAGCTGAAGTCGAGGGCTGACTCCTCTACTGGGACAGACCCTCAAGAAGACGAGGACATTGCCTCCTCATATGTCCGAACTCTCCACACTCATAACAACTCCTTGGCGCGGGGAACGGGGACTGAAGGGAACTCCTGGCACCAGAATGACCGGTAGAAGGACCTGGCGTGAAAGAGCCCTAAACTGATGGAGCACGGGCCAAACTTTGGGCTGGTAGGGCGCTGAGTGATGAATGGTCCTGATGAGAACCGTGAGAACCATGGCCCGAAGATGCCCCCCGATGAACTGGGCGAGCTGACTGAGCATGTCTGAATGAACGGCCTCTGTCGTGCTGAAACTGACCTCTCGAAGGAGCACCACCAAAACTACCAGATCCCCGAGGCCTCTTGGCCTCCCTTTCCTCTCACTCTTAGCGACGGACTGACTCGATCTCGCGAGCGATATCAACAACCTCCTCAAAAGTAGCACCTGAGACCCTCTCCCTGGTCATGAGAATCCGAAGCTGATATGTGAGGCCATCAACGAACCTCCTAATCCTCTCTCTATCAGCAGGAACTAACCAAATAGCATGACAAGCTAACTCCGAGAACCTCATCTCATACTGCATCACAGTCATATCTCCCTGACGCAACTGCTCGAACTGCCTGCGCAGCTCCTCTCTGCGAGACTGTGCACATACTTCTCCAAAAAGAGAACGGAGAACTGCTGCCAGGTAAGGGGCACTGCATCAACAGGCCTACGCCCCTCATATTCCTCCCACCAAGTGAAGGCAGCTCCAAAAAACTAAAAAGTAGTAAATGCAACCCCACTGGTCTCTAGAATACCCGCGGTGCGAAGAATCCTCTAACACTTTTCCAAGAAACCCTGGGCATCCTCGCCCTCTGTACCGCTGAAAGTCGGAGGCTGGAGTCTATCAAATCTCTCCAATCAACACTGCTCGTTGTTCGGCATAACTGGTACCACATAGTCCTGAGCTGGTGCAACCGGTTGGGCTGGAGGTGCCCCCGGTGTTTGAGGTCCTTGCACAACCTGCTCAGGTGTGCGAGCAACGGTAGTCTGAGTGCCTCTCCCGACCTGAGAAGTAGCTGCGGTCGTAGTAACTGAGACTGCAGGAGCCAGACCAGTGCATACTGATAGAATCTGAGCTAGGGCCTCCTGAAGGCCTGGAATCACAATAGGCACAGCCGGTGCCTGAGCTGGTTCTGCGGGAGCGTCCACAACTGGGACCTAATCCTGAACTGGGGCGGCTAGTGGATCTACAGGTGCTGCCCTAGCTGCTGTGTGGGCTACACCCCTGCCCCTACCATGGCCTCGACCGCGTCCTCGGCCTCTAGTGGCCCCAACTGGTGGTATTGGTGGTCGTCCATCCTGCACGGTAGCACGTGTCCTCACCATCTGTGAGAGAATAGAATAACAGAAGTTTAGTACTAGAATAACAGATTCGCACGACAGGAATTTCAAGAATATGAAGCTTTTCCTAAAGGTTCTACAGCCTCCCGAGGATAAGTACATATGTCTCTGTACCGATCCGCGAGACTCTACTAAACCGGCTCATGACCCGTGAGACCTATGTAACCTAGGCTCTGATACCAACTTGTCACCACCCTAAATACCCCGATCGCGATGGCGCCTATCACAGTACTAGGCAAGCCAACCAAACATTTACCACAACGAAAACTTTTATAAAAATTATTTTGTAATATCGAATAAGTCTCAAATCCGTCATATGAAATAGATGAAATAAACAGAATATGCGGAAAACCAGAACAAAATACCAACACAACCCAACAATTCAGTGTCACTGGTCAAGAGCCTCTAAATACAACTCAAGCTGACTGAATAATACATCATAAGTCTGAAATAACAGAAATACTACGATAAGAAGGAGGAAAGTAGGGTTGCAAATGTCGTGCAGCTACCTTGCGATCTCCAAAAATACTCTGAGAGTGCTGGAAGCTCTCACTCTGATGCACGAGCACCTGGATCTGCACACAAGGTGCAGGGAGTAGCGTGAGTACGCCAACTCAGTAAGTAACTAAAGTACCTAAAGTCTGAGTGCAGTGACGAGCATTTAAAATCACATATCAGGAAAACTCAATAGAAACATCAAGTCAAAGATCTGCAGTTCAATAGTCAATTTACTCGTGAAATCTCCAGTTTAAATCAAAGTCTTTGAAATCATTAATTCAACATTTTCAATAGAGGCTTAGTAAATAAGAAGAGTGAAAATAGAGTAAACGTCATAAACCGGCCCCTTGGGCAAGAAATCACTCATAAGTATAGCCCCTCGGCAAGCCTTACAATCACACGGTACTCACACTCGGCACTCCGGCACAATAAATATCTCATACTATTAATAATAATAATAACCGTTGCAGCGTGCAGCCCGCTCCAATATATATAATAATCGCTGCAGCGTGCAGCCCGATCCAATATATATAGTCGACTACGCTCACTGGGGGTATACAGACTCCGGAGGGGCTCCTACAGCCCAAGTGTCATATAGCTGCGGCGCGCAGCCCGATCCAATACATATCGCTGCAGCGTGCAACCCGATCCATATATCGTTGTGGCGTGCAGCCTGACCCTTAATATATATATATATATATATATATATATATATATATATATATATATATCGCTGCGGCATGCAGCCCGATCCATAATGTATATATAATCCTCACCATTGGGTTCTCAAACTCTCTCAGTCATTAATCTCACGGCCACTCGGGCACATTAGTGAAAATTAGGGAAACTCAGCCCAAACAGTTTTCATTTATTAAGAAGTAGAGCATTGAAACCGGATTAAACAAATAAGCAGGTAAAACATGAATGAGGATATGCTTTTAAATCAAACAGATTAAGGAAAGTAGTGAAAATACCCCTAAGGGTCTAAACAGGTCGGCACAAAGGCCCCAAACATGGCATTCAGCCCAAAATATAGCATAAGTCTCTAAAATACGGAATATCATAAGGTTTCAAATCAAATACGCGGCTTCAACTTGCGTCGAATCTACCCAAAATCAGAATCACAACATTAGAATATGCTAAGGGAACGAAGCCCATGCGAAAACAATCAAATTACAACATGAATATCGAAATTTACCAAACCCGACCCCCGAGCCCACATCTCGGAATGCGATAAAAATTACATCAATGAAATCCTTATCCTCCCACGAGTCCATGCATACCAAGAATACCAAAATACGACCATAAATGACCCCTCAAATCCCTAAATTTAGGTCTCCAATTTCCAAGCCCTAAACCCCCAATTTTAACCACTAATTACCATAAATTCCAAGTTTAAACAGTTAAAACCCATAATAGAAACAAGTTTAGGATCCAAGAACCTTACCTCCACGAAATCCCCTTGAAATCCCTCTTCAAAATGCTCCCTCAAGCTCAAACTCGTATGTAAAAATGGTGGAATAACCAAAAATTCGCGAAGGAGGACTTATATACTTTCTGGCCCAGGTTTTTCGCACCTGCGGCCCATTTTCCGCACCTGCGGATCCGCTTATGCGGCCAAACGACCAATTCTGCGATTTCCACTTAAATCCACAAAAATCCGCACCTGCGCATAAAATACCGCACCTGCGGTCTCGCAGGTGCGCTAAACCCTCCGCACCTGCGCCTTCTGCCCGCCTTGCCCATAGCCGCATCTGCGTTTTCTCTTTCGCTTCAGCGATCCCGCACCTGCGGTTCCCAATCCGCAGGTGCGGTTATGACAGTAAATCCAACAGCTTCAATTGCAGAATTCCAACTCTCAACTTCCCGTCAACCATCCGAAATCACCCTGAGGCCCCCGGGACCTCAACCAAAAGCATGAACAAGTCATATACCACTATCCAAACTAATACCAATCTTCGAAGCACCTAAAACAACATCGGATCAACAAAATAACATCGGATTCAAGCCTAAGGTTCCAAAAACTTCCGAATTCCGCTTTTGATCAAAAAGCCTATCAAACCTCATCCGAATGACCTAAAATTTTGCACACACATCACAAATGACACAACGGACCTTCTCCAAATTCCAGAATTCCATTTCGACCCCTATATCAAAATCTCCGCAACCAACCGGAAAATGCCAAAATTCCAATTTCGCCAATTCAAGCCTAAATCTACCCCGGACCTCCAAAACACATTCCGAACACGCTCCTAAGTCCCAAATAACCTCACGAAGCTATTCAAACCATCAGAATTGATATCCGAGACCTACTTCACATAAGTCAATATCCGGTTGACTTTTCCAACTTAAGCTCACTCAAAAGAGACTAAGTGTCTCAAACCTTTCCAAAACCCTTCCGAACTCGAACCAACCAACCTGATACAATATAACACAGATGAACAAAGCGTAAAGATGCAGAAAAGGGGAAAACGGAGTGGTAACTCATGAAACGACCGGTCGGGTCGTTACAGCCTTGTGGAAAAAATGGCTGGTTTTGGTTGGTGGAGAGTCGATGGAGTTCTTGGGATGGAGAAGCAGTGGCGATGGGTGTGGTCTATCGCTGATGGTGATAGAAATGACTGGGGATGGCTGGAATGGATTGTTCAAGGTCTATGTGTGGTTGAAGAGAGCAGGGGTCGATGCTTCTTTATTGAAGAAGAAGACGTTCAGGGGGGGTCTTTTTTTTTGGTTTCTGCGCCTGATTGTGTTAGATTCTCTAGGGTTTTTTTATTTTGTTAAGAAGAAGAGTCTAGAAGGGTCACTAGGGTTAGCTTAATGGGTATTGGGTATTGAGCTTGGATTTATGGGCTAAGTCCGAATTGGGTCCTAAAATTGTGATCTAAGACTCTAAAAATTGTGGTCAAAAACCTTAGTTAACTCCCTTTAATGTAAGATAAAAATACTACACAGTGCAAAAACTAATTTTAATTAATTAAACTAAACTATATTAAAACATGAAACGCTTTTTTTTGTATTTTCAAGATTATATAAAGATATAAATAAGGTACTATTTTTGTATTGTTTTAATTTTATGAAAGGTACAAACCAAAAGTAACTAGATAAAATATCAATTAGCTAAATAAAAGAAATTTTTTTTTTGTAATTTTCATTTTTGTGACGAAATAAAGTAAAAGAGTCAAAACTAGTTGAAATAACTATATTAGACCTAAACTAAATATTTAAATGCTGAAATGTGTAAAACCTTGGGGAGGGTCAAAAATTACATGTCTACACATGCGATCCCTGTTAAAGCCGCGAGAGGTTGGGGTAGAGGACGAGAAGGGGAACGTGCTATAGCTAAAGCATCTGTCAGAGCAGTTGTTCTGGAGCCTCTTACAGCTCCAGTTGAGGATCAGGAGCCTGAGCATGTTGAGTCGGTACCTCAGAAACCTATTGCTACAACGGGGCTCTAGGAGACCTTGGCACACTTCATGAGCATGTTCGGGAGCTTGGCCCAGGCAGGGTTGATTCTGATTGCACTAGGCTACTTCGCAGGATGGAGGAGGAGCTCAAACTCCCGCCGCCCGTACACTAGAGCAGCCAGATCATGCTTATCAGACACCGAGTGTTGTGCCGGTGCAGCTAGTAGTTGTAGTTCAGCCTGAGGTCAAGCCAATTGCGTCAGTTGAGTATAAAAAGAGATTAGAGATGTTCCAGAAGTATCATCCTGCACATTTCAATGGTGGGGATTCTGAGGATGCATAGGATTTCTTGGACCAGTGTCATCGCATTCTGCGTGCTATGGGTTTGGTGGAGTCGAGCGGGTCGACCTTACTACTTTTCAGTTCATGGGGCCGGCATATAGATGGTGACAGATTTATGAGGAGAGTAGGCTAGCTGGCCCGACACCACTTACTTAGTCCCAGTTCTCTTATCTCTTCCTGAGGGGGTTTATTCTATAGACCTGCAAGGATAAGTTGCGTAGGTAGTTTGAGCAGTTGTGCTAGGGGGTATAACTGTCTCCTCATGCACTTGCCTTAGTTTCCATTGATACAGAAGAATCTGTAGATTTATTAAGGGACTCGTCTATAGCCTCAGATTTGGGATGGCATGGGAGTTATAGATTGAGACTTCACTCCATCAGGTTGTGGATATTGCTAGAAGGTTGAAGCGTATCCGTGGGTAGGATAGAGAGGATAGGGAGGCTAAGAAGCCTCGAAGATTTGGAGGGTTTAATAGTTCCCACTCTTCGATTTCAGCCTGTCATTGCAGAGGCTTTGTTAGTTGACCAGTTCAGTCCGCACTTCAGGTTACCTGTAGCACTCCAGCTAGCCAAGGACCCCAGGGCCCTCATACCAGACAGTCATCTTTCATTGCACCTTCTGCATGGGAGTCCTACAACGGCTATTCTAGTCATCTGAGCAACCAGCAACCATACCTACAGAGGGGTTGTTTTGAGTGTGGTGAGAGACTGTCCTCGACTTCGAAAGGGTGGATCTCAGAAGGGTACTCGGGCTATGGTTTCCGCTCCAGTTGCTACTCCACCTACACAGTCGGCTAAGGGTGGAGACAGGCGGGTAGAGGACATCCTAGAAGGGGAGGCTAGGCCCATTGTTATACTTTCCCTAGTAGGACTGAGGCAGTTGCATCAGATGTGTCATTGCAGGTATTGTTTTGGTCTGTCATAGAGATGCATCAATTTTATTTGATACGGAGGTTCTACTTATTCGTATGTATCATCTTATTTTGCTTCATATTTGGATATGACTCGTGATTCTTTGGATACTCTTGTTCGTGTGTCTACACCTGTCGGGATTCTATTAAGGTGGCCCGTGTCTATCACTATTGTTTGGTCACTATTAGGGGCTATGAGACTAGGTTTAATCTTCTACTGCTTAATATGGTGGATCTTGGGCATGGTTTAGTTATCTACGTAACATGCTATTCTTGATTATCACGCTAAGGCCGTGACTTTGGCTATGCCGGGGTTACTGATGTTGGAGTAGAGAGGTTCCTTCGGTCATGTTCCTAGTAGAGTGATGTCTTTTCTGAAGGCTCGGAAGATGGTTGAGAAGGGGTATTTGGCGTACTTAGCCTTTGTGAGGGATGGTAGTACTGATACTCCTACCATAGAGTCAATTCCGGTGGTGAGGGGGTTTCTAGATGTGTTTTTAGCAGATCTACCAGACATGTTACCTGATAGAGATATTGACTTTGGTATTTACTTGGTGCCGGCACTCAGCCCATATCTATTTTACTGTACTACATGGCTCCAGCATGTTGAAGGAAGTAAAGGAACAGCTTCAAGAATTGCTAGATAAAGGTTTTATCAGATCGAGTGTTTCACCTTGGGGTGCACCATTCTATTTGTGAAGAAGAAAGACGGCTCCATGAGAATGTGCATTGACTACAGGCAACTGAAAAAGGTTACTATCAAGAACAAGTATCCACTGCCGCATATTGATGATTTATTTTATCAGCTTCGGGGTGCTAGGGTATCCTCGAAGATTGATTTGAGATTGGGGTACCATCAGTTGGAGATTAGGACTTCAAATTTTTTAAAATGGCCTTCAGGTCCCGTTTTGGGCATTACGAGTTCTTGGTGATGTCTTTTGGGCTGACCAATGCCCCAACAACTTTCATGCACTTGATGAACAGCGTGTTTTAGCCTTATCTGGATACCTTAGACATTGTGTTTATTGAAGATATATTGGTTTATTCTCGCAACATAGAGGAGCATGAGAAGCACTTGAGGATCGTTCTCAGACATTGAGGGAGAAGAATTTATATGTTAGTGTGAGACTCAGTGGCATTCTTGGGTCACGTGGTGTCCAATGAGGAGATTAAGGTGAATCCGAAGAATATTGAGGCAATTCATAGTTGACCCAGACCTTCTACACATATTGAGACCCGAACTTTTCAATGTTTGGTTGGGTATTATCGCCACTTCATGGAGGGTTTTTCATCTATCGAAACCCCTTTGACTAAGTTGACGCAGAAGGGTGCCCCATTCAGGTAGTCTAACGTGTGTGAGGAGAGGTTTTAGAAGCACAAAACCGCCTTGATTACAGCTCCAGTTCTGGTTTGGCCTTCAACATCGGGTTCATATACAGTATACTGTGATGCTTCAAGGTTGGCATTGGTTGTGTATTGATGTAGGATGGTAGGGTGATTGGTTATGCTTCATGTCAGTTAAAGCCCCATGAGAAGAACTACCCAGTGCATGATTTGGAGTTAGCAGCCATTGTTCACGTGCTTAAGATTTGGAGGCACTAGCATTATGGTGTGTCTTGTGAAGTATACATGGATCACCGGAGTCTTCAGCACCTATTCAGGAAAAAGGACTTGAACTTGAGGCAACGGAGGTGGTTAGAGTTACTAAAGGAATACGATATCACCATTCTTTATCATCCCAGGAATGCCAATGTGGTGGTCGACGCTTTGAGTAGGAAGGCGGAGAGCATGGGGAGTCTTGCTTTTATCCCAGCTGGGGAGAGACTGTTAGCTTTGGATGTGCAGACTTTGGCCAACAGGTTCGTGATGTTGGATATTTTGGAGCCTAGCAGGGTTCTTTCTTGTGTTGTATCACGGTCATCCTTGTTTGAGCGCATCCAAGAGCATCAGCATAATGATCCTCAATTGCTTGTCCTTAAGGACACGGTGATGCCAAAGAGGTGACCATTGGTGAGAATTGGGTATTGAGGCTTTAGGTCTGGATTTGTGTGCCTAATGTGGATGGGTTGCGGGAGCTAATTCTTGAGATGGCCCATAGTTCACGGTATTCCATTCATCTGGGTGCCGCAAAGATGTATCATGATTTGAAGCAGCATTACTAGTGGAGAAGGATAAAGAATGATATTGTAGAGTATATGACACGGCGTTTGAACTGCCAGCAAGTTAAGTATGTGCATCAGAGACCGGATGGTTTGCTCCAGAGGCTAGATATACCGAAGTGAAAGTGGGAGCGTATCACTATGGATTTTGTAGTTGGGTGTCACGGACCTCGAGGAGATTTGATGTTGTGTGGGTTATTATGGATAGACTGACCAAGTCTGCACATTTCATTCCAGTCATGACCACCTGCACCTCTGAGCAGTTGGCTCAGATTTATCTTAGAGAGATCGTTCGTATATGGTGTGCCTATGTCTATTATCTCGGATCGAGGCACTCAGTTTATATTACATTTTTGAAGAGCCATGCAGCATGAATTAGGCACATAGGTCTAGATGAGTACGGTATTTCATCCACAGACAAACGGGCAGTCCGATCGTACTATTCAGATCTTAGAGGATATGTTGCGAGCCTGTGTCATTGATTTGAGGGGTCAGTGGGATCAGTTTCTACCGCTAGAACAGTTTGCCTACAAAATAGCTATCAGTCGAGCATCTGGATGGCTCCGTATGAGGCCTTATATGGGAGGCAATGTCGTTCTCCGATTGGTTGGTTCGAGCTCTGTGAGGCTAGATTGTTGGGCACTGATTTGGTTTGCGATGTTTTGGAGAAGGTGAAATTGATTCAGAAGTGGCTTCATATAGCGCGGTCCAGGCAGAAAAGTTATGATGATAGGAAGGCTCGTTATGTGGCATTCATGGTGGGTGATAGGATTCTACTCAGAGTTTCGCCCATGAAGGGTGTGATGAGGTTGGGGAAGAAGAGCAAGTTTAGCCCTCGGTATATTGGTCATTTTGAGGTTCTAAAGAGAGTTGGTGAGGTGGCCTACAGACTTGCTTTGCCACCCAGCTTATCACGGGTTTATCCAATGTTTCATGTTTCCATGATCCGGAAGTACTATGAGTATCCATCACATGTTTTGGACTTCAGCCCAGTGCAGCTTGATGAGAATTTGACTTATGAGGAAGATCCGGTAGCTATTCTAGATCAACATGTTCGAAAGTTGAGATCTAAGGATATTACTTCTGGGGTAGTGCATTGGAGAGGTCGGCCAACTAAGGAGACTACTGAGGAGTATGACGTGAGAAGTAGATATCCACATCTTTTTACCAGTTCAGATACATTTCTATGTCCGTTCGAGGACGAACATCTTGTTTAGAGGTGGAGAATGTAACGACCCGATAGATCATTTTGAGTTTTAGCTCCCCTTTTTATGATTCGAGACCTTTCATAGAGCTACTCTTCATTTTACTTTGGCATCAAAGAAGTGTTGTCCGGAGATGCAAAAGAATAATAAGTAGCAAATTAATTTAATTCGAAAAGAATGAAACACAATTTAACAAGGAAATCGATTTTATACATAGATTGTTCGAGAAAAGTTAGAAAAACACAATTTCTATTTTAGTTTTTATTCCACAAGTGTTGTAACATGTATAATAATGTATAACTTTGTACAAACTTATATATGTAATGAATAATAATGTATACTATTATTTTACCGTAATGACCCGATAGGTCATTTTGGGTTTTGGCCTTTTGTTACTTGATTTGAGACCTTATTGCTTAAATTGATGATTTATGGCTTTTGTGTGTGGTTCATTTTGATATTCCAAAAGATTAAACGTGTTCTTACAAAGTAACCTTAATTTTTGAACCCTAAGTTGTTAGAGTTGACCATGATCGATAATCTTGTTATATATCCTCGGATCGGTATTCTAACAATTTGGTAGGTTCATATGATAATTTTAGACTTGTACGCATGTTTGGTTGGGGTCCCGGGTGACTCGAGGCCGTTCCGACGCTTATTGTAGAAGTCAGAAAAATGAGTTATGAACTTTGAAATCTTTGAGTTTTGATGACTGATTCTTGATTTTAGATGTTATTTTAATATTTTGAGCTTACTAGTGAATTTTTTTGAGGTTTATATACTTGTATGGATGTTTGGAATAGGCCCAAGGGGCTCGGATGAGTTTTTGATTGGTTTCGGATAGATATTATAGAGTTCGAGATTGATGATAATGCAGTCATCGCATCTGCTATAATCTGTTCTCAAATGCGAGGTTCGCATTTGTGAACAGTAACTAGCATTTGCGATGGGGGAATGGGAAGGCTAGCTTCGCAGGGATCGCATTTGCGACCCTCGCAATTGCGAGGTTGGGGTCGCATTTGTGACTTCTGAGTCTCTGAGGCCACTTTGCATTTGCGACCATGAGGTTCGCAATTGCGGCATCTGCAGGTGGGTAAAAATAGGGGATTTTGGATTAGCTCATTTTATTCTATTTTTTAGACCTAGACTTTACCTAGAGGCGTTTTTGGAGAGCAATTTCTTCCCAACTTTAGGTTAGTAACATTAACTTAATTTTTATTAATTCTCAATACTTTTCATAGATTTTCATCTAGTAGAAATAGGATTTTTGGGTAGAAACTTAGGATTTGATACTTTAGAGATTTAGACCTTGATTTGAGGTCGGATCTTGAAACAAACCACATATTTGGACTCGGGATTGAATAGGTAATCGAGATTTGATTGATTTCGAATTTCGGCCAAGTGATCTCGGGTTGACTTTTTGTTGACTTTTTAAAGTATGTTAAAGATTGAACCTTTTTTATACTAGGGTAGTTTCTAAATCATGTTTTACTTATTTGAGTATTAATTGGCGAGATTCGAGTGGTTTGGAGGCTTGTGCTGAAGGAAAGGCAGTATTGAATGGTTGATTTGTGCCGGAAAGAGGTAAGTGTCTTGGTTAACCTTAATTTATGGAAATTAGGATGTAATTGTATCTATTTGTTATGTGATCTATGTATTGAGAGTAGTGTATATACAAGGTGATGAGTGTATATGCATTTTCTATTGGTTAAGCATACGGATAGAACTAGATTTATTTATGTCTTGTTGCTTTCTGTATTATGTATTCCATGCTCTAGATAAATTGTGAAACTCTTTGATTGATCTTAATCATGTTAATAGCTATGTTGAGCTTGTTGAGATACTAGGCATTAAAATTATTGAAACGTTGATTTGGCTTTTGGTGCAAAAGTGATGGCTATTTTTCATATGGCGAGTTATGTTCAATCACTCTTCTTAATATTGTTTGTGTTTCCCACCTTGCTTGATAATGCTTTACATGTTTATGCTTGGTGAGGAAGAGTAATTTCACGAAGGGTGTTTCCATGCTTGTGAGGAAGGATTATTATGCACAAAGGGTGTTTCTGTGCTTCTTTACATTATTACTATTGCACGAAGTGTATTTTCATGCTTGTGACGAAGAGTGAATATGCACAAAGACTGTTTCCGTGCTTGTGAGAATGAGAGTAAAAACACGAAATATAATTCCATGCCATTTGATTAATATCTTTTGTTCTTTTCTTTTATTATGCAAATTGAGGACTTGGCTATGTTGTTTCATGGTTGCTTTGTCAATTTCATGGACTTTAGTTGTTGTGAAAGGCTTGTTTGGGTTATTTGTGAAACTATAGTGGTTATTTTCCTTGATTCGAGACCTTGAATAACTTAAATTGATGATTTATGACTTGTGTGTCCGTTTTGATTTTCGGAAAGGTTAAATGTGTTTTTACGAAGAAAACTTGATTTTTGGACCCTAAGTTATCAGAGTTGAACACGGTCAACAATCTTGGTGAGCAACCTCGGATCGGTATTTTGACGGTTCCAGTAGGTTCGTATGATGATTTTGGACTTGTACACATGTTTGGCTGGTTTCCTGGGTGACCCGGGCCCATTTCGGCGCTTATTGTGGAAGTTGAAAATATGAGTTTGTGAACTTTGAAATCTTTGAGTTTTGATTCTTAATTGTAGATGTTATTTTGATGTTTTGAGATTACGAGCGAGTTAGTACGAGGTTTACATATCTGTGTGATGTTTGAAATGGGGCCAGCGAGGCTCGAGTAAGTTTCAAATTGACTTCGGACTGATTTTGTAGAGTATGAGATTACTGGTGTTGTAGTCATCGGATTTGCGAACAGCAACTCGCATTTGAGATGGGGAATGGGAAGGCCAGCTTCGCGATTTACGACGGGGGAAGCTGGGATTGTATTTGCGACCCTCGCAATCCAAGTTACTACAAGCTTTTTCAATAATTTAGCTTCACCCAAATAATTACATTAGTAAAATTTAATTAAAAGGATAAGGTTCACGGGTTCCTCTTATTGCTTGAGCATCTTCTGACATGTAACTCAAATCTACTCTAATTCAGTTTAAATTTAAGTTTTAAACTCCTTTTGATGTTTTCAATTGATTGGAACAAACATCCAATCCAAATAACTAAAAAACTTGCAAAGTGCAATATGTAAAATCGAAACTTCGAACGGTTCACTGGTGGACTTCTATTATTTAAGTTTTCAATCAAAAATATTTGGAAAAAAAAAATCTTATACGCAAACTGAAGCAATAAAAATTTAGACAAGAATTGACAATTACCCAGTGAATTCTTGAAGCTTTAAAGGCTTTATGGTGAAGATTAAAGTTAATCGAGTGTATAATTTGCATGAGAGTTTTTAAAATGGTGGAAGGTCGGGTGGCGAGTGAGCAAGGTGCAAAGGCTTTCCAATGAAACAAATGAGGCAACAACTATTGTTTAGGGATTTGGAGAGCAACGAGTTAGAAGTGAGTAAAAAATTAAGTTATATATAAAATGGGCCAAATCGAGTAAGAAGGTAAAATATAGTCCCAATTTGACAGGAAATGTTGCTCCAATTGATAGAGAAAGTAATTTTTTACTTTTTTTTTTTTTGGTCGGAAGTAATTTTTTACTTATTGTACAATGACATAATTGAATGGTATATTCTCTTTTTTTATATAATAGTTTTTTGTATACTGTTAGGTTTGATTGAAATACTAGTAGGTATATTGTTGGTTTTCATTTGATTATTAACACACTTTAATAGTATACACACTAACTTACCTAATAGTACATTCTATTTTATTATATTAAATGTAGGTATCCAATTAGGTTTTAATTGGAATACTATCAATATTTGATAGTATTATTCTAATAAATGTTGGGTTTTGATTAGAATATTAATATACTTTAACAGTTATTCTAGTATATATTTAATATACTGCTAGATTTTAACTGGACTACAAACATCATCAAATATATATTACAGTGTATATTCTATAGGGCTGTCAAATTTGGCATAAGCTCAAATGACCCGCCCAATGTTGGGCTGGTTATTGACCCGCTCATTTATTGAACTCAACCCATCTTGACCCAACTCATCTCAACCCATTTAAAGTTGGGTTATTTTTTAGCGCAAATTGATCCATGAGTAACTTTGCTAAAATATATTAAAAATAAATTTATTTTTTTATTTGATATGTTATATATGACCATAACAAAAGAGAAAAAGCCTTATTTAGTAATTGTACAATTCATAAGAAATAATATATATTAACTAAGGATTGGTAAGAGTTGGGCGGGTTGGGTTATGACCCAAATTAGCACATCTTGACCCAACTCATCTTAGCCCAAGTTACTTTTGAGCGGGTCATTTGATCCGCTCAATTATTGACTCAACCGATTTTGACCCTCCCAAAATCGGGTCAACCTGCCCATTTGACACCACTATTATTCTAGTAGTCAAGCGCGGTTGTTATTGCAAATTTTTATTAAACTAAAAAAAGAGATCTTTACTCAAATAGCCGGTCATATTCATTGTTTACTTTTCTAGCCATATACATAAATTATAAATTCATTGTACACAATTATACACAAATAATACATAAATTATGCACATATTATACCTCCACCGGCTATGTTTAATTTAAGCAATTTGGTGGCTACTATTTGGGTTAATTCTTCCTAAAAAAAAATCAAAAGCTCAAAAAGGTGACAAATAAACGGTGGCCTAAAATGGTAATAAATTTAAAAATAGCCAGATTTACAACTGGTCGTTCAAAAATAGACCAGTTTCAAAAGTAATCGAAATTTAGCCATTTTTCATGTAAAGATAAATCTGAGCGAAAATACTGTTCAAAACCCGAAAAATACGCCAGTATATTATGCTAGAGTTCCAGCATAAGTATAGTTGAACTCCATCATATTATATTGGAGTTCCAGGATAAGTATGCTGGAACTCCAGCATAATATGATGGAGTTCCAGCATAAGTACACTAGAACTCCAGCATAATATACTGGAGTTCCAGCAAGTATATCGGTCAAGCATAATATACTGGAGTTTGGAGCACCGGTGCTCCAGTCTCCAGTATATTATACTGGAGCCAGCAAAGTATACCGGTCCAGCATAATATGCTGGAGTTCATACACAGGTGCACCGAACTCCAGTATATTATGCTGGACCGGTCTCTGTTGCAGCAAAATAGTGGCTATTTTTCATTGACTGTGTAAACGCTGGCTATTTTTGAATGATCAGTCCGAAAACTGGTTATACCGTGCTATTTTGACTAAATTTCTACCACTCGTTAGATATTTGGGCAATAAATTTTATATACATATACATCTTAACATGATAGAAATAACACCAGGTTGCCGCTTGTAACACCCTAATTAAAATCAGTATTTTAAAACGTGTGGGCGAGAGGCAAGGCATTTTATTTATAACGGGGCGAGGCACCCTGAGGCGCATGCCGTAAGCCCATGGATATTTAATTTTAATGTTTTATAAATTAATAAAATAAATATATAAATAAAAATATATTAAAATTATAAAAAAAATTCAAGTAAATTATAAATTTAGTAGAAATATATATATATATATGTGTGTGTGTGTGTGTGTGTGTGTGTGTGTGGATAAAACAGATATGTACTTATGACTAATGTGCATCAAAAGTATTTGATTTAAATGATCTGTTTACTGACGACAAGAAAACGATGTACGGTCATTATTTTAATAATTTTTACACTGTTCAATTTTGTTCTGTTATGTTAAACTGAGTGAAATGCAATGTGTGGTAAATACAAAATCAGATAAGTTATATAATGTAAATAAATTTGTAGTACTTGTATTAGTCATATGTGTAGTGTACTCATAATTCCATTATTTTTAGCTATGTAATTGTTTGTATCATAATCGGAGTTTACTCGAAATTGCATTACAAGGTCATTATTGAATTATTGATTTAACTCTGTTATTCTCCTATTTTTTTCTCTAAAAATACTAATATTTATTCATATACTTCTTTTGTATGTCAAACAATGGGAAGCAAATATGGATATCTCACAAAGCAAACTTGGATCAAAGTCCAATTGTAAAGATATTTGTTTAATTGATTCATGTACGACACATACTATATTCAAAGAGAAGAAATATTTCTCTCATTTAAGTACGTGTAAGGCAGATGTTACTACAATTTCTGGTAGTAGTAATTTAATTGAAGGCTCTGGAAGAGCTACTATAACTCTGCCTAAGGGAACAATACTTATCATAGAGAATGCAATGTTCTCCTTCAAGTCCAAGAGGAACTTGTTAGTTTTAAAGATATCCGTCGAAATGGATATCATATTGAGACAATAGATGAGAATAATCTTGAATATCTCATCATTACCAAGAATGTCTCTGGCCAAAAGAGGGTTATTGAGAAGTTCCCATCTTTATCTTGTGGCCTGTATTGGACAAGAATTAGTGCAATTGAGGCTCATTCTACTGTAAACCAAAAGGTTATTGATTCCAATATTTTTGTACTTTGGCATGATCGATTGGGACACCCTGGATCAATTATGATGAGACGGATTATAGAAAACTCAAATGGGCATCCATTAAAGAATTTAAAGATTCTTTTAAATAATGAATTTTCTTGCACTTCTTGTTATCAAGGCAAGTTAATTATTAGATCATCACCAAAAAAGGTTGGAATTGAGTCCCCTGCGTTTTTGGAACATATACAAGGGGTCATTTGCGGACCTATTCACCCGCCTAGTGGGTCGTTTAGATATTTTATGGTTTTAATAGATGAATCTGCTAGATGGTCTCATGTGTGCCTATTGTTATCTCGCAACCTCGCATTGGAAAATTAATGGCACAAATAATTCGATTACGGGCGCAATTCCCCGATAATCCAATTAAGTCTGTTAGACGTGATAATGCTGCTGAGTTTTCATCCCAAGCATTTAATGATTATTGCTTATCAATTAGGATAAAAGTGGAACATCCTGTAGCTCATGTTCACACACAAAATGCCCTTGCAGAGTCTTTAATTAAACGTCTACAATTGATAGCAAGACCGTTACTCATGAAAACAAGGTTGCCCGCTACAGTTTGGGGTCACGCCATTTTGCATGCAGCAATGCTAGTTCGCCCCAGACCGACAAATTATCATAAATATTCCCCGTTGCAATTAGTTTTGGGTCATGAACCTAACATATCCCATTTAAGAATTTTTGGATGGGCAGTATATGTGCCTGTAGCACCGCCATATCGCACCAAAATGGGCCCCCAAAGAAGGTTAGGAATATATGTTGGGTTTGAATCACCCTCCATTATTCCTTACCTCGAAACATTAACGGGGGATTTGTTCACTGCACGATTTGCAGACTGTCGATTCGATGAGACATTTTTTCCAAAAATAGGGGGAGAAAATAGTGAAACCAAACGGGAAATTTTGTGGAAAAATCCATCATTATTCATTTGCAAAAAAAAGCAAATCAAATGCCAGATGCATTTACGGATCTGAAAGAATAACAAAATCACATATCCCTGCAGAAAATGTTCCAATCCGTATTGATGTCCATGTTGGACAATCTTCTAGTGTCATAGCTAATGAGTCAAAAGCACGCCTAAAACGTGGTAGACCATTAGGTTCTAAGGATCGAAATCCTAGAAAAAGGAAAACAAATGATCAAGATGACATTACGAAAGAGTCTCATGAAGAAATCCACGATTTAACCAATCCTGAGATTCATGAGGAAATCACTGAGCCTGAGACTTAAGAAAATAAGGAACTATCAATAAATCCAATCAATATTGAGACAAATTTGAATCGAGTGGATATAGTGGTGGATTATGTCTTTGCATATAATGTTGCACATCTAGCATTATGCAAGAAAGTGAGGATTTTGAACATCAATCTGTTGGAGAATGTCGACAAAGACTTGATTGGCCAAAATGGCAAGAAGCAATCCAATTAGAGTTAATTCACTTGCAAAACGTGAAGTTTTTGGGCCTGTAGTCCAAAACACCTAATGGTGTTAAGCCTGTTGGTTATAAATGGGTCTTTGTACGCAAAAAGAATGAGAAAAATGAGGTACAAAGATATAAGGCACGCCTTGTTGCACAAGGATTTTCACAAAGGCCTGGTGTCGATTATGAAAAGACATATTCACCTGTTATAGATGCTATAACGTCCCGTTATCTCATTAGTTTTGTTGCCCATGAAAAGCTTGACATGCATTTAATGGATGTGGTTACCGCCTACCTTTATGGCTCACTTGATTATGAGATATACATGAAATTCCTGAGGGGTTTAAAATGCCTAAGGCACATAATTCAAAGTCCCGGGAAATGTTTTCAATCAAATTGCAAAGATCTTTGTATGGTCTAAAGCAATCAGGACGAATGTGGTATAATCGTCTTAATGAGTGTTTATTAAAGGAGGGTTATATAAATGATGCCATTTGTCCATGTGTTTTTATAAAGAAAATAACATCGGAATTTGTTGTACTTGCTGTATATGTTGATGACATGAACCTTATTGGAACTCCTATAGAACTCCAAAAGACAATTGATTATTTAAAGAAGGAATTCGAGATGAAAGATCTCGGAAAGACAAAATTATGTCTCGATTTGCAAATTGAACATATGGCAAACGGGATTTTTGTTCATCAATCTGCCTACACAGAAAAGGTATTGAAACGGTTTTACATGGATGGAGCACATCCATTAAGTACTCCGATGATTGTTCAATCACTTGATGTGAATAAGGATCCATTCCGACCTCAAGAAAAGAATGAAGAGCTACTTGGTCCTGGAGTATCATATCTTAGTGCAACTGGTGCATTAATGTATCTTGCTAATACTACAAGGCCAGACATAACTTTTTCAGTTAATATCTTAGCAAGATATAGCTCTGCTCCTACAATGAGACATTGAAATGGAATCAAACACATATTGCGGTATCTAAAAGGAACTACCGATATGGGCTTATTTTATGGCAATAATTGCAGTCCCGATCTAGTTGGCTATGCCGTTGCTGGGTATTTATCTGACCCACACAAGGCTCGATCTCAAACATGTTATGTGTTTACCTGTGAGGCACTACCATATCTTGGCGATCGACTAAGCAATCAATTGTGACTACTTCATCTAATCATGCTGAGATAATTGATATTCATGAAGCAAGTCAAGAGTGTGTGTGGTTGAGGTCTATAATACATCTTATTCGAGACAAATGTGGTTTGAAATGTGACAAACTTGTCACGCCCTGAACCTGGGGAGGCGTGGCTGGCACCCGGTGCCGTTCTAGCCCGAGCGAACCACTCTGTAACTCATGATCGTTCGACCAAAACTAGAACATACATAGGTCGAGTTAGCTGGACTCATTCCTTTTGTAACTATCATGGGCCAACATAGCCACAACTCGTAATGCATAACTATAATTGGGCAACACTGTATCAATAAACTATCGTTCTTAAAAACATGAATACATATGGGCCGGCAAGGACTCTGACTTACTGTACAAAATGAACCTTTGTCTACAAAAACTCTAAGATTATTTGACATAAAATGGGACAGGGTACCGGCCTACCCATAAGTCTGTAGCAAAACTCTGACACGATGACTCATAGACTCAGTTGCACTCCGAATGAGGTGGAGTCTTACCGATCCTTCATTGAATGCCAATCTCGTCTACTACGAGGGCTCATCAAACTGATTATCTATACCTGCAGGCATGAATGCAGCGTCCCCAACAAAAGGACATCAGTACGAATAATGTACCGAGTATGTAAGGCATGTAACTCAGTATATAAAGGACATGGAAGAAACATGGAGTAAAGGACTCAACCTGTGAGTCTGGATAGCTCT
Source organism: Nicotiana attenuata (assembly GCF_001879085.1). Lineage (NCBI taxonomy): Eukaryota > Viridiplantae > Streptophyta > Magnoliopsida > Solanales > Solanaceae > Nicotiana > Nicotiana attenuata. Next base: position 514,162 of record NW_017670410.1, on the reverse strand, counting down.
GTAGATCATGAAATATTTATAATGTCATGCATATGCATATAAATGTCATGTAATGCATAGGTCTATACGTACATAACATCATCAAGCCTCTGAGGGCATCCCATCATATCATCTCGGCCACTGTGGGCAATCATCAACGTATACCAACTGATCAGGTGGTGGTGCGTATATAACGCCGTAACCTTTTCCCGTATCCCATAGACATATAATATACATATATAGGCGTATATAACGCCATCTGGTTATAGGTCAATGTACATATATAAATGCATGAAATGCATATGAAATACGTTAATAAAATCTCTCGGTACGTTATAAGACCATTATGCCTCTCATTAATATCATGAAATAAACTTTACCAACTTACGTATTTTTGAGACCCATGAACAGATGATAGAATAATATGATACATGGGAGAATAAGAATATACACATCTCTAGCATTTCTACGAATAGAGTAATTTATGGAAGTTGTGCATTTGCTCGTTTCGCTTGTGTCGTATAGATCGTGCCAAAAAGAAAGAAGGGATAGCCTTCACAAACCTGTTTTTGTAAAGTTGAACACCTCTTAAATTTGGCAAAAATCCCAAAGAAGTAGGAATTGAACCACCTATTTCATTATCATGTAAACTAAGTTTTCTGAGAGCTTGAAACTGACCAATTTTTTCCACTTAGTCTGCCACTTAGTCCTTTTAATCGAATCTTGATTATAATAGCTTGACCTTGAGCACATTTAATACCAACCCAACTTCCGAAACAAGCTCGAAACCCAGTGACATTCCAACTTTTTAAGTACCCTTTTGGATCAACTAATTCATGTTTTAAAGCTTCAAGTGATTGATAATCTGCTTGAGTAATAATTATACCATCCCAATCTTGGCCTAAACTAACTGAGTTCTTGAAATTATCAGCTGAAAGAAGAAGAAAATTTGGAGAAATGGAAACAGCGTTGTTGTTTTCAGAAAATGTTGTGTCTATCAGCTCCTTGTTGGGATAAAAACGTGAAAAAAATCTAAAAGGGAATGGGTGAAAACTACTAAAATCTTGTTGTATGCTCTTATAATATGACACATTTATACATGGTATATGAGTCAATTTATAGATCATAGGTGGCAGCCACGTTGATGCGCTAAAGCAAATTTATTAACCCCCACTAATTTAATAATTAATCAATTACCCACATAATTAAGAATTATTTCAGATTATTTTAAAATATTACTCACTTTTTAACATACTTTATACACCTTACTATCGTGGTCATGTGGTACCATATAAAATAAATACATACACTATTATTTTATTAAAACATCTATGTAAAAATACATATATTTTCTCAACTTATAATTTTCCTAATCTCATATAAAGAGTAAAAATTCTCGTATGCTTAATTCTTAAAATGGTAAAAATATAACCTTCTTTTCTTGTGAGAAAATGATTTCTATTTTTACAATAAAGAAAATCTTATAAACTTTCTTATATTATGTGTATAGTTTAAAGCATATTCGAAAGTTGTAATATTGGTAATTATCCAAAATTATACTTATAAAACTTTTACTTCACAAGATATCTAATGATTCCTACTTGAGTGATTTAATTATAGTTTAGCTTTGATTGGAAGGCATTCCTGTTCTAATGTCTTAAAGGGAAAAAAAATTCACATATTCCTTCAAATCAAAGGAGTCTCTTTCACAAGATAATATAGCATAGTACAGGTTAGGAAGAAGTACTAATATGTTGGACTTAAATTCAAGTTCCTTACGCCAAAACAATATGTTTACCTCGAAAATACGAGTAACAATTAAATTTAATTTATGATTTTAAAGATACGTGATTTAGTTCAATACCAATTAATAATCAAGAAATATAGAGTATAGATGAAAGAAATGAATGAATCAAGTTGTTTAGTAGTATCGACCTCGAGCTCAGTGACCTCGAGATGAACCAAGAACAATAAAGTAAGAACAGTAGAGAGAAAAGACAAGTCTGATGAGCAATGAGCCAAAAAAAGTAAGACAGTATATTATTTGCCAATAATTAGATTATGATTACAAATGATTGGGGTCCTCTTTATATAATGGGGGAACCCTAAATAAGGTACATTTCTATTTACAGTAAGGAATCTTATTGGGACAGCTGTCTAGCCGCCTAATACGGATTCGTTTCGGATTTTATGCCATGATCCCACGGTCACTGCGGGAATCTTGCTCTTTCTGTTATGGGATCATAATGATATTATCTCGAGGTCGGTCATACTTGGCCTCACTGTCCATTGAGTACTTCGATCTTCGAAGCCTCCCATCGGGCTCACTCATGGTCTATTTCGATTTCTCTCCTGAAGTAACCCTCGAGTCCACGAAATCGGGTAGCCCCGATTTCTACCGTATACAGATAGTCCCCTCGTTTTTTGGAGTATAACGACAAGAAATGAATTGAGTGCTTGATCTTCACCCTGATTTCTTACGACATCATCATTGTGACGTAAGCGAATGAGGAAACAAAAGCTTGGAAGCTGGCTTTTCCCGAGGGCGACTTCGAGAACTCTAGCGAGTCCGGCGATGGAGAAGATTCTGTGGGTGAAGACACTTCTGCCGATAAGGATCGCGCTACTTAGGTTTCGTGTTCTTCGTAATTTTTCGCTTTTGAGGCTGATCGGCCCTCGTGAGGAACTCTTGATCGTGACCCATAGCCCTTGTTAATAGGTTTATACAAAACTTTTTTCCTTCCATGCCTTCTAAATCTGTTACCCTTTTGTGCGGGTCAGAGCGTCTTAGCATAAAATTCCCTTTGAATATCCAAAGTTTTGAGATGGTAATGACCGACAATAAGTACTGCCCTTGACCGTTTCTGATCATTGGACCCAAAATGATCGTTTGAACTTGAGTTTGAGTAACTCTTAGGCGAAAAAGTCGATGAGGTAAGGTAGCCCTTGGGCTTGATGGTTGAGTGGGTATATGCTCGAACTTGAAACGAAAGATAGCCCTTAGGCTTTTTAGTCGAGTGAGGATTTTCTCGAACTCGAAGTAAAGTTAGCCCTTAGGCTTTCATAGATAGTCCCCGAGTGAGAATTTGCTCGAACTCGGGTAGCCCTTGGGCTTAGTAGTCGAGTGAGTGCTTGCTCGAACTCGAAATAAAGTTAGCCCTTAGGCTTTATAGATATTCCCCGAGTGAGAATTTGCTCGAACTCGGGTAGCCCTTGGGCTTAGTAGTCGAGTGATTGCTTGCTCAAACTCGAAATAAAGTTAGCCCTTAGGCTTTATAGATAGTCCCCGAGTGAGAGTTTGCTTGAACTCGGGTTAAGGTAGCCCTTGGGCTTCTTTATATTGGCCCTTAGGCTCTTTGGGTCGGTCCTTAGGCTCTTTTATATTGGCCCTTAGGCTCTTTGAGTTGGGCCAATTCGGCCTCTAATAACGGCTATAATTTTTTCCTCTTTTCGGCTAAAAGACTTAGTGAAAATTTTTCTATGCCTTAGCATGTGTTTCTTGTACCAGTTGGGTTTTTCGAAGGTTCGACCGATCGTAACCTTATTCGTTTGTGTAACGATAATCGAATACCTATTGAGGCTTTTCGAAGGATGATGTTATTGAAGCCTTTAAATTATTCGAGGTCTGATTTTATCGAAGCCCTTTATCATTTGCTTTTGCCGAGGGTAGCCTGATTTAACCGGTTTTCCAAAGTGTTTGAAGGCCTTTATTTTATGGCGGAAGTCGGACGCCTCTGAGCCGCATTATTTCGGTCGTAGCCTTTTTATATGACCATAGTCTTTAGTATGGCCGTAGCCTTCGGATATGTCTCTTGGACTTATTTTCCGATGACATTTCGAACTTGTTCAAAATGTTAGTCCCCGAGTATGATGGCCTTGGCCTGTTATATCGGGGGTGCCTCTTTGAGGTCTTATTATTTCGAACTCAGATAGCTCGAGTAAATAGTCCTCGAGTGTTCGAGACATGCTTGCACTTGGGTTAAGATAGCCCTTGGACTTTTATGATCGAGTGAGAATTTGCTCGTACTCGAAGTAAAGTTAGCCCTTAGGCTTCATAGATAGTCCCCGAGTGAGAGTTTGCTCGAACTCGGGCTAAGGTAGCCCTTGGGCTTTTGTATTTGTCACGGATTTTGGATGTCTCCGATCCGCGTTAGTCTGGCCGTAGCCTCTTTAGTTCGGAACTTACCCTTTGGGCTGATCTTCCGTTTCAATTCGAGCTTGCCCAAAGTGTCAGTCCCCGAGTGGGGTGGCCGTGGCCCGCAAAATCGAGGATTGCCTTTAAGGTCTTATGGTCTCGAAATGTTAGCAGTTTGATTCCGTTCGCTTTTGGGACGACAGCCCTCAAGCATGGGTCAGTTGTTCGAATTTCTGCCGCGGTCGGCCCTTAGTCCTGTTTACACAATAGATCAAGAGTATAAAATATGAAAATTTTATAAAGGCGGGGGATATCGACAAGAAAAAGTACTTCTCTTGATAGATGATTATACATGCGCGCATGCTTGATGTCTAGGGCTCGAGTAACCTATACAAGCACGGTTCATCTGACCGTTTGGCCCTTACAACACTTTCCTATCGAGGCCCGCTGTCACGAAGTGATTTCCTTGTCAAAGAGCATACATTCAAGGGTAATGCCCTCCAGTATTCGGGGCTCACTGTAAGGAACCTCGGATACTGTTGAATTGCTTTTAGTTAGCACAAATAACGGTTGCCTCGTTAAAAACCTTGCTGGAAAAACCTATTTAGGACAAAAACAGGTCTAAGGGAAAAAGAGTGCAACACGTGCTTCAAGATCCAGAGCTTCGTGCCGATCCTAATCGATATCCTGCAAGTGTTAGTCGAAAAAATAGAAAAGATTGGACTGGGGTCTTACCTTTATTCAAACTTTGGATACTTAACGTGATCTTCCTCGGCATCAAGCCCCCGTGAATTTTGACCTCGATCATTTCTCCTCTCATTTCGTGTGAAGCTTTGCCCGGAACCGCTGCCTCTATTGTCACCGTTGTACGGTAGATATCTATCTCTATTCGACCTCGTCTCTCGATCGATATCCCTTTTGATCCTATCCATGATCCTGCTAGGATAAACGGACCCCGAAAGAGTCCCTAGTTGATCGTCTTCGACCCTAATCTTCGACTGATACCGATTATGTACGTCGGCCCAAGTGAAAGTCGGGTACTCGATTAAACTTTGCTTCAACTGCTGTGCCGCTATGGAACTCCGAGTGTTGAGACCTTGAGTGAAAGCTTGAACAGCCCAGTCATCGGTGTCCGGAGGCAAATCCATTCTCTCCGCTTGGAACCGAGATACGAATTTCCTGAGTATCTCATTATTATTCTGCCTTATCTTGAAAAGGTTCGACTTTCTTGTTGCAATTTTAATGGCTCCGGCGCGTGCCTTTACAAACGAATCTGCAAGCATAGCAAACAAATCAATAGAATTAGGGGGTAAGTTATGATACCATATTAAGGAACCCTTTGATAGAGTCTCCCCGAACTTCTTCAGCAGTACAAACTAGATTACGTCGTCTTCCAAGTCGTTTCCCTTTATGGCGCATGTGTAAGAAGTAACGTGTTTATTTGGGTCAGAGGTTCCGTTGTATTTAGGTATATCGGGCATACAGTACTTCTTTGGGATGGGCTTCGGAGCCGCACTCGGAGGGAACGGCCTTTGTACGAATTTCTTGGCATCCCTTCGAGATCGGGAGTGCCCCTGGTATTNTATAAATTAATAAAGTAAATATATAAATAAAAATATATTAAAATTATAAAAAAAATTCAAGTAAATTATAAATTTAGTATATATATATATATATATATATATATATATATATATATATAACTATTAGGAACTAGGGTATTATTTTCATAACTCTAAATATATTATATCATAGTCATAGTCATGTTATAGGTGTGATGCACCTATAACATGACTATCACTATTGTCACGACCCGAAATCCGACCGTCGTGATGGCGTCTATCGTGAAACTTGGCCAGCCTCAACTCAACAATCAACCCGATAATAATAAGTTTGAAAATATTTACGGAAGTTTTTAACAGTCAAAGAACTATTTGAAACATAGGAAATTCCAAGAATAAATACAATCCAGCCCAAAACCGGGGTGTCACTGAGTGCATGATCGTCTAAGGAAAAACACATAGTCTCATATAATGTCTAAGGGAACAAATAAAATACAACTGGAAAGTAAGGTGGAGAGCCAAGGCCTGCGAACGCCGTGCAGGTAGCTCAATAATCTTCTAAGTCAAAAGCCTCGATCAAACATCCGCCACTGGATCCAAAGTGCCTGAATCTGCACACGAGGTGCAGGGGGTAACGTGAGTACACCAACTCAGTAAGTAACAAGTCCAATCTTTGAACTGATAGGTAGTGACGAACTCAACCTCCTCAAGGATAACAGAAATAATGTACAGAAACGTAGGCATGCTGTCAGTTAAATAAACAGCTCGAACAGTAAAACAGAGCAAGTATGAACAAGGTAAAGAAGTGTACTCTGCTACATCTACATGTCAATGCACATGTTGTATGAAATGCACCATGCTGAGTGCCTCATGTGCCCACAATCTCAAATGCTCGTCTACTCAGTATTGTATATGGCTCGTACGGCCCAGGGAAGGTCCATCCCGGAATATATACATCTCTTACAAACAGTCACTCAGTACTGAGGAAGGCCATTCCAGCCTACGGAGAAGATCCATCTCCAGATAATATCAATAACAAACTCACAACCTCTCGGTACTGTATATAGCTCACAAGGCCCAGGGAAGATCCATTCCGGAATATATACACATTACTGACAACAGTCATCCAGTACCGAGGAAGGACAATCCAGCCTATGGAGAAGATCCATCTCCAAATATAAATACTTCGGACAAGATCCATGCCCAGGGAAGATCCATCCCTCAATATCATCAACTGCGCTCACTGGGGGTGTAAGGACTCCGGAGGGGCTTCTCTTTTTAGCCCAAGCGCTATAATAAAGCCAACGAAGGCATGTTCAATATCTCGTTGCGGCGTGCTGCCCAATCCCATACTGTCTCTCAATATTAGGCTCTCGGCCTCACTCAGTGATCACTCTCCAGTCTCACACACACGGGCTCAAAATGTCATGATACTAGCCCGAACAATGATATGATGTGTCAAATAATAATAATCGAGACTGAGGCATGATATAATATGCATGAACAGGACTGAGTACAGAATATCAATGAAGCTAATGATATGACAGCAAGAAACGACCTCTCGGGTCTCAACAGTATTGGCGTGAAGCCTTAACATGATAATTAGCATGATTTGCAGCTCATTAACTTAATCACATAATTACAACGCAGATATCAGCAAGAAAGAGTCACTAAGCGGTGCCATGGAATGATCCAGGCCGCAATTCTCACGGTGCACGCCCACAAGCCCGTCACTTGGCATCTCCGTCACCTTAATAGTAATCATAGAACACATAGTTCGGGGTTTCGAACCCTCAGAACCAAGTTTGGAAGCGTTACTTACCTCAAGCCAAGCCAAACCCTAGCCCGCAACGCCCTTGCCTCTCGATTAGGCCTCTAAATGCCCCGAATCTAACCAAAATCAGAACCATAACATCAATATATGCTAAGGGAACAAAGCCCACGCGAAATAATCAAATTACATCACAAATCCCAAAATTGGTCAAACCCGACCCCCGGGCCTATGCCTCGGATTCCGATAAAAATTACATCACTAAAATCCTTATCCTCACACGAGTCTATACATACCAAGAACATCAAAATCGGACCTCGAATGGCCCCTCAAATCACCACTCAAAGCTCTCCAAAACTCAAGCCCTAATCCTCCATTTTTAGGCTTTAAAACCCACTAATTTCATGATTAAAAAATGGAAAAATCATCATAAACACAAATAATAAGGCCCAAGTAACTTACCCCATTGAAAATCCTTGATTCCTCTTGAAAATTACTGCCCAAAGCTCAAATCCCGGCCAAAAATGGTGAAGAATGACCAAAAATTTGCAAAGGGGCCTTTATATACACTCTGCCCAGCACTTCCACATCTGCGGTCCCCATTACGCATCTGCGGAGGCGCATCTGCGAAAAATCCTCCGTTTCTGCGGAAATTTCATTAAATTCCGCTTCTGCGGTTGCCTGACCGCACCTGCGGTCATCGCATATGCGGGGACCAAACCGCACCTACGACCCCTGTTGCGCACCTCCGCTACATAACCGCTTATGCGGACCTCGCACCTGGGGTCCCCAATCCGCAGGTGCGGAAATAACAGGAACAACAAAATCTGCAGCCTAACTCAAATTCCAAACTTCCCGTCAACCCCTCAAAACCATCCCGAGGCCCTCGGGACCTCAACCGAACATATCGACAAGTCACATAACATCATTCAAACTTGCTCCAACCTTCGGAGTGCTCAAAACAACATCAAAACATCAAATCACCCTCGGATTCAAGCCTAAGGATTCCAAAAACATCCGAATTCCGAATTCGATCAAAAAGTCTATCAAACCTCGTCCGAATGACCTGAAATTTTGCTCACACGTCACAAATGACACAACGGACCTACTACAACTTCCGGAATTTCATTCCGACCCTGATATCAAAATTTCCAATACCAACCGGAAAGGCGCCAAAATTCCAATTTCGCCAATTCTAGCCTAAATCTACCACGGACCTCCAAATTACATTCCGAACACGCTCCTAAGTCCCAAATCACCTCACGAAGCTATCCAATTAAATTCCGAGATCGTTTACTCACAAGTCAACTTCTGGTTGATTGTTTTTTCCAACTAAATGGCCAACTTAAGAGACTAAGTGTCTCATTCCACCACAAAACCACTCCGAACTCGAACCAACGAACCTGATACCACATAATACAGCTGAACAAGACATAAAGAAGCAGAAATGAGGAAAACGGGGCTGAAATTCATAAAACGACCGGCCGGGTCGTTACATCCTCCCCCACTTAAACATACGTTCGTCCTCGAACGTCCCTAGAGTTGTTCCGAAAACCATCAGATTACTGTATAACCTTACCATGCACATACCCGGGGGTGATCCCACGTCAACCTATCTCATATAGGTCTGATAGCACAACGTAACTGAAATTTCACAATCCAACCTAGCCCATAAACCTTAGAACCAAATTTCCACTTTCGAAATTTATCTATAAGATCTGAATCTCACATCCGCACACCGAATAAATCTGAACACGCTGTAGCAAGCCATAACCACAACTCAAGATGGAAGCCACAGGATATACCATACAACTCGAACACTCATAGCGAAGACTCCAAATCACAGCAACTGCTCAAAATAACCGAATATCGATAATAAACCTTTTATCAATAAGGCCTCATTCCAACACTTTCGTACTGCCAACGATGAATGAAACACGCAGAAAATCATAACCATTCCTCAGGCAACTGGTCGTGGAGCTCCCTCTCCTTCGGCAAGGACCATAGAATTTCTAAACCGAATCCCGATATTATCCTTCCAACATGCTGAAATCGAATCTGATAGTATCCATTCTAGATCCCAATGACCTCATCTCATCCAACACGACTACTCTAGTGACATGACACATCGATACAATCTAAATCCACAACTCGTGCAACCCGCGCACCAATAAGCAACAGTCCAAATGTACTCAAATCATGGAAAGATGACTCAAATGAGAGAGTTGTACCGCAAGCTCACCAGTACCACCCCAACGCACTGCTGAGAACCCATCACGCATCGTAGAACCAGAACACACGAATCTAGCCCGAAGGATCATACCTCCACATAACCTCGCTATAATGCGTAGCCTTATCCAAACACCAGTCCACATGAAGCACCTCAAGTCACTATGCTCCAAAATCAACAACCACGCGCAATTTACTGTCTAGAACCAAAAGGAAATCATCAAAACCACAGCGAATCAAATGACATAACACCACACAAACTCGAAAGGACGCAACCGATACATTATCCACCGAGAAATACTCAATACTCTTCCCGCTCGAATTCCACTATGAGACCCCAATAGAACTGCACCATATGTGCCTACAACCAACAAATCATAACGCCCCGCAACACGGAAAGGTAACCTATAGATCTCCCCATAACACTAATAAGCTCAATAACAATCGAATCAACACATCCCTCGGCAATAGCAACTCGGAGTCAACAAGGCCGACTCGATGCAGAACGAACATCCATATTGACCTACCAATGAACCCCTTATCAAGGAGTTCCTGAAGCTACTCCCTCAACTTCTTTAACTGTGTCGGTGCCATACGATACGGTGCCCTGCTACCAAATCAATACCAAAATCAATAATCCTGTCCGACGACATGCCCAGCAGCAGGAAACACATCCGGAAAAATCCCTCACCGCCGGAACTGAATCAATGGTAGAAGTCTCTGCACTAATATCCCTCACGAAGACCAAATAAGAAAGACAACCCTTCCCATTATCCGCTGGGTCTTCAAAATAAAAATCACCCTACTGGGAACATAATCCGTCGAATCTCGCAACTCAATCAGTGGCATCCCCGGCATAGCCAACATCGCCATCTTAGCGCACAATCCAGAATAACACGATACGGAGACAACCAGTCCATACCCAATATCACATCAAAATCGAACATACTAAGCAACAAAGGATCCACCCGGGTCTCCAAACCCCCAATAGTCTCCACACAAGACTGATATACGCGGTCCACAACCACAACATAACCTGTTTATGAGAACTCCCAGTCCCCAAATCCATAAAGCGTATGAATCACTATATTTGATCCCAACTCTACCGCTCGAATATATAACACACCTCTAATACTCAATCATTCTATAAGGGATACTCCTATAACTCTTTTGTGCCACCAAGCAACTTGAATATCAGCAGTCTGCCCAACAAAAGAGCGCCGCAATACCAATGAAGTACCCTTAACTCAAACACATTGCCCTTCCTGAAATGTTTACCCTCATCAAGCCGCACAATTCACAATATCATTTGCCTAATCATCTGAAACTACCCGTGCTGCCTAAGAATTTATGACCGTCCTTTCAGAATTGAACTGTGACCTTTCACATGCCCATCTCAACCCTACACAACACACCGCATATACCATGTCATCCTATGACAAATATGAGAACTTCATAATCCATTCCGAGTCACAAGCAACTGCGTACTTCACTAGCCAAGAACTTTCCCTTTGATCCAATCTAGAAGAAAATTGCTATACATCACATGCTCCTCAAGCCAGTAGAAATTATACATCTCTAACCGTGGTAGAAACCATCAAGAATTCCCCGAATCCCATTTGCACAAAAACCAAACCGTCAAAATTGAATCTAACTATCTCAAACAAGCCACGCGAGCCACCGAAAACTCAAGAGCATTGCCACGATACACCTGTAGAAACTCATTATCTCATAAGCACCCAAAGAACTAATCATATCCCTTACCATGCCGATCCGGCCTACTACCATGTTGTCCTATTTATCCAAGTTAATTCTAAATTTCTTTCAAATTGATATTTCCCCTTGCCATAATATCGCAATCCTCAACCCAGACTCACCACACGAGACTCAAGCATGAAACCGCATCGTGTAAGGCTCCTAAGCCGCTGGATACTCTCTTAAATATTCCCAAAAGCACCACATTCAAAATATTTACCCTGAAGAGACTTCCTGCGAATCTAAAGCCATTACCTTCACCTTCCTGACACTGATATGTAGAATCCATAATGATATAGAAATGCCACAAGTCTTAACACTCTCCAATGTAAACCTCAGTTTCTAGTCAAATGCACCCCCTGAAGATCTCCAATTATTACATATAAGTCTCGAATCCATTAAAACCATTCTTGGGAGTCATCCACTCTACTCAGGTTTCAATTACACTGATCAAACGAACCGAACGACCTGTGCCCCATCAGCAACACCTAAAGAAGTAACCCATCCTTCTAAGTAATCGAGTGATATCCTACTCCATATCTGGTACATCCCTTACAATAACAACTAATTCATCCGACGTCTCTCATATGACCTCAAAGCATAACACGACCCTTATCCAAACTTTCCTTTACTCAAGCTATCCTCGATCTCAACCCCTGCAAGCCACAACTGATTCACTGATATACCTCAAAACTGAAACCAATACAACACATAACCGTGCAATCAACTAATCAATAGCGGACTCCCCCACTTGGCTCAAAGCCATAGACCAAAACACCCTAAAAACTCACAATGCCCCTACTCTATTTCTGCCATAAAACCATAGTGAGATTCAACTAAATCCTTCATAAGTTCATGCAATGCAACCTATCTAGTGTTTCAAATCATCTGCAATTCTCGCGTTCACCCTCGTAATAGTCAAGACAACTCCCGTACGCGAACTCAAACTGCAACACATATATTTCACTGGTAAAAGAGGACTTTCAACAAACAACATAGGGTTCACACCACTTCTGAACACTCTGCAGGAGATAACCCACCTGCTCCGCCTCAAACTAACTTCTCTCTATACCCTTCCACCGCCATAAACATCACGCAATCACCAGATCTTCTTGAGTCTGCAGACATATCGTAACATGAAATCTACTCCATTCCCCCAACTAGACCACATGAAAAGATCCTTCACACACTCATAACTCGGGTTTACATCAAATCAAGATGAAAACTAAGCACCTAATAGTTCCTTCTATCCTCAAGCAGACCCTTCTCGTCACATTCAGTTCATATGAACACATCTCGCAGTCACATCATACTCACCACATAGCCATCTCGTCATCACTTCCACTAACAGGGACACTACCGAACATACAAATCCAGAAGCACGTGTCCACACAATCAACACTTCAGCGCTCAAGCTATAGGCAAAAATTCGGCCTAAAGTCCTCCAGACTGGCCCAACATTAACACACAGAAATCACATCTCGCCCTTCGATCAGGGAATCACAAGCCGTCGATGCACAGCTGATACCGAGCGCTCATGCGCGCACATAAATGCGTGGAAGGAATTCAAGGAGTTAAGCTTCACGCTGAATCAATGTCGCACGATAGAAATTCAAGAATGTGAAGTTTATTTCCTAAAGGTTATGCAGTCTCTCGAAGATAAGTACAGACGTCTCCGTACCGATCCGCGAGACTCTACTAAACCCATTCATAACTCGTGAGACCTATGTAACCTAAGCTCTGACACCAACTTGTCACGACCCAAAACCCGACCCGTCGTGATGGCACCTATCGTGAAACTAGGTCAGCCTCAACTCAACAATCAACCCGATAATAATAAGTTTGAAAACATTTACGGAAGTTTTTAACAGTCAAAGAACTATTTGAAACATAGGAAATTCTAAGAATAAATACAATCCAGCCCAAAACTGGGGTGTCATTGAGTGCATGAGCGTCTAAGGAAAAATACATAGTCTCATATAATGTCTAAGGGAACAACTGAAATATAACTGGAAAGTAAGGTGGAGAGCCAAGGCCTGTGAACGTCGTGCAGGTACCTCAATAATCTTCTAAGTCAAAAGCCTCGATCAAATATCCGCCACTGGATCCAAAGTGCCTGAATCTGCACATGAGGTGTAGGGGGTAACGTAAGTACACCAACTCAGTAAGTAACACGTCCAACCTTTGGACTGATAGGTAGTGACGAACTCAACCTCCTCAAGGATAACAGAAATAATATATAGAAACATAGGCATGCTTTCACTTAAATAAACAGCTCGAACAGTAAAACAGACCAAGTATTGTCATGACCCATATTAGAGGTCCACGACTGGCACCCGGTGCCTACTCAACCGAGCGCCATGTACCTTATTCCTTTTCTTTTTTTTATAAATCTCGTCACGGGCCATGATAGGCCACATCCATATATGTAATTTACAATATTAGAACTTAACTCACGTAACTAATTCAAAAGAATTTATATAGATACGTAGGGGCCGACAAGGCCGTTGACATGTCACACCTAAAGCTATACACAGGACACTGTCTGCAAAACCTCTAAGAAAACATGACCATAGAACATAAGATGGGACATGGTCCCCGACGTCCTCATAAAACAAAGTAACATATATGAAATATGACTCGGCAATACTGTAGGAAGATGTGGAGCTCACCAACCCAAAGTTGATATCTGGAGGCAACCTAGAGTGGATGGTCCTCACCTCGCGTACCTACACCTGCGTGGCATGAAACACAGTGCCCCAGAAAAAAGGGGTGTCAGTACGAAGAATGTACCGAGTATGTAAGGCAGCAATGAAATATAATAATAATAAAATACTATCTCGGGAAGAGATAAGAGTCAACTTATAACTTATGACTTGCCTCTGAGGGCCGTAACATATAGAATAAATCACATCTCGTATATATAAATAAAACTACAATATAATAGTTCTAGTTACCTCTTCTATGTGACGTTGACTGCCCAACTGATCAGTGGTAACTGTCCGACTGACCGTAGCTCGGTGGTAAATGCATAACTGCCTTACGGGTGGTAAATAATAATATATAACCGCCCAACCAGTGGTAACTGTAACTGTCCGACCGCCGTAGCTCGGTGGTAAACGAACATGCATATATCACAATACTATTAATATTAACATCTTTATTATGCAAAACCAAAATACAGGAACACCTTACTTCCACTCCTCCAAGTAGCATTTAGCAACAGAAACTTTTTATTTTTCTTTTAACATATAGATTAACATAATCGACCTTCATGCATAAGCACTAAAGAAAGTTTAGCGAAACAAGGACAAATTATAATCCATCATAACCATTAGGCTGCGAAATTTCTTATGAAATTTCTTAAAAAGCCAAATTAAACTATGTCCGGATAATTAAAGTACAAAACCTAAGTGAAATCTAAAATCCTTCAATTACATGAAAGACTAAGCTTGATGATTAGTACAAATTTCCAAGCTTATTGAACTGTGTAGATCATCACAGCCTAGTGAATATACAGCACACATTCAAATGATTGACACCTTAAATGGAAGGAAGTACTTCAATATGCATGTGACGGAATCTGAATGAAAAACTTGTGTCACTTTTACAGGAATGAACAACGTAGACATCCTTAACTTCTAAGAGTAGAAAAACTTATGAAATAGCATTATATTTACGTATTGTTACTTGGATTATGCCAAAAGAAAGAAAGGATAGCCTTAACATACCTGGAGTAGGGAAAACTCTGTATAATATCCCGTTGGAGAACCCTCGTTGATTGAACTTAGAAAAAAAATCAAATTTCTGCTTTCGGAATCCTTGAACGAAATTGTGGTTGCTTCTTTGAAATTTTCAAACGAAATTTTGGCTTAGGATTTGAAATGTTGGACGAAATGGTTCTGCTTCTAACGTTTTTGGTTTTAAACCAAAGACAGAATGTAATGTTGTTTGATCTTTTATGAATTGATTACCAATTCTCTTGGATAATGCTCACAAGTCTCATAAGACTTAAATTTAAGTCATGTGTTGGTTAATTAGCCATCTGGCAAAAGTGACCAAGAGTCATTTCTTTGTCATTGTGGCTTTATGCCAAGTGGGGGTATAATTTATAATTTTTATCCACTTATTAGTTAACTTGGTAATGTCCTGTTACCCGGTAATTAATCAATTACCCACATAATTTAAAAATTACCCTAAATTACATAAAATTCTATTTTTTTAATATACTTTATACATCGTACTATCACGGCCATATTGTACCTTGTATGGTACTAGTCCATAATCATCGGGTATTATCGCTCGAACCGTATTTTATCCCAAATTGGCCACTTTCGTTTTCTTTAATTCGTGTACTCTTAATCCTTCTTAACACTTACTTATTGCTTGTTATAATTAGCGTAAATACGTTAACCTTAAGATAATCTCACCCCCGAGTCTACGTCAATTAACTGAAGACGAAACTTTTAACGTACGAAAACGCGAGATGTAACATCTTTCCCCCCTTAGAAACATTCGTCCTCGAATGTTTAAACTTGCAAGATGTACATACATATCCATCTATTATAAATGTATATATCTTCCCGGGCTAAACTTCAATGAAATAAATATCAGCCTCTCACGGGGTCGGAACGTCGTCCCTCCCTAAAACTACTTCCTAATCCTGTCATCACCTATGATTCTGTTAACCTATCTTCTAGGCGCTGACACCTATTAGTTGTAATCTTAATAACTGGGTTCATGCTTTGCTTTCAAGCTAGCCTTGGTTTCCCTTAACCCTTCAGGCGTAATGCCAACTTACTCTTACATTAATCATATTAACTGGACAATTTGCGTTAATAAGATCGAACATTACCAATAATCATAATACCTGACACATGATCCGGTGTAGCCTCTGGGTCGTGACAACCTGCCAAAGCATATATGGGATTCTGACTACCGCCGGAGCTAGATGCTCCATCCCTGCCTCTACCTCTATCAGCTAATGCCTGAGGGCCTCGCTCTTGAGGGCGTACTGAAGAGGAGGAGACTGTTATAGATCTGGTGGGTTGAACCATCCTGCCTCTATACTTCATAGGACAATCCATCATGTAATGACTAGGGTCTCCACAGGTATAGCATACATTAGATCCCTGACGACATTGTCCAGAATGAGCTCTACCGCATTGACTGCACCACGGAGGAGGTGCCCTCATCTGCGCTGAATCCCTCCGATTTTGAAAACCCGAAATTCTCGAGCCCTGACCCGATTCAGAATAGACAAATCCCTCATAATACGGCTGCTGCAACTGTTAGACACTTTCAACAGGATATGGTGACACAAGATCGCCCGGAAAATCCTCAGGTCGCCTAGCAGACTTGGCCTTCTTACGCTGACCCTCATCAGGATTCTCGTATTGCTGTCGTTTCCAATCCTCCAAATTCTGAGCATAAGCCTGGATGCGGGAAATATCCATACTATCAAGCAAAGCGGCCGTGGAGCATTCATTAATCAGGTGCGGCCTAAGTCCTACCACAAACCGATGCACTCGGTCACTCATTTCAGCCACAATCGAGGGGGCATACCTTGCCAAGGAATCAAACTGGAGACTATACTCCCGCACACTCATATTCCCCTGTTTAAGAGCCAAGAACCTGTCTAGCCTTGCTTGACGAATCTCTGTCGGCAAGTAATGACGCAAGAAAGCCCTTGAGAACTTCCCATACTGCTGGAGATGCATTTGTCCCTCTAGACAATTCCCAAGTTTCATACCACTGAACCACAACATCCCGTAATCGGTATGAGGCTAACTCTACTGACTCAGTGTATGATGCATGCATTACCATTAAAGTCCTCTGCATCCTATCAATAAAGTTTTGCGGGTCCTCATCCTTGTTGGATCTGGTAAATACTGGAGGGTCCAAGTTGATAAAGTCTCGAACTCTCGCGCTAATTACTCTGTTAATGTGACCAACACTTGTACCTACCTGGCGCTGAGCCTGAGCGGCTACCAACCTAGTCAATAACTGTACTGCACTCCGCATATCCATATCCTCATCCTGAACAATAGGTGGAGGTACTGGGTTCCTCGTCATCTCCTCGGGTGCTGACGAAATCGGAGAACTATGCGAGGGTGTCGTATTTCCCCTCGGGGCCTCACTCTAGCCCTCACTAGACATTGGTACTCTACTCATGACCTCATCTGCCACTACTTTACCCTTCTGACTAGTCGTAGCGTTCCTGGTAATAAGCATTGTTGCATATGTAAAACAAGTCAAAGGTCAAGGGCTTTGTTCCCTATGACTCTGCTCTATTGCACGATCTAATATCAAGAAGGAAGGGTAACTAGTCCCTAAATGCCCCTCTAGTTTCCTGTTTATACAACGTGGTGCACAACACATTTATAAACAAGAGTCTACTAGACACGATTTGCAGACAATCCTAGGACAAAACTGCTCTGATACCGCTTTGTCATGACCCATATTAGAGGGCCACGACTGGCACCCGGTGCCTACTCAACCGAGCGCCACGTACCTTATTCCTTTTTTTTTATAAATCTCGTCACGGGCCATGATAGGCCACATCTATATATGTAATTTACAATATTAGAACTTAACTCACGTAACTAATTCAAAAGGATTTATATAGATACATAGGGGCCGACAAGGCCGTTGACATGTCACACCTAAAGCTATACACAGGACACTGTCTGCAAAACCTCTAAGAAAACATGACCATAGCATATAAAACGGGACATGGTCCCCGACGTCCTCATAAAACAAAGTAACATATATGAAATATGACTCGGCAATACTCCAGGAAGATGTGGAGCTCACCAACCCAAAGTTGATATCTGGAGGCAGCCTACAGTGGATGGTCCTCACCTCGCCTACCTACACCTGCGTGGCATGAAACACAGCGCCCCAGAAAAAAGGTGCATCAGTACGAAGAATGTACCGAGCACGTAAGGTAGCAATGAAACATAATAATAATAAAACACTATGTCGGGAAGAGATAAGAGTCAACTTATAACTTATGACTTGCCTCTAAGGGCCGTAACATATAGAATAAATCACATATAGTATATATAAATAAAACTACAATATAATAGTTCTAGTTACCTCTTCTTTGTGACGTTAACTGCCCAACTGATCAGTGGTAACTGCCCGACCGGCCGTAGCTCGGTGGTAAATGCGTAACTGCCCTACCGGTGGTAAACAATAATATATAACCGCCCAACCGGTGGTAACTGTAACTGCCTGACCGGCCGTAGCTTGGTGGTAAACGAACATGCGTATATCACAATACTATTAATATTAACATCTTTATCATGCAAAACCAAAATACAGGAACACCTTACTTCCACTCCTCCAAGTAGCATTTAGCAACAGAAACTTTTTGTTTTTCTTTAACATATAGATTGACATAATCGACCTTCATGCATAAGCACTAAAGAAAGTTTAGTGAAACAAGGACAAATTATAATCCGCCTTATCCATTAGGCTGCGAAATTTCTTATGAAATTTCTTAAAAATCCAAATTAAACTAAGTCCGGATAATTAAAATACAAAATCTAAGTGAAATCTAAAACCCTTCAATTACATAAAAGACTAAGCTTGATGATTAGTACAAATTTCCAAGCTTATTGAACTGTATAGATCATCACAGTCTAGTAAATATACAGCACACATTCAAATGATTGACACCTTAAATGGAAGGAAGTACTTCAATATGCATGTGACGGAATCTGAATAAAAAACTTGTGTCACTTTTACAGGAATGAATATTGTAGACATCCTTAACTGCTAAGAGTAGAAATACTTATGAAATAGCATTATATTTACGTATCGTTACTTGGATCATGAAGAAAGAAGGGATAGCCTTAACATACCTGGAGTAGGGAAAACTCTATATAATATTTCTTTGGAAAACCTTCGCTGATTGAACTTAGAAAAAAAATCGAATTTCTGTCTTCTGAATCCTTGAACGAAATTGTGGTTGCTTCTTTGAAATTTTCAAACGAAATTTTGGCTAAGGATTTGAAATGTTGGACGAAATGGTTCTGCTTCTAACGTTTTTGGTTTTAAACCAAAGACAGAATGTAATGTTGTTTGATCTTTTATGAATTGATTACCAATTCTCTTGGATAATGCTCACACGTCTCATAAGACTTAAATTTAAGACATGTGTTGGCTAATTAGCCATCTGGCAAAACTGACCAAGAGTCATTTCTTTGCCATTGTGGTTTTATGACGTGGGGGGTATAATTTATAATTTTTATCCATTTATTAGTTAACTGGGTAATGTCCTGTTACCCGATAACTAATCAATTATCCGCATAATTTATAAATTGCTATAAATTACATAAAATTCTACTTATTTTTAATATACTTTATACATCGTACTATTACGGGCATATGGTACCTTGTATGGTACTAGTCCATAATCATCGGGTATTATCGCTCGAACCGTATTTTATCCCAAATTGGCCACTTTCAACAAAACTCGTTTTCTTTAATTCGTGTACTCTTAATCCTTCTTGACACTTACTTATTGCTTGTAATAATTAGCGTAAATACGTTAACCTTAAGATAATCTCACCCCCGAGTCTACGTCAATTAACTGAAGACAAAACTTTTAACGTACGAAAACGCGAGATGTAACATCCTTCCCCCCATAGAAACATTCGTCCTCGAATGTTTAAACTTGCAAAATTTACATACATATCCATCTATTATAAATGTGTATGTCTTCCCGGGCTAAACTTCAATGAAACAAATATTAGGCTCTCACGGGGTCAGGACGTCGTCCCTCCCTAAAACTACTTCCTAATCCAGTCATCACCTATGATTCTATTAACCTATCTTCTAGGCGCTCACACCTATTAGTTTTAATCTTAATAACTAGGTTCATGCTTTGCTTTCAAGCTAGACTTGGTTTCCCTTAATGTCACGACCCTAAACCCGGACCCAGTCGTGATGGCGCCTCTCGTGAAGACAAGGCTAGCCGACACATTCCCATTTCATTTAATGCAATCAAAATAATAAATATTAAGTCTTTAACATGATAAAATCCCAAAATAAGTAGTGAACAGTATGATTTTGCGGAATTTAAACCAATACTGCCCGACATCGGGGTGTCACCAGTTATGAGCATCTAACATATTACTACAAGTATGAAAGTCTACTCCACTACTACATAACCAAAATAGAAGGAAATAAGATGGAGGGAGAATGCACTGGGATGTGAATCGCCGACAGCTACCTAGTGAATCTCCGGAAATCTGCTGGACAGCTCTTAACCCTCGCTAGCAGGACCTATAGCGCCCGAATCTCCAGACAGGGGTGCAGGGAGTAAAGTGAGTACTCCAACTCAGTGAGTAATAACAATAAATGAAGACTAAGTGATATAAAATCACGTTAAACACAACAATAACCTATAAGAGGCAGGATAAAAATATGTAAAAATAATTAAACAGTGAAATCCCATAAGGCACCTTTTAATCAGTTACACAATTAAAGGAAATGCAGCTAGAAAAGGTAAACACATAAGAACCGCCCCTCGGGCACAATAACAACAGAATCTGCCCCTCGTGCAATATCACAGAACAATACTATCCCCTCGGGCTATATCTCATATCACAATGGGTACCCGCATTCACTGGGGGTGTACAGACTTCGGGAGGGCCCCTTAGGGCCCATGCGCACAATCAAGCCATCTCGTGGAATCATAAACAGGCTCTCGGCCTCATATCAATCACAAGCCACCTCGTGGCGTACAATCTCAGGCCCTCGACCTTATTATCATAATCAGTATATCACCGCTGCGGCGTGTAGCCCGACCCAAAAGTAATCTCATAATACAGGCCCTCGGCTACTCAGTCAGAATCTCATAAGCCCCTCGGGCAACAGTAAACATGATGCTTAGCTCAAAATATCTTTTAAAATATCATTTAAAGTGTTTAAAATAGAGTAACATGGCTGAGTTTTGAAAACAGTAAAATATGGCATGACTGAGCACAAGTATGAATTAAAACAGTGAGGAAAAATATTAGTAAAGATCCCCTAAGGGCCCAAACAGTTGGCACGAAGCTCAAATATGGCATTTAGCTCGAAACATAACAATATCAAACAATTAGCTATCAAATACGCAGTAAAACAGTTATTGCACAACCCCACGCTCGTCACCTAGCGTGTGCATCACCTCAACATAGCCTAACGCTATGAAATCCGGGGTTTCGTACCCTCAAGACGACATTTAAAATTATTACTCACCTCAATGCGGACCAAAATCTAGCTCGCAATGCTTTTGCCCCTCGAATCGGCCTCCGGATGCTCCGAATCTACCAAAAATCAGAACGTAATCACCAAAATATGCTTAAGGGACAAAGCTTGCTCGAAAATAATTGAAAAACAATGCAAATCCCGAAATTAACCAAACCCGACCCCCGAGCCCACGTCTCAGAATTCGATAAATTTTACGTCATTAGATTCCTTATCTCCCCACGAGTTCATACATATCAAAAGTTCCAAAATCCGACCGCAAATGGTCCTTCAAATTCTCAATCAAAGGCCTAAGTTTCCAAGCCCTAGTTTCTCAAATTCTAACCTTAATTACAGCTCTAACCCGTGAATTAATACCATAGAAACGAATTTTCATAGTCCAAGACCTTACCTCAATGAAGTCTCCTTGAATTCCCTCTCCAAATTCGCCCAAATCTCCAAAATCGTGTTTAAAAATGGTGAAACCCTCTGAAAATCACGAAGGAAGAAATATAAACATTCTGACCCAGGCTTTCCGCACCTGCAGTCCAGAGGTCGCACCTGCATGACCGCTTCTGCGGTCCCAAGCGTCGCACCTGCGGTTTCCACTTAAACGGCCAGAAATCGCATCTGCGATGCTCACTCCGCACCTGCGCCATCGCAGGTGCGGTCAATCAACCGCTTCTGCAGTCACAGCCTTCCTAGGCCTCTTCCGCTTCTGCGACTTGTCACCTGCATCTGCGGGGTCGCACCTGGGATCCTTCAACCGCAGATGCGGTTATGACAGCAACCAAAAGGCTTCAGCTCTAAAACTCAATTCCAAACCTTCCGTCAACCATCCGAAATAACCTCGAGGCCCCCGGTACCTCAACCAAAAGCACCAACAAGTCTTATACTACCATACAAACTTATACCAACCTTCAAGACACCTCAAACAACCTCAAAACCACCAAAACACATCGAATTCAAGCCTAAGGTTCTAAAATCTTCCGCATTCCGCTTTTGATCAAAAAGTATACCAAACCACGTCCGAATGACCTGAAATTTCGCGCACACACACCCCAAATGAAATAACGGAGCTACTGCAACTTCCGAAATTCCGTTCCGACCCCTATATCAAAATCTCACCTATAAACTGGAAAACGCCAAAAACTCAATTTCGCCAATTCAAGCCTAAATCTACTCCGGACCTCCAAAACACATTTCGATCACGCTCCTAAGTCTCAAATCATCTCCCGAAGCTATCCGAACCTTCGGAACTCATGTCTGAGCCCTCTAACACAACTTTTCCAACTTAAGCTTTCTTAAAAGAGATTAAATGTCTCAAACCTTCTCAAAACCTTTCCGAATCCGAGCCAACCAACCCAATCACATATAAAACCGATAAATAAAGCAATAAGAAGCAAAAATGGGGGAAACGGGGCGGTAACTCATAAACGACCGGCCCGATCGTTACATCCTCCCCCTCTTAAACAAACGTTCGTCCTCGAACGAGTCAAGCAATATACCTAAAGCCTCAAATAGGTGAGGATATCTGCTCCGCATCTCTCGCTCGGTCTCCCAGGTAGCCTCCTCCACGGGCCGACTTCTCCACTGCACTTTCACTGAAGCTATAGCTTTTGATCTCAACTTCCGAACCTGGCGCTCCAAAATAGCTGCTGGCTCCACATCATAGGTCAAATCATCCTCTAACTGAACCATGCTGAAATCCAGGACATAAGACGGATCCCCAATATACTTCCGGAGCATAGAAACGTGAAATACCGGATCCACACTCGACAAGCTGGGTGGCAAAGCAAGCTCATAAGTCACCTCCCCAATCCTACGAAGTACCTCAAAAGGCCCAATGAACCGTGGACTCAATTTATCCTTCTCTACAAATCTCATAACACCCTTCATGGGTGAAACCTTCAACAAAACCTTCTCACCAACCATATAGGACACATCATGAACCTTCCTGTCAGCATAGCTCTTTTGCCTGGACTGCGCTGTACGAAGCCTCTCCTGAATCACCTTCACCTTGTCTAAAGCATCTTGCACTAAATCTATACCCAATAGCCTGGCCTCGCCCGGCTCAAACCAACCAATTGGAGATCTACACCGCCTCCCATACAAGGCCTCATAAAGAGCCATCTGAATACTCGACTGGTAGCTATTGTTATAAGCAAACTCTGCGAGCGGTGGAAACTGATCCCATGACCCTCCGAAATCAATGACACAAGCGCGTAACATGTCCTCCAATATCTGAATAGTGCGCTCGGACTGCCCGTCCGTCTGCGGGTGAAAAGCTGTGCTCAACTCATCCTGAGTACCCATCTCTCGCTGTACAGACCTCCAAAATTGTGAAGTAAACTGAGTGCCCCGATCTGAAATGATGGAAACTGGGACACCATGCAAACGAACAATCTCCCGAATATATATCTCTGCCAACCGCTCTGAAGAGTAAGTAGTATAGATAGGAATGAAGTGCGCAGACTTGGTCAGCCGATCCACAATCACCCAAATAGCATCGAACTTCTTCAAAGTCCGTGGGACCCCAACTATAAAGTCCATGGTGATTTGCTCCCACTTCGACTCTGGAATATCCAGTCGCTGAAGCAAGCCACCCGGTCTCTGATGCTCATATTTCACCTGCTGACAATTGAGACACCGAGCTACAAATCCCACAATGTCATTCTTCATTCTTCTCCGCCAATAATGCTGTCTCAGATCCTGATACATCTTCGCGGCACCCGGATGAATGGAATACCGCGAGCTATGGGCCTTCTCCAGAATCAACTCCTGAAGCCCATCTACATTAGGCACACATATCCGGCCCTGCATCCTCAACACCCCATCATCACCGATAGTCACATCTCTGGCATCATCATGCTTAACTCTGTCCTTAAGGACAAGAAAATGAGGATCATCATACTGGCGCTCTCTGATGCGCTCATATAAGGAAGACCGAGAAATCACACAAGCCAATACCCTGCTAGGATCTGAAATATCCAACCTCACGAACCGATTGGCCAAAGCCTGAACATCCACTGCAAGAGGTCTCTCCTCAACTGGAATATACGCCAAACTCTCCATGCTCACCGCCTTTCGGCTCAAAGCGTCGGCCACCATATTGGCCTTCCCTGGGTGATACAAAATAGTAATGTCATAATCCTTAAGCAACTCCAACCACCTCCGCTGCCTCAAATTGAGATCCTTTTGCTTGAACAAGTACTGGAGGCTACGATGATCAGTATATACCTCACAAGACACACCATACAAATAATGCCTCCAAATCTTCAATGCGTGAACAATAGCAGCCAACTCCAAATCATGAACGGGGTAGTTCTTCTCATGAGGCTTCAAGTGACGAGAAGCATAAGCAATAAATCTACCCTCCTGCATCAGAACACACCCAATACCAACTCTCGAAGCATCACAATACACGGTATAAGAACCTGAAGCTGATGGCGAAACTAACACTAGAGCTGTGGTCAAGGCAATCTTGAGCTTCTGAAAGCTCTCCTCACACTCATCAGACCACTAAAATGAAACACCCTTCTGAGTCAACTTGGTCAAGGGCGATGCAATAAATGAAAATCCCTGAATAAACCGGCGATAATAACGCGCCAAACCAAGAAAACTGCGAATCTTTATGGCTGAGGACAATCAGGGCCAACTCTGAACCGCCTCTATCTTCTTTGGGTAAACCTGAATACCCTTGTTGGACACCACGTGCCCCAAGAAAGCCACTGAACTGAGCCAAAACTCATATTTGGAGAACTTTGCATAAAGCTTCTCCTCTCTCAATCTCTGCAACACCACTCTCAAATGCTCCGCGTGCTCCTCCTGACTATGTGAGTATACCAGAATATCATCAATGAAGACTATGACAAACGAGTCGAGATATGGCCGGAACACACTGTTCATCAAATGCATGAACGCTACTGGGGCATTGGTCAGCCCGAAGGACATCACCAAGAACTCATAATGACCATATCTGGTCCTGAAAGTTGTCTTACGAATATCTGAGTCCCTGATCTTCAACTGGTGATAACCTGAACGGAGATCAATCTTGGAGAACACTCTCGTTCCCTGAAGCTGGTCGAACAAATCATCGATACGAGGCAAGGGATACCTGTTATTAATTGTTACTTTGTTCAACTGCCTGTAATCAATGCACATTCTCGTTGTTCCATCCTTCTTTTTCATAAAAAAAAAACCGGCGCACCCGAAGGTGACACACTAGGACGAATGAACCCCTTGTCAAGGAGCTCCTAAAGCTGCTCATTTAACTCCTTCAACTCCGCTGGTGCCATACGATACGGAGGAACAGAAATAGGTTGAGTGCCCAGCACCAGATCAATACCAAAATCAATATCCTTGTCCGGTGGCATGCCCGGCAGGTCTGCAGGAAACACATCGGAGATATCCCTCACAACTGGA
This sequence comes from Nicotiana attenuata, assembly GCF_001879085.1. Lineage (NCBI taxonomy): Eukaryota > Viridiplantae > Streptophyta > Magnoliopsida > Solanales > Solanaceae > Nicotiana > Nicotiana attenuata. The sequence goes on along the minus strand of NW_017670410.1, from coordinate 488,064 downwards.
ACAGAATTAATACTGGGAGTCTCTGCACTGACATCCCTCGCAAATGCTAAATATGAATGACAACCTTTCCCAACCATACGCTGGGCCTTCAAGAAAGAAATCACCCTGCTGGGAACATAATTGGTCGAACCTCGCCACTCAATCCGTGGCACACCCGGCATAGCTAACGTCACTGTCTTGGCATGACAGTCCAGAATAGCCCGGCACGGAGATAACCAATCCATGCCCAAAATAACATCGAAGTCCACCATACATAACAACAATAGATCCACTCGGGTCTCCAGACTCCCAATAGACACAACGCACGACCGGTACACACGGTCTACCACAACTTTATCACCCACCGGCGTAGAGACATGAACAGAAGAAACGAGGGACTCGTAGGGCATATCCAAATAATGGGAAAAATAAGACGACACATAAGAGAAAGTAGAACCAGGGTCAAATAACACAGAAGCATCCCTGCGGCAGACTGAGATAATACCTGTAATCACCGCATCTGAAGCAATCGCATCAGGCCTAGCTGGAAGTGCATAGAAGCAGGCCTGACCACCACCGGATCGACCTCCCCCTCTGGGGCGACCCCTAGATGACTGTTCCCCACCCCTAGCTGGTTGGGTGGATGGTGAAGTGACTGGAGCTAAAGGTGATGGCTGACCCCTCTGCTGAGATGAACCCCCAAGACGACGAGGACACTGCCTCCACATGTGACCTATCTCTCCACACTCAACTCCTGAGTGCTGGAGATGGGGACTGATGGGAACCCCTAGTGCCGGAATGACTAGCAGACATACCTGGCGTAGAAGAATCCTAAACTGATGGAGCACGGGACGAACCCTGGGCTGGAAGTGCACTGAGTGAGGAATGACCCTGTTGAGAACCGTGAGAACTATGGCCTGATGATGCCCCACGATAACCTGGGCGAGCTGACTAAGCATGCCTGAACTGACGGCCTCTGCCGTGCTGATACTGGCCACTCAAAGGAGCGCCCCCATAACTACCATGACCTCGAGGCCTCTTGGCCTCCCTCTCCTCGCGCTCCTGGCGATGAACTGACTCAATCTCACGAGCAATATTCACAACCTCCTCAAACGTAGCACCTGACACTCTCTCCCTAGTCATGAGAACCCGAAACTGGCAGGTGAGGCCATCAACAAACCTCCTGATCCTTTCTCTCTCCGTAACAACCAGCCAAATAGCATGTCGAGCTATCTCTGAGAACCTCACATACTGAGTAACAGTCATATCCCCCTGTCTCAACTGGTCGAACTGCCTACGCAGCTCCTCCTTACGGGACTTTGGAACATACTTCTCCAAAAAATAGAGCGGAGAACTGCTGCCAAGTAAGAGGTGCCGAACCAACAGGCCTACGCCTCTCATATGCCTCCCACCAAGTGAAGGCAGCTCCGGTAAACTAAAAGGTCGTGAATGCAACCCTGCTGGTCTCCAGAATACCCACGGTGCGAAGAATCCTTTGACATCTATCTAAGAAACCCTGGGCATCCTCGCCCTCAGCACCATTGAAAGTAGGAGGCTGGAGTCTGCCAAACCTCTCCAATCTACGCTGCTCGTCCTCTGGCATAACTGGAGCTATGTAACCCCGAGCAGCTGCTACCGGCTGGGCTAGTGGTGCCTCCGGTGTCTGCAAACCCTAAACCACCTGATCGGGCGTGCGGGCGGCGGGAGTCTGAGAGCCTCCCCCTACCTGAGAAGTGGCTGCGGCAGTAAAGACCACGACTGCCCGAGCAAGACTCGTACATACTGTCAAAATCTGGGCCAAAGTCTCCTGAAGACCCGAAATCACAATGGGCACAGCTGGTGCCTGAGCTGGTGCTGCTGGAGTATCCACAACTGGGACCTGCTCCTGAACTGGGGCGGCTGGTGGATCTGCAGGTGCTGCCCCAGCTGCTGTGTGGGTTGCACCTCTGCCCCTACCACGGCCTCGATCGTGTCCTCGGCCTCTGGTGGCTCCAGCTGGTGGTACTGGTGGTCGTCCATCCTGACCGGTCGCTCGTGTCCTCACCATCTGTGAGAGAATAGAATAGCAGAAGTTTAGTACTCGGATCAACAAATTCTCACAACAAGAATTTCAAGAATACGGAATTTTCCTAAAGGTTCTGCAGCCTCTCGAGGATAAATACAGACGTCTCTGTACCGATCCGCGAGACTCTACTAAACCTGCTCATGACTCGTGAGACCTATGTAACCTAGGCTCTTATACCAACTTGTCACGACCCTAAACCCGGACCCAGTTGTGATAGCGCCTCTCGTGAAGACAAGGCTAGCCGACACATTCCCAATTCATTTAATGCAATCAAAATAATAAATATTAAGTCTTTAACATGATAAAATCCCAAAATAAGTAGTGAATAGTATGATTTTGTGGAATTAAAACCAATACTGCCCGACATCGGGGTGTCACCAGTCATGAGCATCTAACATATTAATACAAGTCTGAAAGTCTACTCCACTACTACATAACCGAAATAGAAGGAAATAAGATGGAGGGAGAATGCACTGGGATGTGAATCGCCGACAGCTACCTAGTGAATCTCCGGAAATCTACTGGACAGCTCTTAACCCTCGCTAGCAGGACCTATAGCGCCCGAATCTCCAGACAGGGGTGCAGGGAGTAAAGTGAGTACTCCAACTCAGTGAGTAATAACAATAAATGAAGACTAAGTGATATAAAATCACGTTAAACACAACAATAAGCTATAAGAGGCAGGATAAAAATCAGTAAAAATAATTAAACAGTGAAATCCCATAAGGCACCTTTTAAGCAGTTACACAATTAAAGGAAATGCAGCTAGAAAAGGTAAACACATAAGAACCGCCCCTCGGGCACAATAACAACAGAATCTGCCCCTCGTGCAATATCACAGAACAATACTATCCCCTCGGGCTATATCTCATATCACAATGGGTACCCGCACTCACTAGGGGTGTACAGACTTCGGGAGGGCCCCCTTTGGGCCCATGCGCAATATCAAGCCATCTCGTGGAATCATAAACAGGCTCTCGGCCTCATATCAATCACAAGCCACCTCGTGGCGTACAATCTCAGGCCCTCGGCCTTATTATCATAATCAGTATATCACCGCTGCGGCGTGTAGCCCGACCCAAAAGTAATCTCACAATACAGGCCCTCGGCTACTCAGTCAGAATCTCATAAGCCCCTCGGGCAACAGTAAACATGATGTTTAGCTCAAAATATCTTTTAAAATATCATTTAAAGTGTTTAAAATAGAGTAACATGGCTGAGTTTTGAAAACAGTAAAATATGGCATGACTGAGCACAAGTATGAATTCAAACAGTGAGGAAAAATATCATAAAGATCCCCTAAAGGCCCAAAAGTTGGCACGAAGCCCAAATATGACATTTAGCCCGAAAAATAACAATATCAAACAATTAACTATCAAATACGCAGTAAAACAGTTATTCGGGATAGACTAAGTCAGAATCCCCAACGGTGCACGACCCCACGCTCATCATCGAGTGTGTGCGTCACCTCAATATAGCCTAATACTGTGAAATTCGGGGTTTCATACCCTTAGGACGACATTTAAAATCATTACTCACCTCAATCCGGCCCAAAATCTAGCTCAGAATGCTTTTGCCCCTCGAATCGGCCTCCGGATGCTCCGAATCTACCCAAAATCAGAACGTAGTCATCAAAATATGCTAAAGGGACAAAGGCCACTCGAATATAATCGAAAAACAATGCAAATCCCGAAATTAACCAAACCCGACACTTGGTCCCACGTCTCGGAATTCGGTAAATTTTACGTCATTAGATTCCTTATCTCCCCACGAGTTCATACATATCAAAAGTTCCAAAATCCGACCGCAAATGGTCCTTCAAATTCTCAATCAGAGGCCTAAGTTTCCAAGCCCTAGTTTCTCAAATTCTAACCTTAATTACAGCTCTAACCCGTGAATTAATACCATAGAAACGAATTTTCATAGTCCAAGACCTTACCTCAATGAAGTCTCCTTGAATTCCCTCTCCAAAATCGCCCAAAGCTCCAGAAATTCGTGTTTAAAAATGGTGAAACCCTCTGAAAATTGCGAAGGAAGAAATATAAACATTCTTACCCAGGCTTTTCGCACCTGCGGTCCAGAGGTCGCACCTGCGTGACCGCTTCTGCGGTCCCAAGCGCCACACCTGTGGTTTCCACTTAAACAGCCAAAAATCGCATCTGCGATGCTCACTCCGCACCTGCGCCATCGCAGGTGCGGTCAATCAACCGCTTCTGCGGTCACAGCCTTCCTGGGCCTCTTGCGCTTCTGCGACTTGTCGCCCGCATCTGCGGGGTCGCTCCTGCGATCCTTCAACCGGAGATGCGGTTATGACAGCAGCCAAAAGGCTTCAGCTCTCAAACTCAATCCCAAACCTTCCGTCAACCATCCGAAATCACCCCGAGGCCCCTGGGACCTCAACCAAAAGCACCAACAAGTCTTATACTACCATACAAACTTATACCAACCTTCAAGACACATCAAACAACCTCAAAACCACCAAAACACATCGAATTCAAGCCTAAGGTTCTAAAATCTTCCGCATTCCGCTTTTGATCAAAAAGTATACCAAACCACGTCCGAATGACCTGAAATTTCGCACACATACCCCAAATGACATAACGAAGCTACTGCAACTTCCGGAATTCCGTTCCGACCCTTTTATCAAAATCTCACCTATCAACCGGAAAACGCCAAAAACTCAATTTCGCCAATTCAAGCCTAAATCTACTCCGGGCCTCCAAAACACATTTTGATCACTCTCCTAAGTCCCAAATCATCTCGCGAAGCTATCTGAACCATCGGAACTCACGTCCGATCCCTCTAACATATAAGTCAATATTCGGTTGACTTTTCCAACTTAAGCTTTCTTAAAAGAGACTAAGTGTCTCAAACCTTCTCAAAACCTTTCCGAACCCGAGCCAACCAACCCAATCACATATAAAACCGATAAATAAAGCAATAAGAAGTAGAAATGGGGGAAACGGAGTGGTAACTCATGAAACGACTGGCCGGGTCGTTACACTTAACCCTTCAGGCGTAATACCAACTTACTCTTACATTAATCATATTAATTGGACAATTTGCGTTAATAAGATCGAACATTACCAATAATCACAATACATGACACATCATCCGGTATAGCCTCTGGGTCCTGACAACCTGCCAAAGCATATATGCGGTTCTGACTACCGCCGGAGCTAGATGCTCCATCCCTTCCTCTACCTCTACCAGCTAATGCCTGAGGGCCTCGCTCTTGAGGGCGTACTGAAGAGGAGGAGATTGTTATAGATCTGGCGGGTTGAACCATCCTGCTTCTTTCATTCATAGGACAATCCCTCATGTAATGACTAGGGTTTCCACAAGTATAGCATACATTAGATCCCTGACGACATTTTCCAGAATGAGCTCTACCGCATTGACTGCACCGCGGAGGAGGCGCCCTCATCTGCGCTGAATCCCTCCGATTCTGAAAACCCGAAATTTTTGAGCCCTGACCTGATTCAGAATAGACAGATCCCTCATAATACGGCTTCTACAACTGTCGGACACTATCGACAGGGTATGGTGACACAGGATCACCCGAAAAATCCTCAGGTCGCCTAGCAGACTTGGCCTTCTTACGCTGACCCTCATCAGGATTCTCGTATTGCTTTCGTTTCCGATCCTCTAAATTCTGAGCATAAGCCTGGATGCAGGAAATATCCATACCATCGAGCAGAGCGGCCGTGGAGCATTCATTAATCAGGTGTCGCCCAAGTCCTACCACAAACCGATGCACTCGGTCACTAATTTCAGCCACAATCGAGGAGGCATACCTTGCCAAGGAATCAAACTAGAGACTATACTCCCGCATACTCATATTCCCCTGTTTAAGAGCCAAGAATCTGTCTACCCTTGCTTGATGAATCTCTTCCGGCAAGTAATGACGCAAGAAAGCCCTTGAGAACTCTTCCCATACTGCTGGAGATGCATTTGTCCCAATTCCCAAGTTTCATACCACTGAACCGCAACATCCCGCAATCAGTATGAGGCCAACTCTACTGACTCAGTGTCTGATGCATGCATTACCGTCGAAGTCCTCTACATCCTATCAATAAAGTTTTGCGGGTCCTCATCCTTGCTGGATCCGGTAAACACTGGAGGGTCCAAGTTGATGAAGTCTCGAACTCTCACGCTAATTACTCTGTTAACGTGACCAACACTTGTACCTACCTGGCGCTGAGCCTGAGCGGCTACCAACCTAGTCAACAACTGTACTGCACTCCGCATATCCATATCCTCATCCTGAACAATAGGTGGAGGTACTGGGTTCCTCGTCATCTCCTCGGGTGTTGACGAAATCGGAGAACTATGCGAGGGTGTCGTATTTCCCCTCGGGGCCTCACTCTGGCCCTCACTAGACATTGGTACTCTACTCATGACCTCATCTGCCACTACTTTACCCTTCTGACTAGTCGTAGCGTTCCTGGTCATAAGCATTGTTGCATATATAAAACAAGTCAAAGGTCAAGGGCTTTGTTCCCTATGACTCTGCTCTATTGCACGATCTAATATCAAGAAGGAAGGGTAACCAGTCCCTAAATGCCCCTGTAGTTTCCTGTTTATACAACGTGGTGCACAACACATTTATAAACAAGAGTCTACTAGACACGGCTTGCAGACAACCCTAGGACAGAACTGCTCTGATACCACTTTGTCATGACCCATATTAGAGGGCCACAACTGGCACCCGGTGCCTACTCAACCGAGCGCCACGTACTTTATTCCTTTTTTTATATATAAATCTCGTCACGGGCCATGATAGGCCATATCCATATATGTAATTAACAATATTAGAACTTAACTCACGTAACTAATTCAAAAGGATTTATATAGATACATAGGGGCCGACAAGGCCGTTGACATGTCACACCTAAAGCTATACACAGGACACTATCTGCAAAACCTCTAAGAAAATGTGACCATAACATATAAGACGGGACAGGGTCCCCGACGTCCTCATAAAACAAAGTAACATATATGAAATGTGACTCGGCAATACTCCAGGAAGATGTGGAGCTCACCAACCCAAAGTTGATATCAGGAGGCAGCCTACAGTGGATGGTCCTCACCTCGCCTACCTACACCCGCGTGGCATGAAACACAGCGCCCCAGAAAAAAGGGGCGTCAGTACGAAGAATGTACCGAGTATGTAAGGAAGCAATGAAACGTAATAATAATAATAAAATACTATCTCGGGAATAGATAAAAGTCAACTTATAACTTATGACTTGCCTCTGACGGCCGTAACATACAGAATAAATCAGAACTCGTATATATAAATAAAACTATAATATAATAGTTCTAGTTACCTCTTCTTTGTGAGGTTAACTGCCCAACTGATCAGTGGTAACTGCCCGACCGGCCGTAGCTCGATGGTAAATGCGTAACTGCCCTACCAGTGGTAAAGAATAATATATAACCTCCCAACCGGTGGTAACTGTAACTGCCCGACCGGCCGTAGCTCGGTGGTAAACGAACATGCGTATATCACAATACTATTAATATTAACATCTTTTTCATGAAAAACCAAAATACAGGAATACCTTACTTCCACTCCTCCAAGTAGCATTTAGCAACAGAAACTTTTTGTTTTTCTTTAACATATAGATTAACATAATCGACCTTCATGCATAAGCACTAAAGAAAGTTTAGCGAAACAAGGACAAATTATAATCCATCTTAGCCATTAGGCTGCGAAATTTCTTAAAAATCCAAATTAAACTAAGTCCGGATAATTAAAGTACAAAATCTAAGTGAAATCTAAAACCCTTCAATTACATGAAAGACTAAGCTTAATGATTAGTACAAATTTCCAAGCTTATTGAACTGTATAGATCATCACAGCCTAGTGAATATACAGCACACATTCAAATGATTGACACCTTAAATGGAAGGAAGTACTTCAATATGCATGTGACGGAATCTGAATGAAAAACTTGTGTCACTTTTACAGGAATAAACAACGTAGACATCCTTAACTTCTAAGAGTAGAAAAATTTATGAAATAGCATTATATTTACGTATCGTTACTTGAATTATGCCAAAAGAAAAAAAGGATAGCCTTAACATACCTGGAATAGGGAAAACTCTGTATAATATCCCGTTGGAGAACCTTCGTTGATTAACTTAGAAAAAATAATCAGATTTCTGCTTTCGGAATCCTTGAACGAAATTGTGGTTGCTTCTTTGAAATTTTCAAACGAAATTTTGGCTTAGGATTTGAAATGTTGGACGAAATGGTTCTGCTTCTAACGTTTTTGGTTTTAAACCAAAGACAGAATGTAATGTTGTTTGATCTTTTATGAATTGATTACCAATTCTCTTGGATAATGCTCACAAGTCTCATAAGACTTAAATTTAAGTCATGTGTTGGTTAATTAGCCATCTGGCAAAAGTGACCAAGAGTCATTTCTTTGCCATTGTGGCTTTATACCAGGTGGGGTTATACATGATAATTAGCATGATTTGCAGCTCATTAACTTAATCACATAATTACAACGCAGATATCAACAAGAAAGAGTCACTAAGCGGTGCCATGGAATGATCCAGGCCGCAATTCTCACGGTGCACGCCCACAAGCCCGTCACTTGGCATCTGCGTCACCTCAATAGTAATCATAGAACACATAGTTCGGGGTTTCGAACCCTCAGAACCAAGTTTGAAAGCGTTACTTACCTCAAGTCAAGCCAAACCCTAGCCCGCAACGCCCTTGCCTCTCGATTCGTCCTCCAAATGCCCCGAATCTAACCAAAATCAGAACCATAACATCAATACATGCTAAGGGAACAAAGCCCACGCAAAAATAATCAAATTACATCACAAATCTTGAAATTGGTCAAACCCGACCCCCGGGCCTACACCTCGAATTCCGATAAAAATCACATTACTAAAATTCGTATCCTCCCACGGGTCTATACATATCAAGAACATCAAAATCTGACCTCAAATGGCCCCTCAAATCACCACTCAAAGCTCTCCAAAACTCAAGCCCTAATCCTCCATTTTTAGGCTTTAAATCCCACTAATTTCATGATTAAACAATGGAAAAATCATCATAAATACAAATAATAAGGCCCAAGCAACTTACCCCATTGAAAATCCTTGATTCCTCTTGAAAATTACTGCGGTCATTGCAGATGCGGGGACCAAATTGCACCTGCGACCCCTGTTGCGCACCTGCGGCTACATAACCACTTATGCGGACCTCGCACATGCGGTCCCCAATCCGCAGGTGCGGAAATAATAGGAACAGCAAAATCTGCAGCACAACTCAAATTCCAAACTTCCCGTCAACCCCTCAAAACCATCCCGAGGCCCTCGGGACCTCAACCGAACATACTGACAAGTCACATAACATCATTCAAACATGCTCCAACCTTTCGAACGCTCAAAACAACATCAAAACATCAAATCACTCTCGGATTCAAGCCTAAGGATTCCAAAAACTTCCGAATTCCGAATTTGATCAAAAAGTCTATCAAACCTCGTCCAAATGACCTGAAATTTGCACACACGTCACAAATGATACAACGGACCTACTACAACTTCCGGAATTCCATTCGGACCCCGATACCAAAATTTTCACTACCAACCGGAAAGCGCCAAAAATCCAATTTCGCCAATTCAAGCCTAAATCTACCACAGACCTCCAAATTACATTCCGAACACGCCCCTAAGTCCCAAATCAACTCACGAAGCTATCCGAATCATAAAAACCAAATTCCGAGATCGTTTACTCACAAGTCAACTTCCGGTTGATTTTTTGTCCCAACTAAATGGCCAACTTAAGAGACTAAGTGCCTCATTCCACCACAAAACCACTCCGAACTCTAACCAACCAATCTGATACCACATAATACAGCTGAACAAGACATAAAGAAGCAGAAATGGGGAAAACGGGGTTGAAATCATAAAACGACCGGCCGGATCGTTACAACTATGATAGAATATATTTAGAGTTATGAAAATAATACTCTAGTTCCTAATATTTCAAAAAATAAAAATCAAAATAATATAATGTTATTATTTAAAACCCTAAAATTAGATAACAAACTACAAATACTCATGGTATAGTACAAATAGCCAAAATAAAGTCATCAAACTAATATATAAACTAGTTTTAGCGCGTGTACCCCATATCAATGAATATATATTTTTAAAATTATTAAATAATATATTTGACTTATAGATTAAAAACTAAACTAAAGAAAAATGTATAAGAACCCTGAAAATGACAAACATTGATCGCAGTTAGCTAACTCAATCATAGAAGAAATACTGCTACAAAAAATTCTTAGACCTTATTGTGGCTTATGTTGGAATATCTTATGAAAAATATTATTATTTTTATGACCTAATACAAAAAATAAATAATAACAGAAAAATACTTTATTAAGATTTCAAACAAAACAAATTAAAAATTTGTTGAACTTATGAAAATGAAAAGGTTGGCCATAGAGCTCATAAAAAATTAATAAGTAATAATATAAAATCTAAACATAACTGACTTTAATATTTACAATAAATCATGAAATATATAAATGATATAGGAAATTATCATTTATTCGAACAACTGAAAAAGGGAATAACGAAGATATGTTTAGAATAAAGTTTGTCCAAGGTTGAATATGTTTTCTTATTAAAATTTGGACATAAATGATTATCTCGTTCATTGGTCCCCGAAGCAAGTTTCAACCTATGCTAAACCTTAAGTTGTCTTTTTCCTCAGAAAAGAAAATATTTCGTTTTGATTCTTAATGCTTATGGTGTACGTGAGTTAAATATTAGTTAGGATTAATTACGTAAAAGTTCAAATAAAGAAAAATTTAATATGCAAAATTTTAATTGATTTTAAAGTCTTAAAATTTAGAAAAATAATAAAATGACTATTTTGTCGAGTGTGAAATTAATTTTTTAAAGGGTAAAAAAGGCGAACGATATTTCATTAAAGGCCTTCGTGGTTTTAACATAATACTAGTCTTAGAGTACGCGCTTTGCGTGTGTACCCTATATCAATAAAATATACTATTTCAAAAAATTACAAAAGAATTAATAAACAATGTGTTTGATATTTAAAATAAAAATAAACAAAAAATGTATAAGTTCTTGAAAATGAATATTTAGCTGGCTTGATAAATTCCTTTCATACTTAGATGCCTTATAAAAGAATATTATTATTTCTATGATCTAATACAAAAATAAACAAAAAATATATAAATACTTTTATCAACAAAGATTTGTCAAAATAAGCATAATTTTTTTGAATTTCTCTGTCATTTTGGGAATGAAGAGGTTGATGTTATGCTTATAGAAAAAATTGATAAGAGAAAACATAAAGTGTAAATGACTTATATTTTTTACAACAAATAATTTATATAGAACATAAGGGGAGTTGTCATTTGTAAAATAATAATAATAATAATAATAAAAATTACAAATCATTCTGAATATAGTTTGTATTCTATTGTTTTCTCCTATTGTTTCTAGTTTTTATTTTTACGAATTTGACTCTCAATACTATTATAACCAATTTTTCCATATGCTAATGCTATTCTTATCAAAACAAATTTATGTATCATATTCAGTTTGTCAATTTGAAAATAATTTTACTTATATAATGAATACGAAAAATAATTAAATTAATTCTTGTTATATAGTTAATTCAAAGGCTTAATACTTGTTCCCAACATCAAAGGAAATTACATTTTAGTAGTATTCACCTAATTCAAATAAGGAAAAATTTGTTAATTAAACTTTTAGTTGATATCAAGATCCTAGATATTAGGAAATTAATTAGATTCTATTATTAAATATTAAAAAACTAATTAAATGACTAGTTTCTTCAGTGTGAACTCTAGATTAAGAGGGTAAAAAAGGCGAACTCCATTCCGCTAAGGGCCTTCGTGCAAATAAAAATATTAGTGAGCCACATTTGATCTTAAAAAATTCTAGAAAATAATTTGATAAGAACTTTTAACTTACATAAATAAATTCACAAGAAACATAGAGGTGAAAAGAATACAAAAACATAAAAGCATATCGAAGCGAACATTCCAAATATATACGGATGCTTGTTGATGCAAAAAATTGGAAAGAAATAATTTTTAGTACAAAGACTTACCATTTTATTAAATAATTACGATTGTTTAATATCTTTCATGTCAAAGTAATAAATACCAAAAGAAAGATATTTATATAATTAACATTTTACTCCTTTTTAAAATACCTAGATTAGTAGTTTTCACCTAATTCAAATAAGAAAAGACTTAATAATTAAACTTTTAGTTGATATCAAAGTCCTAAATATTAGAAATTAATTAGATTACTATTACTAAATATTAAAAAAATAATCAAATGACTATTTTGTCCAATGTGAGCTCTAGTTTAAGAGAGTAAAATGGCGAACGATATTTCGCTAAGGACATTCGTGCTTTTAGTATAACTAGTTACTATGTACGTGCGTTGCGCGTAAATTTTTAGTCTGAACTTTTATGTGAAAAAATTACTAACTGAATTTAGTAACAAATTATTTAACATGATAAAAATACAACAATCATTTAAATACTAAAAATATACTTGAATTCGAAAATGATATCGACTTAACCTATAAAGATGATCAATTTAGTTAAGTTAGAAAATATCTAATTTATAGTGTATAAATATAAATATTCAGTGTGTCAATATCATGTCTAATACTTCTTTATAGATGACGTTTTTTGTGTATATTTTCTATAACTTTGGCGTCTCTCTCTTAAAAGTAAAATATATAGTTGTCCATNTAATAATAATAATAATAAAATTACAAATCATTCTGAATATAGTTTGTATTCTATTGTTTTCTCCTATTGTTTCTAGTTTTTATTTTTACGAATTTGACTCTCAATACTATTATAACCAATTTTTCCATATGCTAATGCTATTCTTATCATGACAAATTTATGTATCCTATGAGATTTGTCAATTTGAAAATAATCTTACTTATATGATGAATTCGAAAATAATTAAATTTATTCTTGTTAATTAGTTAATTCAAAGGCTTAATTATTTGTTCTTAATATTAAAAAGATAATTATTTTTTGTTAATTCAAATTCTTCGTATTAGCTCATCCAATTTTAAATAATTAGTTATAATTATAATTTTATCTAAGTTATATTATCAAACAGTAAAATAAAATAATTTGATATCTCACTTTTTGAATTTTTGTGTTTGTAGAATCATTAATGTACTTGAATCTATCAACCACCTAAATTTAGTGGTTTTTTCAATATTGATCGGTGTTATTTTCAATTGTTGTTGTTATTATTATTATTATTATTATTATTATTATTATTATTATTATTGTTGTTGTTGTTGTTGTTGTTGTTGTTGTTGTGGTTACTCCTATTAGTTTTATTATATTAATGAAAATCCACCACACGTACGGTCTTGGATAGTCTAATTAGGAAAAGTTAACGATATAAATTCCTTATGTGAATGAGGTTCCTAAATATTAGGTACTTGGCATAATTTCAAATAAGGAATGTTTTAATAACTAATATTTTAGTTGATTGAAATTTTTAAATATTAAAAAAATAATTAATTTATAATTATAATTTTATACTATGTAAAACATATTCTAAATGGGTAAAAAAAGGTGAACAATATTTCAATAGAGGCTTGTGCTTTTAATGTAGTATATATATAGATATAGATGGACTAGAAAGATACTGAAAGAAATTCTAGAAACAAAAATTAACTTGAAAAGAATAAATAAAAAATATAAATAAAAAAAACTTGAAGAAAATGAAGTATGAAGAAGAAAAATGCAAGTATGAAAGCAAAGTAAGGTTCAATGATTGAGAAAAAGAGAGTTCAAGCTCTTCTCTTTCTCGTTGGTCTCCTCCTTCTTAGCATCACTGGGCGCATAATGTTAAGCAAGGATCGCTAACATACGCTGGTAGAGATGGCTCATTAAAAGAAGGAGGAACTCCATTGCTACGGCAAAGAATACGGATGAAGAAGATAAGGCAGATGAAGATGATACCAGGCTTGTTACCCCGGAAACGGGAATCCCCCAAAATCTAGGGTCTGTCCAATTATTCCATTGGATGAAAGGAATGGGTAGTGTATCTTACACGGCCAGGTGAGGAAGGAATCAACGGCACCGGTGGAATTGCAAGCTCCGGTGGTAAAAACCCCTACAGATCCAGTACAAAATGAGACAGATATGGCTACAATGGCGAGAAAATTAACATTTTCGACGGGATTAGGGGCTCCACAACCAACCCTAGCTAACGTTGTCCAAGGCAATAGGTCACTACAGCAACGATTGGAATTGAACTATTATCCTCCTATCATTAAGGACAGAATAAAGATAGTTAGACTAACTACACAGAGGTTGAGGAGCAAAATAGGAAATGGGGGACAAGCCTAATTGGCTGTGTAATAGGTGGACCCCCTCTATTTAAAGAGATACTGAAATTTGTGTATGGTGTGTGGCAATTTGTATCGACACTACAGGTATTACTCCATGACGAAGGTTACTTTATCTTCAAATTCAGTTCTGATGAAGATAGAGATCTAGTGCTTCGAAATGGAACATACACTTTAAACAAAAGGCCAATGATATTGTCACGCCCCAACCTGGGGAGGCGTGGCTGGCACCCAGTGCCGCACTGGCCCGAGCGAACCACTCTGCAACTTTTTCTTCTTCTTTAAAACTATCATGGGCCAACATGGCCACAACTCGTAATGTATAACTATAAGTGGACAACACTGTATCACTGAACCATTTTCTTAAAACATGAATACATATGGGCCGTCAAGGCCTCTAACATACTGTACAAAATGAACATCTGTCTACAAAGCCTCTAGATTAATTGACATCAAATGGGACGGGGTACCGGCCTACCCATAAGTCTGTAGCCAAAACTCTGACACGATGAATTATAGACTTGGCTGCACTCCGAAAGAGGTGGAGTCTTACCGATCCTTTGCTGAACGCTAACCTCGTCTACCATGAGGGCTCGTCAAACGGATTATCTATACCTGCAGGCATGAATGCAGCATCCCCAACGAAAGGATGTTAGTACGAATAATGTACTGAGTATGTAAGGAAGAACTGAAACATAACAATAAGTCAACATTAATTAAAGACATATAAGAATCAACCTGAATCTCTGAAGTGCCACCGTATATGCATACTTAATATACTTACATATATACAATGCTTAGCTTTGAGCCTATTATCCAAATGTATGATGCATGACTGCCCAACTGATCAGTGGTAACTGTCTGACCGGCCTTCGCACGGTGGTAAATGCATGACTACCCGACCGGCCGTAGCTTGGTGGTAAATGTGTAACTGCCCAACCGGCCGTAGCTCGGTGGTAAATGCATGACTGCCCGACCGGCCATAGCTCGGTGGTAAATGAATATGCATGTCTGCCCAAGCGGCGGTAAATAATGATACATAACTGCCCAGCCGGTGGTAACTGCCCAACCGGTGGTAACTGCCCAACCGGCGGTAGCCCAGTGGTAAATGAATATGCAGGAAGATGCATGTATTACTATATTATAAACTTTAATATTTTTAACAAAGACCTTCGTAGAGAATTAAGAACATACCTAGAAATGCTTGAATAAAATTGGACCGACTGATGTAAATGACGTCATAAAATGACCTAGTTTGCTCTAGAGATAGATTTGCCCACGAATATCGTGCATGGAAAAGACCAACCTTGAACTTCAGCCAAAAAACACTTGAATTTGAATAGCAATTGGGAAACTAAATCATGCCTAACAGGGTAAACCAAATTAAAAGAGCTCTTTTTGGACCAGTTAACTAAACTAAACGAGATTAGATCTGAGTCATATCCTCAAATTCACAAGAAGTACCCAACCTTTAATCTTAGTGACAAGCATTGGTATCCAACACCTAAAGGTATTTATGATTGTATAATGAAATGACAATCTTACTGATAGGAACCAATTATAAACACAACATGAGAACAAGACTATTTATGAGACCTTCACTAGAAAATATCACAACATATGAATGCATAATATAGACATCTTTAACTGCTAAGAGTAGAACCACTTATGGAATAACACTACGTTTACGTATCGTAACTTGGATTATGCCAAAAGAAAGGAGGATTAGCCTTAACATACCTGAGACGATTCTCTTGTCAATCCTTTAACACACGTTAATTGGGACAAAACACAAAACAAGCCGTATGAAAAGCTCGAAGCAATCACGTTGCTATGCAAAGAAAATCTTGGCTAAAACTCTTTTTTAATAGTGTTGCTATGTTCCTTGGTTGAAACACTCTTAAGAGATTACAAAATGGTTTGAATTAAGAATGTTGTCCTTAACTAAGAGGTGCTGAACGTTCTTAAATCCTTCTTCTCACCAAATGATATGTGAATGATATATGTCGTCTTTCCAAAAATGAGAACAAATGGTCATTAAATATTTGGCTTCCACCTAGCCATGTATTGGTGGTGGAAGACCTACATTTATGACACATAATTCCTATTAAAACAAAAGATATAAATCACATGCTTATCCTCATATTTTAGTACTTAATGTATATAAAATTTATCCACATAATTAAGAATTATCTCAAATTATCTAGAAATTTACTTATTTTTAATACACTTTATACACCATACTATCATGGTCATGTGGTACCATATAAAATCAATACATACACTACTATTTTATTAAAACATCCATGTAAAAAATACATATATTTTATCAACTTCTAATTTTCCTAATCTCATATAAAGAATACAAATTCTTGTACGCTTAATTCTTAAAATGGTAAAAAGATAACCTTCTTTTCTTGTGAGAAAATAATTTCTATCTTTACAATCAAGAAAATCTCATAAACTGTATCATATTATGTGTATAATTTAAACATACACGAAAGTAGTAATATTAATAACTATATAAAATCATATTTTTCAAACCATTTTTTTTACAAAAATGGTCCACTCAAAATACCATATCAAACGTATATAACAGTGTCAATGTTGTTAAAATCACAAGATGTAATAGATATTGAAGCAATGGGAGCCAGATTTCCAAATGAGCAAGGAAGCTACGAACAATATCCCAGTTTGGGTGAATTTCCCTGGGTTGCCTATACAATATTGGACGGTGGAAAATCTGGGAAGAATAGCAAGCTCTATAGGGATACCAATTTGCACAGATAAACTAACAGTCCAAGAAGCAAGGATATCTTATGCACGCATGTTGATCAAAATGGTTGTGTCTCAACCATTGCCTGAGATAGTGCTGATTGAAACTGCTGATGGCAAACACAGGGAGCAGACATTGAGCTATGATTGGCAACCATCTTTCTGTCAAGATTGCCTTCAAATAGGGCATCATACAGGTGAATGCAGTGCACAAGCAGAAATGATACAAAAAACTAGCCCTGCTCCTAAAGGTCAGGCAGGGACTAAAAAGCAACAAGGAGAACAACACAAAAAGGGAACGAAACAAGTCACTAAGTGGGTAGTAAAGCCAAATGCAGCCAAGGAAACTCAAGGGCAAGAAGCAAGAGATGAACCTAGTACTAACAAAGCAACTACAACAATAGTGACAAGGCAAGAAGAGGGTTCTGAAGGGACTGTACAAAATAAAAATGCTGAATTCCAATTGGCCAAAACAAAAGGGAAACAAGTGCAAAGTCCCAAGGTGAGAACATCACTAAGGGATGGTTTGTCTGATGCAAATATTGAAGCTATGCTGCACCAAAACAGATTTAGTGCACTGAGAATTCATGAAAAGGAGGATGCAAGTCAGGAATCTAAGGAGGGAAGAGTACCCCTTGCTCAATCTCCATGATTATTAGTTCATGGAACATTAGAGGACTTAACAAGACCTACAAGTGGAAAGAACTCAAGGCTTTTCTGCTTAAAAATAAAGTAACAGTTCTATGGTGCCTTGAGACAAAAGTAAAAACCTGGAATGAAAAAAAAGTTAGAAGGAAAGTTTGAAATGATTGGGAAGTGTTTGCAAATTACACATATGCTCCTAATGGAAGAATATGGATAATGTGGAAGACTCAGCATGTAGAAGTCAAAATAATACTTGTAGGAGCTCAGTTGGTGCACTGTGAAGTCAGGGATAAACACTCAGATTTTACTTGTTGCTTAACATTTGTGTATGGGTACAACACAATAGCGGAGAGACATAAAATATGGACACAGCTAAGACAAATACATAGTACTATGGTGGAGGCTTGGCTTATTTTAGGAGATTTTAACACCATGATCTCTGTCAGTGATAGAATCAATGGCAATCCTATTAGTCAAACTGAGGTGGAAGATTTCCAAAAATGTATCGCTGGCACTAGGTTGGGATAGTCGAATAGAAAAGGCTGCCAATGGTCATGGTGCAACAAAAGGGAGGCTCCAGAAAGAATTTATAGTAACACAGATTGGGCCTTGGGAAACTCTCATTGGTTCATGAAATATAGCAGTATAGAGGCAGTGTATGAAAACTATGGGGTATCTGATCATTCCCCCATAATATTGTATACTGAGGTTACTAGGAATTGTTTGCCAAAACCTTTTAGACTGTTGAATGTGCTCCTACAGGATGAAGAATTCAACCAAATGGTTCAAGAGGTATGGAATAAATCTATCCCTGGTTATACTATGTATTCAGCTTCAAAGAAACTGCAGGACCTAGGAAGCAAAGCAAAAGGGATGAATAGAACTTACAACTCAGTGGAAAAAAGGATAGACAATCTCAAGGGGAAGCTGCAGAGGGTACAAAGTGAGATTGATGCTGGCCTATTCAACAATCAGTTGATACTGGAGGAGAAGGAGATATTAATGCAAATAGAGAAATGGGAAGGCATCCAAGAGAAGGTGTATAGATAGAAATCAAGGGCAATTTGGATATCAGCAGGGGATTCCAACACAAAGTTTTTCTATGCACAGCTGAAAGCAAGACAAGCAAAAAATAAAGTCTCTACCATTTGTAGTGAACTTGGTCAAAAACTGACTGATCCTCCCTAGGTAGAACAAGAGTTCATATCATTCTTCAAAAACTTGCTAGGAACAAATGCTACTGAAATACCTTACGTTGATGTTACAATAGCCAGAAATGGACCATGCTTGAATAGAGAACAGCAACATGTACTTATCAAGGCTATATTAGAGGAAGAAATCAAATAGGGACTTAAAGATATGCCAAGTGACAAAGCTCCTGACATAGATGGTTTTCCAGCTGAGTTCTTCAAGAAATATTGGGACATCGTTGGAGAAGAAACTATGCAAGCTGTAAAGGAATTCTTTGAAACAGGGAACTTCTGAAGAATGTCAATAGTACTACTGTTACATTGGTGCCAAAGGTTTCAACTCCCTCTTTTGTAAAAGAATTTCGACCAATAGCATGTTGTACCAATCTATACAAGCCCATTGCCAAGATCCTTAAAATAAGGTTAAAGAAGGGAGAAGCATATTAGATAATGTAATTGTTGCCCATGAGCTGGCAAAGGGATATAATAAAAAAGGAGTCTCGCCTAGGTGCATCATAAAAGTGGACATAAGGAAGGCATATAATTTAGTTGAATGGCCATTCCTACGTATGGTCCTACTGGAATATGGGATACCTAACAAAATAGTTCAGTGGATAATGGAATGTGTGACTACTATGAACTACTCTCTGCTGATCAATAGTGGACTCACTAGTAGATTTCAAGCAAGAATGGAGTGCGACAAGGGGACCCAATGTCCCCTTATCTGTTTGTACTAGTAATGGAGTATCTGAATAGAACTCTAACGACTCTTAAGGACATCCCAGACTTCAACTTCCACCCAAGATGTGCAAAGTTGAACCTTACACATATCTACTTTGCAGATGATTTGATAATGTGCTGCAGAGCTGACAAGATTTCCATTCAACTGCTTGATAAGTTTAACCATTTTCTCGAAGGTGTCTGGGCTCATGGCAAATTTGGACAAGATTTCTATCTACGTAGCTGGAGTGTCTCAGGGATTCAAAGATATAATCACTTCAGATTACTAGTTCAAGATGGAAGGTGTGAGGCCCCGTAAAAAATTTTGGCTCAAAACCTAGTATCTTGTGGTGTCGACTCCGAATATGTGTTAGGAATGCGTAGAATTCTTCGGTTCGGACCCTTGGTATTGATCTAAGCTTGTAAAAATCAAAAGAATCAATTTTTCCAGAAAATGCCATTCTGCGGCCCAGAATGCGGTCGCAGATCTAGTATGCGGACCACATTCCTACCGCAGAGTGAAACAGAAGAGTTGTCAAAATTAATGTTGAAAATGCGGTCTATTATGCGATCGCATAACCAATATGCGGACCGCATAATCGTCGCATAAATTCCTCAAGGATTTGTGAAGGTCAGTTCTGCGGTGCACAATGCGACCGCATAACAAGAATGCGGACCGCATTCCTGTCGCAGACGCCGAACAGACTCCTCAGAGTTTTGGGGGCACTTCTGCGGTCCAATCTGCGGACCGCATTTCGGTTCTACGATCGCAGAATGCGACCGCAGATCTTGCTCGGGCTTCTATTTTCTAAATTTTAAAACCCGACCCCTTTGAAAAATAAACACCCATCCCCCTCATTCTTTAACGATCTTCTGCACAAATAAGAGAGAGGAAGAGAGGGTCTTGAGAGAGAAGTCATCTTCTCCAAAATTTAATTCTTCAAAACTATCCGGGCCGGAAAATTTCAAGCTTATCTTTCATCCCCCTTTTTTTGCAGGTAAAAATTCCTAACCCTTTTCATTGAATTCAGGTTAAACTAAGGGTACGGGGGGGGGAGTCTCATGCATTGGTTCTTGAAAATAATGGTTGAACTCATACATGCATGCCTTTCTATAACCTAAAATCTAGTAGGAGTAGTTGGATGGGAGCAAAGACTTGTACAAAGAAGGGGCTGATAACCTAGATAAGTTTGAGAAGCATTTGTGAACTCCAATTCTAAGTTATGTGTATTAAATGTGCACTAGATTGACGTTGCTAGATTATTTGATGAATTGGAAATAGAAGTTAAAAGGGAATTCGACTCCAGGTATGTATGGCTAACTTTGATCTTTGTAAAATCACCTTGCTTGGTGTTCAATATTTGGTACGTGTTGTCTACGTGGGTTATTTGTGAAGTTAAACTCTTGCTAGTAATATGTGTTTACTTGTGTGAACCATTTGTGAATTCATGTAAATATTGTGCCTTAAACGTTGTTGGTTAAGACGTCCGATATGATTGTGTAAGTAAATGGCAATAAACCAAGTTGTGATTGCGAATGTGTTATGTGGTAAGAACTGTGGAATAAATGATGGAAAGGAATCGAAATTGGTGAAATTGAGATAACTGTGGTAACATCCTTTGTGGCTAGTTGTGGAAAATTATTGTTGTGATTTAAATGATACCACGGGCTGTTGAAAAAGATGGAAATGGCATTGATAGTCATATAAACCCTGTGTGAGTTGTGTTGTTGTTCCTTGAGATGTGTTGTCGTTGTTATTGGGATTTGTTGTTGTTGTTCCTGAAACTTGTTGTTGTTCTCCTTGTAAATTGTCATTGCTGTGGTATTGTTTGTGAATTGTGATTGCTCGGTGGGATCGGGTTGCGCGCCGCAACACGAAGTAATAAGGTGTGGGTTGTGGTGATAAGGGTGGCCGAGGTAATAAGGGTGGCCGAGGTAATAAGGGTGGAAAGTGATCGAAATCACTATTGAAATGAAATTATGAACAAATTGTGAAATTGTTGATGTGGAAATGTGGAAGGGGAAAATAGGAGAGATTGTAAACTTGTTTGGCTTGATTGTTCCTTCTTTGTGTATTTGATTGTTATTTCTATTACGATTACATACTTGCTTATAAATTGTGAAATTATTGATGTGGAAGTGTGGAAGAGGAAGCAGGAGAGATTGTATACTTGTTCGGCTTAGTTGTTACCTCTTTGTTGATTTGATTGTTGTTTTTATTACTGCTACATACTTGTTTATGGTTCGAGTTTACTTGGAGCAAGGTTTGCTCATACATACCAGTACAATTCAAATGTACTGACGTCCCTTTTGCCGGGGGCGCTACATTCGTGTTATGATTGTAGGTGGGTCCATAGCAGGTACTCCAGTCCACCGATCGTAGCTCCCCTTCGTCCTCCATCAGCTTTTTAGTGAGCCCCTTTCCTCTCGGGGCCCTGCGTGGCTCAGGCCGCTTGTTTCCGGAGTTTTATTTTGATTTTTGTGTAAGGTATAGCCGGAGCCTTGTTACCGGCAAATACTATATTATCTTGTTGTACATTTAGAGGCTCCGTGGACAGTAGATGTGGGTTAAGAACTTGTGTAAATCTATGTTCATGTGTTGGGCAAAGAATTTGTAATTTCATTAACTATTATGTACGTATATATGTTTTGCAAAAAGGTGTTCTAAGTTAATTATATGGCTAATTCTTGGAATATTGAGTAAGGAAAACATGGGGTAACACGTGGGTTAGGAAAGACACCCAGGTCCGCTTGACTGGGGCTACCCGGTCGGGCGCCGGTCATGTCCCTCGAATTTGGGGCGTGACAGAAGGCCTACCATTCAAATACTTGGGGGTGCCTCTATCATCAAGAAAGCTGACACTCCAGCAATGCATGCCATTAGTGGAGAAGATAACCAACAGAATCAAGTGCTGGACATCAAAGTTTCTTTCTTACAGTGGAAGACTACAACTGATAAAGAGTGTCTTATTTGAAATGCAAACATATCGGGGGAAGGTATTTCTGATGCCAAAAAAGATCATTTAACTAGTGACTATTACGTGCAGGATATTCTTATGGACAGGCAGAAAAAACCTCTCAAAGAGGGCACTGATTTCCTGGGACAAAATATGTATGCCTACTTCAGCTGGTGGACTAAACGTCATCAACTTCTTATGGTGGAACAAAGCAGCTATTTGTAAACTAATGTGGGCTATACATGTAAAGAAAGATGCACTTTGGATAAAATGGATTCACAATGTTTATATAAAGAAGCAGGACTTCACTTCAATGAACTCTCCTAGGCAAACATGCTGGCTTGTAAGGAAAGTGTTTGATACAAGAGAATGGTACCTGGGCATAGACTCTTTTGCCAACATCAACAATTATTACAGGCAGGGGCAATTAAATATTAAGAAGACATACATATTAGCGAGGCCTCAATACCCAAAGGTTCATTGGAAACCTTTAATGCTGGGTTCAAATGCTATACCTAGACAAAACTTCATTTCATGGCTGTCACTTCATCACAGGCTTACAACTATTGATAGACTGGCAGCTTGGGGTATACAGGTAGCAAGTGAATGTGTATTGTGCAATAGTGGGAAAACAGAAACTATGGCCCATCTCTTTTTTGAATGTCAATACTCAAGGACCATCTGGAGTACAATGCTCAAATGGTTGGGAGAGAGACATCCAGTTGGACTTTGGGAAGAGGAAGTTTTATGGCTGGAGACAAGAACAAAAAATGGTAGGCCTCGAAATAGCATATTGGCATTCTTGTTTGCAGTTGTGGTTTATCATACATGGATAGAGTGAAATATGCGTAGATTTTAGGGGCAAAAGACTGATACCAAAAAGAGAATTCGGAATATTGTCCTTCAGCTACATATCAAAGGACAACAGAAGGCTAAATGGAAGAAGATATTAGAAGGTGTAAATAGTTTTCCTCTATGAATAGTTGGCACTCAATAGTATAAGTAGTAGAGAGACTATTGAAATGTACATAACAATTTTGGTTGTTGTTCTTGAGTCTAGCTCTTTAGTCCAAAGGAGCTAGAGGAGATGTAATTATCTTTACTGGTTGAATAAAATCTTTTGATATTTGACCCAAAAATAAAAAAGCAAACTAAGAATTGTAGGACAAAGCTCTTTGTTTATAATTTGCACAATGCAAACAAAGGTCTAAAGTGTATTTGTTACTCATTAAAATTATGAAATTAAAATAAACAATTAGAAAGAAAAAATTAGCCTTTGAGATTTTTAGTTTGAAATTTAATAGAGTTAACTTTTGGATATTTAAGTTAAAATAAAAATATTAAGCAATTTCAGCTCAAATTTGAAAAAGTTCCCGGGGCTTATGCACCAAATGAACACCTAGAACGTTGGAACTTATGCTTAGGCAAACGATCGGAATGTCGAGGCTTACGTCCTATGGTACTTACACCCCGCCAGTATACTTCAGTGCGTTTTTGGTACGCCTCGCACCAAGGCACGCCTAGAAAAATATCTTTAAAATACTAATTAAAATATATTCAATTCTTAATTTTTTTTTAAAGTTTAGTCAGTTTTTACAAACTTTAGACTTAACCTAAAAGCATTGCTTTTTCCTCCTATTCTTCTTCTCTTTCTTCAAACCCTCGAATCTAAAATTGGATTCTGTAAAAGCCTAAACTCATACTCGAAAGTCTAAAGATATAAAGCAAGACTTCAAATTCAGATCTCACGTGTGGATGTAGGCGCTGCAAAGGCTTAACTTCAAACCTCTACTCAAGGTTTGAATTTGAACTTCAAGTTTTGCGAATCCTAACTTCATAATCATAATACTTAATTTGAAAATTTCGGACCCACTATTTTCAACTTCAAACTGGTATGTCTGAAGTTGATCCATAGGCTATTAAACTTTAAAATTATAAATTTTGACTATTCTTTAAATAAAGGTCCTAAAAAGGGCTATTTATGCACTTCGTCCCTTGGGGAAGTGCACAGTTAGCCACTAATTAGAGATGTCTTTACTCTTTCGCCACTATTTAAAATGTAGTTACTCTTTAGCCAGTGCTTAATAAATTTTTATTCACCCGAACGAAATTACCCCTGTGCTAGACATGGGTGTTGTGTAAATATTAAGGACATGGTGTCCTTAACTTTATGAATGCTGTGTAACTATTAAGAACAAAGTGTCATGTATTTGCACCTTTCGTTGTTATACTTTAGGACATCATGTCCTTAACTTCATATGTGCAGTGTAAATGTTGGGGACATGGCGTCCTTAACTTGTATTTGCACATTTTGTTGTTAAACTTTAGGAATGTCCTTAACTTCATATGTGCAATGTAAGTGTTAAGTACATGGTGTCCTTAACTTCATGTGTGTAGTGTGAATGTTAAGGACATAGTGTCCTTAACTTTATGAATGCTGTGTAAATATTAAGGACATGGTGTTACTAACTTCATGAATGCTATGAAAATATTAAGGACAAAGCGTCCTATATTTCCACCTTCCCTTGTTAAACTTTAGGACATCATGTCCTTAACTTCATATGTGCAGTATAAATATTAAGGACATGACGTCCTTACCTTCATGTGTGCAATGTAAACGTTAAGGACTATTTACACAGCACTCGTGAAGAAAGGAAAAAAATATCTTTTTATATTAATTTTAATAGACTAGTGGCTATTTTTACTCAACATTAAAAATATTAGATAAAGCTTAAATATCATATTAAAAAGTGGCTATGCCACGCCATGTCTACTCGGCCCTTAACATGACTAATTTGGGCCAAATCGACATCAGGCCTACATGAGGCGAAGATTGTTAGGTAGACCTTCAGCTTTCTCCTTCCTTTCTCGAAATTCACCTCGGAAAAGAGTCAGAAAAAAGTGCACTAGTTTCAATTCAGACGCTTAACAGCCCTAACTAACTTTCAACGATTTAGGTGAATTTATTCATTAATTTTGTTAATTTTTGAATTATTTGAGGAAATGTTTGTTGAGGATCGGAAAGTGTGTGTTTTAGGTATGTGATGATGAAAGAGAAGAACCCAACAGCTGCTGCTGCTACTACTTCAATTTTCAAGAAAGTATTGTTGAATTGTTCAGCTCAGGTTTGTCCAATATGGGTATCCCTTAACTTCCTTTATTCTTTTCATTGTTTGTTTGTTTTTTCTTAAATTTTATACATATAGCTAAAAAAGTAAACTTTTATGTCCCTTGGTAAATATTTGATGTTTTCTTGATATCCTTTCTTTTCATTGTTTGTTTTTTCTTATATTTTATACATATAGCTAAAGAATTAAATTTATTTGTTCTTTGGTGAATTTTTTATGTTTTCTTGATATTCTTTGGTTTTATATGATCATGTATACTTGATTTGTAATGAGTAGGATAGTTCAAAGAATTATGACATATAAAAAGATATATTTGGTGGTCTTTCCTACAAGACTTTGTTACATGACAATTGAGGCTTGTGGTAATTGGAATTAACTCTAGTTTTAGAAAGGGCGGAAGGAGAAGGAGGGATTTTTTTTATGTGTGTATCTTAATTATGACCTGATGACTTACGGATAATGTAGGAGATGAATTATTACTTAAAATGAAACCTGCCACCCAGACCTAGCTGATCCTGCTTGTTGTGTTTCAATTGTTTCCATAACCCTTTTGTCAGAGATTGAAGAATATTGAAAGCATCAGGATATTTTAACAACTTATTACTGTTGCTCTTCATAAAACACAGGCGAAAGTGTACGGCAGTTGTGTTGCAGCAAAGGTTCCAGAAGTAGAACGTGATATGTGTTTAAAAGAATTCCTTGAATTAAGGAGCTGCATGCAGAGTGTGGTATGATAAACTCACCATCATTATTTGATAAAGAAAAGTTCTCAAAGTCTGTACCACAGGGTAGTATGTCATTCCTTCGTTTGCTGATGTTTACCTTGTTTATTTAACAGCTAAGAAGAAAGTGTTGAAAGTTGAATAGTGTGTGTGTATATATATATGCATGTCAGAGTGAAAAGCAGCTGTTGTTGAAAGTTAAATCATCCATGAAAAGGTTTGACGTTTTAGTTGTTTTTGAAGGATAATATTGTTCGTTTAATTGTAATGTTTTAGCATATAACTCGTTGCACTATTTTATTTGTTTCTTCATTTGCAGTTCAGCATAGTTTAGGTGTTTCTCAGGTCAGTAGTTCTACATAGGGGGAAGTGAAACATGTCAGCAAAAGCATCTTCTTCTCAGCCTTCTGGTTTTGGTAGTTCTGGTGCTCTATCACATGTGTATATCCAGCATCCACCCTTAAGAAGCAAAATCCCAGGAGCAAGAAATAGTTTTTATGATGATGGCACGAAACAGCTTATTGTACTCACATCTGATCAGGTAAAATGCTGAGAAGGAAAGATGAACTCAAAATTTATACTCAATCAAACATGGTCGGCATTGATATTTTGACAAGTGATGCTGCAATATTTCTTTGCAGCCTCTTATCATTGAACTAAATAGTGGTCACTCCTTTTGCAGGTTTTTTCTTGGAAAACAACTCCATTTGATCCAAATGTGACTCCATCCTCTGATTTAATAGGCGAAAGTCCAGTTTTGTCCATTCGATATTCTTTAGATTTAAAGCTTTTAGCTGTACAACGATCCCCTCATGAGGTTCATATCCAGAACAGAGAGAGTGGGGATACTTTCAGTCACAAGTGCAGGTCTGAATCAGAAAGGATTCTTGGATTCTTTTGGACAGATTCTCCGACGTGTGATATTGTCTTTGTGAAGACCAGGTATATAGCACAAATACTTATCTCTTAAGTTTCTTGTCTTTATTGGCTTTCAAACATAACTATTTGATTACTTCATGGTTCTTAAATGTTTACCCAAGAAAAGAAAAAATGGATTTGTATTAGTAACTCAAGCTACTTTTTGTCTTTCTGAAATTGGTATAATTGACTTTAAAATTAACCTCCTCAGATAGATCTTTATGACTATCGGTATATTCGCATGTTTAGTTTGGATATATTTACCTTATTTATTTCAGAATTTAGTTGTTTTCATGCTCATAACTAGAGTTTGGTACAAAGAGAAAAGAGCACTTTTCAGCAAACACCTGACAATTGTTTAATGAGGCAATAATCAACTATCTAGAAATCAATTTCAAAATCCAAACTAAACAGCCTGTTATTGTGAAGCCTGAAAGAATGTTTGTTATTATTTAATGGAGTTGGAGAATAATGTTGCAGTTCATAGTGGTTTTGGGTTTAGAGATAACGCTGAATCAATTGAAATGGAAGGAAAAATAATGCAGTCTTTCGGGATAAAAGAAGCGGATTGGCAGAAATTTGAGTGTATTGCCTCTGTTGCAGAGCAGCAGTGTGATTAGCCTCTGTTGCAGAGCAGCAGTGTGATTGATGGATCACTAAATTTTAGCCTTGAGGTAATGAGTTTGGCTATAACTGCAAAGTTTATGGTCAGTCCCGAAGAGCCTCTCTTCCCCTGGGGAGAATTTGATTCCTTTTCCAAGTGGGTATAGGTGGAAAAAAGTTCCCTATGCCTGAAAGGGCAATAAAGTTGCTTGGTTAGGCAATCTGCAGCGAAGGTGGAATGCCTATGCTCTTTGGGAAATGGTGAAGAACTTTGGACAAAAGAAAAACAAGGTCCAAGTACTGAGATTCTTTAGTGACTTGCTTGCTTAATTGTCAAGGTTGGATGTATTGTAAAGTTGAGATGTGCACCAAATGCTGACACCGATTATTCTGCTATAAAGTGAGTACTCCTTCTAGATGTTCAATCTATGACTGGGTTGTGAGAAGACGCGATGCTGGTAAGTTGTTTGAGAAAGTGGGAAAGATTATCTCTTTATATATGTAAAGGAAATAAGTATAAAGATGTGCACCTTGGTTTACTTTTTGGCAGATGATAAAATATATTAATACCCAATCTCTAATAAGTTGTTGATTAGACGTGCTTCGATACTTATGAAAAGGTTAACCCTGCACGGGATAAGCTGGAGTATTTTTTTTTTTTTGATTTGCACCGGGTGTCCGAGTCTCTAAGAGCCCCGACTAATCCCGGGGGTGCACAGGCCCTCGGCAAGGAGTTTCCCGCAAGTGCACCACGGTTAATTCAGGTTTTACCCAGTCCGATGGCCCTCAGAAATTGTTTGTACCTAGTGGGTTTCGAACTTGAGACCTTGAAAGGGAGCAAACCCTAAGGCTCAAGTCTATTGCCACCAGGCCAACCCCTGAGGGTTCCGGGATAAGCTGGAGTATTTTCCTAAAGAAGAGCAAAATTTTGCTATTAATTCATTATCATCTGTTATAGATGGGTTATATGAGGCAAAAATTGCTATAGCAGGAAGAAGTTTCCGCACATGAAGGAGAATGGCTGCATTTTGTTGCATGTTTCTAGTTTTCTTCTGTTAAAGTTAACACTCTCCATTTGCTAGAGACCAAAAGTGACCCAAAAAAATGCAAACTTGGAGGACATTTTATGCTCAATATGAAATTTGAAGGACAAAGTTAGATCAACTTTTAATCTTAGGGGACCATTTTGGTCATTTTCTCTTTTACGTGGTATCAGAACCTTTTGTAAGCCCATTCTCAGATCCATAACTCTGCCTTTAGAGGTCACCCCTCTGCATTTACTGTTCATGTTTGAACCCCATTTTGGGTTACACATGCACAATCCTTCATGGATTGTATAAGGGCGTCCAAAGGGGTTTATAAAGGTCTTGCGCCTACTCCACAATCTCCACCCATGGCCTTAAGGTGCTATGTTGGATGCCTAGATTCTTGCACATAATTTGCACAATGAATTTGTCTAAATGTGAACTTGAATTTTGAGTGGGCAAACTTGGTCCAAATAATGCTATAACCGAATTATAAAATGCAGCAATATCATGAAACTTATTGGACTGGACATTATGGTAAATATGATTACAATGGATGAAACATTATCTTGAAATAGGCGGACACATTCCATACCAGTTGGACCGAATTTTAAAATGCAGTAATATCACAAAACGTATTGGACCGGACCCGTGTTAGTGTTATCCAAGGCGAAAAGTGCATAAAAGCTCTAAGGTCTATTGGGGCTTTAAGCGCAAAGTGCAAATTAAGTGTGGGCTTTAAGGAAGAAAGGCGCAAATAGAGTAAAACTACAAATATGTATGTGTAGTCCAAGACTAATATATATAAGCATGAATACCAAATATATGGACAAAAAAGTTGAAGCAAATTTACGATAAAGTGAAATATCAATTGTTTAGTGCTACCATTTCAGGATTACGCTTATTGGCGAGGAAAAGAATGCCTTAGTGCCTTGATGAAAACACTGAAGCGCCCGTTAAGCGAGGCGAAGCGCTCAACGTGTATTAAGCCTCGCTTTGGGCTTAAGCGCGCGTTTGATAACATTGGACTGGACATTATGGTAAATATGATTACGACACCAAGCATTGGCGAAACTTTATCTTGAAATAGGCGGACACATTCCGTGTTTGTCAGACCGCTAAACTGCACCTTAGTACGCCCCCTACCCCCCCCCCCCCCCCCAAATCCCATAATTTATTCCAGTAACTACCTCTTGTCTCTAGCTTATGCACCCCGATCCAACTAGAAATCTTGTAGCATTGCTCTATGTGCCTGGTAGCTAATATTCGCGTTGCATGATAATTAATTCGTCCTAACTAGTTGTGCTTTGCCAGCAACACTCTTTCTGTTTAAATTATTTGATTTTCTTTTACTTAAGTAAAATGGAAGCGAAAGAGTTCAACTGTTCTAGTGTAGAAAGGAAAAAGAAATAGTGCTCTAATGAAAATGAAATTTTTAATGAGCATTGAGAATACTTTGCTTTTAAATAAAAGGAAAAAAAATGATTTAAGGATGCTTAAATGGTTTCAGTTCCTAAACTAAAGAAACAAAATTGTTTAAAATCAAAGTAAATACAAGTGATAACTGAGATATGCACGAGTAATTATTCGGTATAGATATACTAAACCTTAAGTAAGTTTTTCGTATATTCTTAAATATCACGAACCCATTCCGCACAAGTACGTCAAGGCAAATGAAGATTACATGTAACATATTTATGAGGACAGAGAAAGAGAAAATTATGGGCGTGATTGATAGCAATAGATAAAGGGAGTAAGACATGGCGATTAGAAATTGCGAAGTAACTTAAGACTATTGACAGATTAAAAATGGAGAGCAAGGAAGAATAGAGAATATGTGTCGGATAGGGAGCCTTGAAACAACGGCAAAGCTGTCTCCATGTGACTTATAGGTCACGTGTTCGAGCCGTGGAAGCAACAATTGATGCTTGCGTCAGGATAAGCTGTCTATATCACACTCCCTAGGTGCGGCCCTTCCCCGGACCCTGCGTGAACGTGGGATGCTTTTTGCACTGGGCTGCCCTTTTTCCTCTTTAGAAATCTTTGTAGTTTGTCCACGTGAGCATTCTGGTAGATAGTTACTGAAAAGTTTTTTTTGTATTATATTTGATTCTCCTGTGGACAAGGTATTGGTAATTTTGTTGTGTTAACGGTTAAGTGAGGGAAAAAGGTTTCTCAGAGAAATGCAAAGTAGAATGCTTTCTACTTAGGGAAAAGGGTAAAATTTGCCCTTGTACTATCCGAAATTGAGCAACTTTGTCCTCCATTAACTTTTGGTCTCATATTACCCTGGCCATTAGGAAAAGGTCTCATTTTTGTTCTTGACCCCTAATGGAGCTCCAAGCAGGTGGTAATTTTAAACCATAGTCAAGTCGGTAATTTTGGACCTTTTTTTCGGAGGATTTCAACGCGTGGAGTCCACTCAGTACGAGACTATTTGCTAACGGCAATGGTATGAATGGGCCAAAGTATGGTGGATGGAAAATTGAGCAATTTCGGATAGTATAGGAGCAAATTTTGACATTTTCCCTTATGCTTATGGATATCAAACCTTCTGCTTATAAGCATTACAACTATATCGTATATCGCGCCATTATATCATATAAGCATCGCTATTCAATAACAACAATTATTACCACGTCTCAATTCCAAACAAGCTTTGCTTAAATTAGTAAAATATATATGATTTTGAACATTTTCAACATTATTGGCATACATCTCTGATCTAGATTGCAACTGCAGCGGACTGGAGTTATTCTCATGCAATTTTGAATCAAGATCACTTCAATTGGCAGAGACTAAGAAATTGAATGTGAGCTGGTATGTCTATACTCATGAGAGTAGATTGGTGCTCCTTGCCTCGGGAATGCAGTGCAAGAGCTTTACAGGATATCAGGTTTATTTATAGTCTGTCGTGCCTTTTCTGTTTAGATCTCTAGATTGTTGGGATGAAAATACCTTACATCACTTTGCAGAATTCAGCATGATTGTTGACGATACATGATAAATTAAATGAAGCAACAGTTAAAAAGTCTCTTGATAGTAAACATAAACAGAGTTTTTTTTTGCTTTGGTTGGTATAATAATCTCTAGATCCAAATTATAGTGGGGTTGAATAGTTTACCAACCTAGTCTTTAAGGTTTCTCATGATTGGTGGTTTCAAGCTTAAGCTTCAGAGCTGAAGTATATGAAGCTTCACTGGTAGGAAAGCACTATCTGTTCTCTAAGGAAGAAATATCCATGTCTTCACCTTTCAGGATCATTACTGGTTATTCAGATTTTCTGATAAGCCCGCTTTTAGCTGAATTCTTTTTTTAGAAGTGAGATGTTTTCGTTTACTCGGCATATCATTGTCCTATTATGCCTTGTATGATTAAAATAGAGGCAATCCTTTGTATTCAGAATTCGTGAGATGTGTGATTCATCACGGAAATCCTTTTGATTTAGATAGTTTGACATCAGTTTTGATTCTGTTTTATAGATTTCATCAGTGGGAATAGTCCGATTGCCGAGGTTTGACATGGCAATGGCAAAATCTGACGCAAATAATAAGCCTGTCCTTGCCACAGAAGACATTCACATCGTCACAGTGTAAGAGCTTTTCCTGTTTTCTTTCCTTAAGTGAGATCTTTCACCTAATCTTCTTCATTAAGTAGATTTTTCACCTAAATTAAGATGTGTTTCCCTGTTAATTCGCAGTTATGGTAGGATTTACTGCCTGCAACTTGATAGAATAGCAATGCAGCTCCATTGTTACAGATTTTATCGGGATGCCGTTATACAACAGGTAAGCTATTACCAACACCAAGATATACGTATATTTACACAATGACGTCATATCATTCTTGACCCTTGAGATTTAGAAATTACATTGAAGTAGTAGTGGCTATAAAGATAGATTAAGAGAAAACTAGTGCTCTATGATTATGGTATCTGATTGTTTTAATACTTATAAAAAAGGGTACTGATGATTCTAATTGTCTAAGAGACAGTGTTGTAGCTTCTCAAAATAGCAGAAAGGTCTAAATTTGAATATGCTTCTTATAACTTATGGATAAATAAGCTTATACACCGATCAAAAAGAAGGGAAAAAACACTTATACACCGATCATTTGCTGGAAGCTATTTCCAATGAACTATCATATCTATTTTAAAAAGTTATATGGTAGTGAATATTGGGTTGCTAAAGTCCAATATATCCGCAATATAGTATGGCAGAGATGCGGATGCTAAGATGGATGGGCGGTCATACAAGATTAGATAAAATTAAAAATGATCAAATTCGCCAGAAGGTGCAAATAGCATGCATTAAGGATAAAATAAGAGAAGGTCGTTTGAGATGGTTTGGTCATGTCTTGCGTCGCATAACAGAAGCATTGGTCCGTAGGTGTGAAATTATGGTGAGTGAAGGTGTTAAAAATGGACGAGATAGACGTAAAATCACATGGAAGGAAGTTGTCTCGGAAGACCTACAAATCCTTGAAATCAATGCAGACTTAGCTAAAGATAGTGTACAATGGAAAAAAAAGATCCATATAGGTTATAATTACTAGATAGGAATAGGCTTTACATTTGTTAAAGAACTTTTATTGTTCTTATATATATATATATTCCCAACTATTATTTTATTTTGGCATGACGATCATATGAGTTGAGCTTAAAGAAAGAATTGAGGATTCATATCGCTGACCCTAACTTTGTTTGGGACTGAGTACTAGTTGTAATTGTTGCTGTGTCAAGAGGATTAAATTTTTTTCCTTCAATAATGTTAGCTGGCAAACTGCGTAAGGGAGTTTGAACCAACTAGCTATAAGTATAAGTTATTTAGTCAAAGGTCTTCAACACGAATCGATGGACAAAAAAGTCAAATTTGGACAGGGGCGGATTTAGCCCAAAATAAAGGTGCACGTAACCCATGCTTTCACCGTCAAACTAGGTATTTTATGTATATATTTCCTCAAATTTATCTAATATTATCTACTGGCGCCCATGCTCCGAGAAGGTTCAATGGTGCACTTGGTTGAAGGTTAAGTTATTTACTCAAAGGAATAGGGATCGATTCCCCCTTAATATTTTTTTCTCTCTCATTTCTTTAGTGGTGCACCCATATTTTAGAAATCTTAGATCCGCCTCTTTATTAGGAGACCCTAGTTGCTCAAATGAGGCTGAGTTTAGTGGGCATTTTCTTGATTAGAAGGCAATAGTTTCGGTTGATTGTGAATAGGTCACCCAAAACTATGGTTATCCCGTAGTTAGAGAAATCAAGAAGTCAAGTAGGAATTGTATATCATTATCAATGCGACTGGGTGTCCTTGAAAGTCTCAAGGGCTCTAAGAAAAACTGCTCTCGTGTATTCTCAAGCTTTCTACTTCCTTCAACAGCTTATTTGTGATGAAGTTATGATTGTCCCAATATAAAATGGGATACAAAAAGTAGAAAATCTCACACAAAAATGTGGTTTTCTTCAAAGACTATCTAGTCAGAATCATAGGTGCTCCAAAATTCACAAAATATATTACTAAATGGGCTAAGTTATTGTGATTACTGTGTCTTTCCTTCCAGATAGTCCTCACGAGTCCGTACGGGTCTACTTCCTGTGCTCTATTCCTCCTAAGAGTCCAGCTTGAGCAAATCTTTTACTGTGGTTGACATTGACATTCAGTTTCGAACAAGTTTCATACTATGCTCCATAACTAGTGTGGTACCTGATAGTGAAGCAACATATAGTTCAATTTTATCCTGATAGCTAGCTCATGATTTTTTTTTTAAAAAAACAAACCTCATGAAAGACCAGCTTATGTGAACTCTTTTCCTCTTTCTCAAGTTCGCAGTTGTTACATGCTGGTAGCTATATAAAAGAACATACTTCTTTTAGGTGTTCTTAGAGCCACTCCGAACAATGGGGGAAAGCCTTGGTTTTCCTCACCAGCAGCTTAGGATAGAAAAGACTTCAGCGTGAATAGCTCTTTGCTATATTCCCTTCCATGTCCGGATCCATGAATGATCATTTTTTCCTTAAAATGATTTGAGGAGATTTGGACTCTTCTATTTGCCAATCTTGCGACTTTTCTCTAGGTCTTAGGTTCCATAGCATCTATCATCTCTCACATTTTAGTTTCTTGGAAGTACAAGGATGGTCTCCCCCCCCCCTACCCCCCCCCCCCCCGCGCCAAATTCCTTAACTCCCACCTTGATAATGACTCTTTTGTTTGGTTCATTCATCCTTATTGTCAAAGGTGCGCTTAAACCCTGAAGCAAGCGAAAAACATGTTGAGCGCTTCGCCTCACTTAGCCAGCGCTTCAGTGTCGTAATCTACGCTCTAAGGCATAAGTTTTCTTGCCAACGAGTGTAATCCTAAAGAGGTGACACTAAACAATTAATATTTTACTTTATCGTAATTTTTTTTTCAATTTCTTTGTACATACTTGTTATTCTTGCTTATAATTATTAATCTTGGACTACACATATATATTTTGTATTTTTTTTCTCCATTTGCGCCTTTTTTCAGTAAAGCCCACGCTTTATTTGCGCTTTGCGCTTAAAGCCCCAATGGACCTTAGAGCTTTTTTATGCTTTTCGCCTCTTTGATAACACTGCGATCCCCCTCACGTTTCATGTAATGATTTTAATATCCATTAACTACTATTTTTCCTTTCCCCCATCCTTAATCCCTCCCTCCTTCTTTCCCCTCCTTTTGTCCCTAAACCTTGTCTTATACACCATAATGTTCCCCCCTCCCTTCATGTCTTCTAGTCAACTCCCGCTCTGTTGCTATCTCCTATTCGCCACTACCTCCTTTGGGTCATATTCAATGTCAAGTAGAAGTTGTATGGCCCTATCCTCCTTGCCCTCAAAAGTAAACAACAACAACGAGCCTAGTATTTCCGACAAGTGGGGTATGGGGAGGGTGAGATGTACGCAGCCTTATTCCTACCCTTGAAGGACAGAGAGGTTGTTTCCAATAGACCCTCAAAAGTAACACCCAAAAATTCCCCAAAGTTGAGGTATTTGTTCCCTCGCCAATTTGAACAATCTCCTTCCACCTTTGAAGATTGCTAAGAGTGGATATTCTCCTCCACTTCCACATTTTCTCCTCTAAGATTACCCATGTACTCAACCAATTGATCCTTTACCAAACCACTTCCAATGCTCACCTCCACCCAATTGAAAATTCTCCCTCACTGCCCAAGACCACGTAGATAACCCCCCGCCCCCTACGTCTTCCTTCAACACATTCTGTTTTAATGGTCTCACTGAAGAACCCACGTTGTTTGGGGCCACTGGGACTTGGCAGCAAACCATTAGTGACGCGGCAATATCCTTCGGAGGCCGGTTTTGCGAGATTAGAGGCCAACGAGGAAGGATCTTTAAATTTTAGAGTCTACCCACAGCTGTCCTCCACCTTTCTCCCCCAGTTAAACTGTTTTGCATCGGTTTCTGCATGCTCCAAGCTTTAATTGACTCTCATGGAGACCTCCTATCCTTAATCTCCCCCTCCTTCCTTCCCCTTGATCCATCCTTAACCTCCCTTCTTTCCCCTGCGTTTGATATCAGGTTGATTTTGGTCCTTTAAACCATTTGGTTTTTGGGTATTGAGGCAGTTTTGGACTTAGTGAACTGATTCATCCTACTCAACCAACCCGGTTCCTTTATCCGAGGGCACTGTAGTCCTTTTTGAAATTGACTCCATCACCAATTTAACTCTCTAACACCTCCTTTTTTGTGAATGCCTTTTGCAAAAACTGAAAAAGAATTTTAGTTTTTCAAAACAAATGCCACCTAAATTGAACTTGCTGGAAATTTTAATCCAAAGGAAATTGCTGGAATTTTTTTTCCAGAAAGTAGCCAAAAGATTTTGCACAATGGCCTGAATCGACCCTCGAGCTGCAGTATGGAAAAGACTGGAATGGCTAGAAAGTGAACGATTCCCATGGAAAGTCTACATTGGCGGAATAGGGTTCCAACCACCAGGAAGTTTAAAATTAAGTTGAAGTTGGAAGAGGAGTCCACCACCAAGAATCCAACAAAGTGGACTTGAAACTAATCGAGGCAGACTACACTCATTAGTCATTGCATAATGACAAAGTCTAGGAGTTTCTGGCGGTGCATGATGGCGCATGGAGGGTTTGGTAGCATTCTTGTGGGGGCCGGGGCGTGGAGGGTTTGACTGAAGCCCTAATCTAACATCTCTCATGCCTTCTCAAACTTTCTAGTTTTGTCTTTAGCTTATTCTCTAAATTTTCTGACCAGATCATTTGGCTCTTCCCATCCGCTCTTGATCTGACGTTAAAAATGCTAGTACATTAATTTTCTATAATCTGTATAGATTTGTGTGTGTTGCTCCTAATTTGATTTTTACTAGTGTTGCTGAACTAGTTCTTAGGAATGAACAACATTCAGGTGACCAACTGCATCAGAACCAAGTGTAGGCAGAAATGTCTCTTTTAAACATTTCTGAGAGGAATATGGTGTATCTGATATTCATATGACATTCTATTTTTTCATCCCCTTTTTTGGTTTTTTTTGATGAAGTAATGTATTGAATTAAAGGCATCAAGAAGATGCAAGAGATTACAGTAGAGAGCTTGGTTAACTCGTTAGGACAAAAAAACTATTCTAGAGCCTTAAGTTAACCAAGGGCAAAAATCAGTGGTCACTAAACCATTGAGAGAGAGCTAATGAAGTCTAAGAGGGGGATGATATCATTTACAGGGGAGAGATTACTCCAACTAAAAAGATTAATTAGACATTTAGACTTCAAGTGTCCGTTGGATGTTGAAATGCCATCAAAACATCTACGATTCCTCTCTGTCCATAGACACCAAAAAATACAGAATGGGATCATTTGCCAGATCTTTTTGATGGATCTATCAACTTTCCATAGGCTCCAGCTAAGAACTGCATCCCTCATGTTCTGTGGCACTGCCCAGTTGAAGCCAAAAAGTGCTAAGAACATGTTCCAAAGGTCTGATGCCACAGCACACTGTAGAAACAAGTGTTTAACCGACTCAGTGTTGAGCTTGCACATGTAGCACCTATTTGCCAACTGAAAATTCCTTCTGCTAAGGTTGTCCGGGTCAAAATAGCTTCATAGAGGGTTGTCCAGGAGAAACACTTGACTTTTGTGGGCAGTCTTGTCTTCCAAATCAGCTTCCATGGCCAAAGCTCAATCATGTCATTAGATGCACTTAGTTTGCTATAACCGGCCTTTACAGTGTAGTTACCTCTTACGGAGTTACCCCACCTTAAGCTGTCTGGGACTTGAGAGTCCCCTTTGGCTTCTTCAAGAGTTCTGTAAAGATCAAGTAGCTGGTTTAGTTCCCAATCCTGCATATTTCTTCTGAAGTGAAGATCCCAGGTGTTCCCTGCTCTATTTTGGGCTATGGAAGAGTTGGTGTCTGAGGCAATCCGTTATAGGTCGGGATGAGAGTCTTTTAAAGCTTGGTTGTTGAGCCATCTATCCTTCCAGAATTTAATGTTGTTGCCATTCCCAGCCTTATAGGACACTTCTTGAAAGAATGCTTCTTGAAGGTTGTTGATATGCTTCCACGGGCCAACTCAATGTTGGGCTCTATTTTGCTTGGTGCACCACCTGTTTTGCACCCCATATTTTGCATTTACTACCTCTTTCCATATGCTTGTTGATTCTTGAGCATATCTCCACCACCACTTCATGAGCAGGCTCTTGTTATGCTTGGCCAAATCTTTGATTCCCAGACCACCTTGATTTTTTGGCATGATCACTGTTGGCCACTTCACTAGATGGAATTTGTGGCCTTCACTATTTCCTTCCCATTGGAATGATCTCCTAATTTTGTCCAATTGTTTTTGCACCTTGTTTGGCATGGGAAAAGGGACATAATGTAGGCGGGGATACTAACCCTCAGGGGTTGGCCTGGTGGCAATTGACTTGAGCCTTGGGGTTTGCTCCCTTTCAAGGTCTCAAGTTCGAAACCCACTGGGTGCAAACAATTTCTGAGGGCCATCGGACTGGGTAAAATCTGAATTAACCGTGGTGCACTTGCGGGAAACTCCTTGCCGAGGGCCTGTGCACCCCCGGGATTAGTCGGGGCTCTAAGAGACTCGGACACCCGGTGCAAATCAAAAAAAAAAAAAAAAAGTAGGCGGGGATACTATCTATAACACTGCTGATTAGAGTCAGTCTACCACCCATAGAAAGATACTGCATTTTCCATGTTGCCAATTTTTTCTCCACTCTCTCAATTACTCCATTCCATATCTCTGTTGCCTTGTACTTAGCTCCTAGAGGGAGTCCTAAGTAGGTTGTAGGAAGGGAGCCAATACTGCAGCCCATTAGATTAGCCAGCTCCTCCAGATTTGGAACTTCATTCACTGGGTAAATCATGCTCTTCAACATATTGATGTGCAGTCCTGAGATAGCTTCGAATAGGAGTAGTGTCAGGTTGAGGAATTGCACCTGAGATCTCTCTGCCCCACAAAAGATTAAGGTGTCATCTGCGTAGAGTAAGTGAGTGACTGTGACGGATGTGTCTGCATTAATTCCAACCCTGAACCCATCAATCCATTGCATTTGTTTTGCTTTATCTAGCATTTTACTCAGGCCCTCCATAGCTAGGATGAATAAGAAAGGTGACAGAGGGTCACCTTGTCTTATTCCTTTTTGAGGAGAGAAAAAGCCCACTGGAGATCTGTTCACTAAAACAGAGTACTTGACTAAAGTGATGCTGAATTTGATCCATCTGACCCATCTGTCCCCGAACCCCATAGCTTTCAACATTGAAAGAAGGTATGACCAGTTAACTTTGTCAAAAGCCTTCTCAACATCTAGCTTGCAAAGAATTCCGGGGATTCCTCTTTTCAGCCTCTCATCTAACATTTCATTAGCTACTAGAGAGGCGTCTGTGGTTTGTCTGTTCTTCAAGATAGCACTTTGCTCGCCCGAAACTAGCTTCCAATTACTTCTTCAGTCTCTCGGCTAAAGTTTTGGCAACAATTTTGTAAATGCTTCCAATGAGACTTATTGGTCTAAAGTCTCTGAGTTCTATTGCACCTTTCTTCTTGGGAATGAGAGCGATGAAAGAGGCATTGCATGATCTAACCATGAAGCAATGTTGATGGAAGTGGGAAAGAGCCCCCATAATTTCAGCTTTGATGAATGGCCATGATTGCTGGTAGAAGGTCATTGTGAAACCATCTGGACCTGGGCTTTTATCAGGTGCGCAGGAATTAATTGTTGCCAGTACTTCTTCCTCCTCAAAAGATCTTTCAAGCCATACTTTTTCAGCTGGTGATAAGCTGGCCAATCCTTCAAAGGTCACTGAAGGCCTCCATTGCTCATTCTCAGTGTATAACCCTTGAAAGAATCTTAAGATTTCATCTTTGATTTCATCACTGTCTTCAGTTAAATCATCCGCAATCAATAACTTGTCAATACAATTGTTTCTCCTATGAGAGTTGGCCATTTTTTGGAAAAACTTTGTATTCCTGTCTCCTTCCTTGAGCTACAAGCACCTTGATTTTTGTCTCCATGACACCTCCTCCGCCTTTGCCAACTTTTTTAAATCGAG
The DNA here is from genome assembly GCF_001879085.1 of Nicotiana attenuata. Taxonomy (NCBI): domain Eukaryota; kingdom Viridiplantae; phylum Streptophyta; class Magnoliopsida; order Solanales; family Solanaceae; genus Nicotiana; species Nicotiana attenuata. The sequence continues at coordinate 447,350 of NW_017670410.1, read as the reverse complement.
CTTTATGTGCATTGATTGTTCCTTTTCGGTCTGAGTCAAGAGTCTATTTTCTGAAATTTGTTCCAGCATAGTTAGCTCTTCCAAAAGCTTATTTCTTTGAGCTTCCAATTGGCCAAAGGTAGTTCTGTTCCATTCTGAGATGTCTTTTTTCAGCCTTCTCAATTTTTGCACCAGTATGAAGTCGGGGCTGCCCCTAATAGTGTAGCTGTTCCACCATTCTTCAACTTGAAACCACATGTTTCTTGAAGTAGGAGGGATTTGATTGCCAGTCACCACATTTCAATAGAAGAGGCCTATGGTCTGAATCAACTCTTGGTAGGGCCAATTGTTTGATCGCCTTAAAGTTATCATTCCACTCTGGTGATATTAAAAACCTATCAATTCTGGAAGCTTGCAAGGAGTCCTCTCCCCTGAACCATGTGAAATTGGCACCTTGAAGTGGCAAATCTATGATGCCTAGGTCTTGAATGATGTCAGAGAAAGATTTCATTGCCCTGGACCTGCTGATGCAGTTGTATCTTTCGCTTTCAAATCTACCAACATTGAAGTCCCCACCAATGACCCAATGATCCTCCCAAATGCTTCTAATAGCTGCAAGTTCATGCCAGAAGACCTCCCTTTCTAAATTGTTATGAGGACCATAGACTCCTGTGAAACACCATTTGAAATCATCCTGAACCATGTGAAATTGGCACCTTGAAGTGGCAAATCTATGATGCCTAGGTCTTGAATGATGTCAGAGAAAGATTTCATTGCGTTGGACCTGGTGATGCAGTTGTATCTTTCGCTTTCAAATCTACAAACATTGAAGTCCCCACCAATGACCCAATGATCCTCCCAAATGCCTCTAATAGCTGCAAGTTCATGCCAGAAGACCCTTTCTAAATTGTTATGAGGACCATAGACTCTTGTGAAACACCATTTGAAATCATCCTGTAAGCTTTCGAGCATACATGTAATTGTGTAATGACCTTGATAAACCCCCCTGTTGGACCATTGCCTTTTATCCCAAAGCACGATGATTCCTCCACTTCTCCCAGTGAGTTTAGAGCTGCCCAGTCGACCCATCTATTTCCCCATACTTGTCTGATCAAAAGTGGTGACCATTCTGCAATCTTTGTTTCTTGAAGACATACTATATCAGCCTTCCATTTGTGAATTAGAGACTTTATTGTACTCCTTTTTTCTGCTTCATTGAGACCCCGCACATTCCAGCTAAGGATTTTGATCTTCATCCAGAAAGAGCTTTGTAGTACCTGCTCCTTACCCCTTCTTTCGATCCGTCCGAATTCATTCCCCATTTTAGTCTTTCTAGCTCTAATTTTTGCTTTGGCTTGCCCTTCGCGCTGGCCTTGGTTAAGGCTTTCTGATTATTGATTTGCTCCAGTCTTTTTTGTTCCATTCGCAATACTATGCCCAGAATCTCGTGCTCAAACCCAGCAAAATGGATACCAAATGCCTTGCATGCTTTGACCATTACTGCTTTGGTCCATCTTGAAGTTTCGATGACTGCTGGGGAACTGATAGGCTGTGAACTGGTGGAACCCAGTTCATACCAAGGGAGGGAGAGAGTTTCACAAGAGGATGCTTCAGCTTCAGAGCTACTCACAGATTCGAATAGCTTTAGAGATGGCAGAGATGGTATAATTGACTTCAACAGTTCTGCCTCGTCATCTGCTTCTGATGCAGGTTCGCCTGTAAAGTCGCTGGCCATATTAGAATATTGAAGCCCTTCTATGGCTTCTAATTCTGCTGCAATTGGATCAAATTGATTGGAAGTAGATACTGGGCTATTTTTTTTAACACATGGATCCAGAAGGGGCCCAATTGCTCGCCATTTCCCTTTTGATTTTAATATGGGTTTTGGGCCTCTTCTGTAATAGACTTGGTCCATTTTGTGGCCCAACCTGTTTGAACCCTCTAAGCCAGACTTTGGTTTTTTAATTAGGGCTGGCCCACTCGGCGTGAAATCGAAAGAGGTCATGTGAACCCCATTTGAATTAAAGGGGCACAGACTCCTATGCTGCTTTGAATAAACTGATGGGTTAATAACCACTGGTTTCTCCAGTAACGTCTTCGATTGGCTTGAGGAGGCTGCTGCAGGCGGTGGTTCCACCCTTTTTCCCTTTTAATTGAGCAGTTTTTTCTTCACCCTCCACCACGATTCTTGTAAGTTGATCATCCAAAATTGAGATTTTAAATCTCTTTCCATCTAACACCAGATCCAACTCCTTGGGAGTGACTTTTATTTTGTTTTGAACACAAATTCTTGCCCAGTAAAAGTGTGTTCTGTTTTTAGTATCTTCATCTACATCAACATAGCCTCCACAGAGCTCACCAATTTGACGAAAAGAGTCTGTTGTCCAGCCGTGTAAAGGGATGCCAAAAGCTTTGACCCACCTTTCCCCTGCTTTATTTTCCATTGGTGACGACCCATATTCCGGCGACCACCATTCGAGGGATAGCCGTCTACCGTTCCAGTACCAGTCCCCCGCTTTGACTCTAGCAGCTTCTTGTTTTGAGGGCAATTCAAATAGGAATTTGTTGTGCGCAATCGGGGTGATTTTGAGGCCAGCCGTCACTTTCCACCTTGTGAGGAACCATTTCTGTATAGCTTCTGGATTGGGGCTTGAATTGAATGGGTCGTTGAAGCAGCCGACTAGACATTTTGCTAAGAAACCTTTTGTTCCACCTGAGGTTCTATCTTCCACCTGCTGTAAAGGCCATCTCGATATTTCAGCAGCAGCTTTGAAAGATTTCTTTTGTAAATCTGTGAATTTCTTGAATTTGTAATTTGATGCTTCCCCGGGAAAGTGTAAGATTTTCTCTGATATATCTCCCCAGCCTTTGTTATGGACCACCTGTGGGATGATAATTGCCCTTTTCCTTTCCCCTACCCAAACTTCAATTCTTAGATACCTGCCATAGCTGTTGTAGTTTTGGTATACTCTATAGACGTATGCTTGAATCTTCCTCCCCCATCTTCTGTATTACCATAACCACGCGATGCTTGCTGCATTTGATCACAGACCCATCTCAAATTATCCTCATCTATCTGGATTTGGCGTGTGAATCGTCGTCCACGTTCTATCCATACGAACCATCTGTCAGTTCCTTTGCAATCTTCAACGAGCTCAAAAGATTTGTCACCTGAAATGAAAAAGGATTTCCTCCCCATAGAGACCGGAGAGAGGACTCACCGGAAGGAGGAGATCAGAAAGAGAGAGATTGAGGTGGCACGAGTCCCAAGTCAGAGCTCATTTTGTGCTTTAATTTGGTTAAGTTCCTGGCTTTTCTAAAACATTTGTTTATGGACCACCTCTGGGATGGTAATTGCCCTTTTCCTTTCCCCTACCCAAACTTCAATTCTTAGATACCTGCCATAGCTGTTGTAGTTTTTTGGGTTTTGTTTAATTGAAATGATGTCTTGTGTTTAATTGCTTGTACTTCTAGTTCATCTCTAGAGCTTCTTGTCCTTAAAACATATATTGGTCTGCTTTTTGATTGTATTACTGAGAGGTTGGCTTTCTTCTAGAACTTGAGGTCAAATAAATGCATTAACGTAATGATATAGGTGAAAGTTACACTTTGGAGGATTTCATGTGGTATTTGCTCTGCTTGCATTTATATTGGCAGATACCAACTTTTATTTAATATTTGTCGGAAATAACTTTTCCTTCTCTGATGACTCCTAATTATACTTCCAGGGTTCTTTGCCAGTTTATTCCAATAAGATAGCTGTCAGTGTGGTAGACAATGTACTGCTTGTTCACCAAGTGGATGCGAAGGTGGTTATTATGTATGATATATTTGCAGATTCTCGAGCACCTATATCTGCTCCACTTCCATTATTAGTTAGAGGTTTCTCTAGAGCAAATGCTGCAGCCTCTCAATTGATGTGCCAAAATGATGAAGGTCCGGCGGGAAAGGACTCAAATCATGGTGAAACAGTCATCTATGCAGACGAGTGGGTATTTCTCGTTCCAGACCTTATATGTGATATTGCTAATGGAGTTTTGTGGAAGATCCATTTAGATCTGGAGGTAAATTCTGAATCTCTGATTGCTAGTCAATATCACGATACGGAAGTTACTGTACTACTGTCTTTATCTTTTGCAGGCCATTTCTGCTAGCAGCTCAGAAGTGCAAACAATCCTTGAATTTTTGCAGAGGAGGAAATTGGAAGCAAATAAGGTCTCATCTTTCGGTTCTAATTTCTTTTAATGCAGCTGCTGCTTGCGCATTTACAAATGTTGATTTTTCCTGTTTTATGCATGAACATGTTGTGTTGCAAAAAATAATGGACGATTTGCTCTGGTTTATTTGTTGGGATAGAAGCAGTTTCCATCGCGACATTAATATTTTTGTATCAATAGCACCTCCCAGAAATGTCTGTTGAATATTTTGCACTAAGTTAATATTTTCACCATCTGAAATTGTCTGTTTCAGGCTAAACAGTTGTGTTTGGCAATTGCTCGGACAATTATTCTCGAACGAAGACCTGTGCCCATGGTAGCGAGGGCAATAGACGTCTTAGTGAATTTTTTCTCTCTTTCAATAAAAACTGGAATATATCAGGCAGGGTCAAAAGTGGAGAGAAGTTCAACAGCCAGTGGTTCTAATGTTAATAGTGCTGTTGGTGAATCCATCGATCAAGCAGATGCATCTGAAAAGTCACTAAAACAAGAAAGCGCTAGTGGCATGCACGACAAGTCTATTGTCAATTCCTCTTCCTTTACGTCGGACACTGAGGACAATGTTAGCTTTGCACCAAATAGAGGCAAATCTAAAAATGTCCATTTGTCTAGTAGTAAACAAGATGGAGGTTACTTGGTGGGCACAGATATATCTGGTGTTGAAGCTCAGCCTTCTGTTATACGACCTCAAGCTCCTGGACCAGGTAGCACTCCCCTAAGAACTGATGAGCAGCAGGAGTCTCTGGTAACTTCTGCTGCAATATCCCCTGATGATCTGTGCAGCTTTGTGTTTGCTCCTGTAGAAGAAGAAATAGCCGGGGATTCGTCTTACTTGGTTGCTGTCATTGTTGAGTTCCTACGCAGGTACACTCTCTCGGAGCTATCTCATAAATAAGTAACTGCCATGATGCCATCGTTATCTAATCACATTTAGAAAGAAAGAAAAAATTTGAATATTACATTCACTAATATAGGATGCAATAATTCTGCTGTTAATAAAAGATAGTTCGTCTGTGAGGATCCATTTTTGACCCCGAAAAAAATATACAAGACTTTTTCAATGGAAGTTTTGAGTCAAACCAATCTTACCTCAACAGTAGGTCACAGGTATTTAAATGATATCACTTCTTCCCCTTGCTCCCTTTCTTATACGTTATTATCCTTTTTAAAAAGTTACCTACATTATATCCATATTGTTATAATCAAAAAAGTTTATAATTTATTCCAGTTCATGTATTTGTTTAAAAGAAAAGTTACTATCTGTTTTCTTTTTATTTTTCTTTTTATGTTGTTTTATGTTAGAAATTTACTATTAGTCTAATGGTTGTTCAGGAATATTGTTACAATGCTAACATGATCTAGATGAACTAGTAATGTGGATGTTTGATTGATAGTCTTAAAAAATAAATGATTGCCAATTAGTTTTTAGTATCGTTAAAATATCCAATCCTTTTTGGATCCAAACACTGATTGTTTTTCAGAAAATTTTCCGAAAGAAAACTTATTAAGAAAATTTACCACCAAACTGTTCAAACCCCATCCAAAATTTCTCCTAAAATATAGGACTCACCTTGTCTATAACTAAATCCTCATCCGTCTGAACTGCTACAGTTTTACCATGTTCTTACTGCTGGTAAAAGGACAAAAAGTTGCTTGTTCTTCTTTCTGACCAGTTATCTTCTTTTGATGCATAAACTGTTCTTCTGTATCTTATAGATCATGTATCCATTCTTTCAGTGCTAACCTGGAAAGGTTGAAAGTGCCTCCGAATATTTATATATTGATGATACAGCTGCTAGCACGGAACGAAAATTATGCGGAACTTGGATTGTTGATCATGAATAAGGTTAGCAAATTGTGGTAGTCTATATTTTAAGAAATGCCAAGAGTTTGTGATAAACACTTTATATGAGCCCTAAACTTGTGTTTATTGTGTTTCAGATAATTGAGCCCTCAAAAGAAGTTGCAATGCAATTATTGGCGTCAGGCAGGCAGAATTTTCAAACAAAGAAGTTGGGCCTGGATATGCTCAGAGAGCTCACATTACACCATGACTATGTGTTGCTACTTGTTCAAGATGGATACTATCTTGAAGCTTTACGTTATGCCCGGAAAACTAAGGTATTCTTAAGTTTCCGTGCATCCGCTAATTCCAAAACCTAACTATCAATCTTGTCAAAGAACTAGAATAATAAAGATAAAAAAGAACCTTGAGTTCAGCTCTTTTATATGTGCATGCTAAGTTTACATGTGCGAAAGCCTGAAGGTTTCATTCTTGTAAGTCTTCTGTACTTGATGCCAATGTTGGATTTGGGATTGGTTTGTTGAGATTAGCACTACACCTGCCTGACCACTTCAACAGTACTTTACATCTATTGATTACACTGTTTCACTAATGTGCCAATATTATTTGGTTTCTGGCTGGGCTTTATCTTCCGTTTCTGTTGTGATTTTACTCTATACAAAACTTGAGAAAAAAATTCTTGTACGACTGAGGATTCTGACATAATTGAGTTTTATTCAGGTGAATACTGTTCAGCCTTCATTGTTTCTTGAAGCAGCTTATGCTTCTAATGACTCGCAACACCTGGCTGCAGTTCTTAGATTTTTCTCAGACTTCATTCCTGGGTTCAATAGCACTACTGACCACCAAAAATATAGCCGTTGTCTTGCTGAGATAAATTCAGTGGTTACTGCTTGAGGCCACCTTGACATAAATCAAAAAGTTGAACGCTTTGTTCCCCCATGAAGACCAACCTTTTGTTCAGTGTCCAAAAGTTTTGAAAGATGACCCTTGTGACTTCATGCAAGCACAGTAGAACCAGATAATGCAGGTAAATTTGTGCTAAACAGACATAAATAAGCTATAGGGTTTTTGAGGAAACTTGGAACATGTGTTGATTAATAAGACAGGAATGTAGTAATTTACTCCTTTTTTTTTTTTTTACTTTTGAATTTTTAAGTTTTAGATTCTTTACCCTTTCGTCGGATGTTTTGGGTAGAGGATGGGGAAGGGTACACATGTACTGTTGTGATGAAGAAAATGACTTACATGTTTTATACACTAATTCCATATTAGATGTGAAATTGACCTAATTGCTCGTGAACTCCCAGCAATAGTAAAGTGACCTTTTAACAACTTGTCTTTGTCAACAAATTTTGTACAATCGTCTTTTGGTGTTGTAGGTCTATGGCTGCAGTGGAGGTGATATTTTCTTTTTTCTTTTTTCTTTTTTGTTTAGTCACTCGATATTCGCCGAGTAGGTCCATGGAGTGAAAATAGCATGGGTTGGCCAGTTTTTCGGATTGATAATTGAAAAATAGCCAGCATTTGCAAAGTCCTAAATAAATAGCTGCTTTTTTATGCAGAGATAAAATCTAGATAAAAATACCCTAGCTGAAACACGAAAAGTTCCAGCACAATATGATGGATTATGGAGCTCCACTGCGTATAAACTTTCAGCATATTGTGTTGGAACTCATCACATTATATATATATATATATAATCGAATTTTATTATATTATGCTGGAAAATTTTCAGATTTTTAAGGTGTTTCTGTTTGGATTTTATTTTTACATGAAAAGTGGCTAAATTTTAATTATTTTTGAAATTATGGCTAATTTTCAATTAGCAATTGTAGATCAGGTTATTTCTGATTTTTCCCCGTCCATGGAGGGGTTAAAGTTCTCCTTACCATCACTCATGACTTTGTATAGACTTATCATATTTACCTCAAGTCTCATAGGAATTATACATATTTTACCTATGCAATCGCCAAGTAGGCCTAAAGGAAGGAAGTCGTATACCCCCAGAGTTGCACACCGACAAATTTTCTGAAGTTCCATCTTCTTAGTCTATATAAAACTAAAAAAACAGAAATACTAATTAGAAGAAAGTATATGTTGGAAAACTTATTAGTAGAGAATTTAAAAACGAGTTCAAGTGATTTCCCTTTCAGTTCTGGAAAAGATGATAAATTATTAGTACAAATTTAAGATAGAAAAGTTTTTATTTGAAATTCTGGTATTCATAGTCTAGTGGTTCGATTGATTTCCTCACATCCTCTAACATTTAGGTGGGATAGAGATCATAATTCTTTATATTATCTTATAAAAATAAAAAATGGTTGGTAATATGGACTGATTTTTTTCCATCTAACACCAAAAAGAAACTTATACCAACTATTTGTACAGTGAGTAACATGGACTATTGAATTATGTGCCAGATTTAGCAAAAAGAAAAAAAGATCAAATCACAATACTTAAATAAAGAAAAATAATTTATTTCGGGAAAATGACATTGTATAGCCGCTCTCAAAATAATAACCAAATAAATATATATCTTTTGTATATATACATTTTGTATGTTATATACAAAAATTATATAAATTTTATACACTTTTTCGACTAACTAATGTAAATAGTTTCTGATTTTGATTGTACAGCAGCTTTCTGCCTTTCTCTTTATTTAATTTTTCTTTTGGGTGGTTTGGGTTGTGGGGAGGGGGGGGGGGGGGGTGGTTTAAAATTTTAATAGTATCTTAGTGTGATGTAATTGGACTTATTATGGAAAGTATATTAGAAGACAATTAGTGACCTTTATTAGTTAGCTGATACTGACATCAACATCTAGGCCTTTTGGTGAGATACTTTAATCATGCAACTCTAATATTTTATATTTATTATTTTCCTTTTGCTTTATAGTGATAAAGATACCAATTCAATAAAATAACGACGAACGAAAGCATTTGCTAATAAGATTGGAAATTTGGAATAGTGTAAATAATCAATACATGAAGCCATCCAGAATAAGCACAACAAATTTGAAAAAATATTAGCGATGGGACAAAGAAAAATATTTATTTTAAGAACATATGTATTTACGTGGTCACGCGGTCAACAAAGTGCAACAAACATGAAAATTACAGTGTCAAATTCCAACAATGACAAAACATAGGGTGATTTTTTTTTTCACGTGCCTAAAGTGTGGTGTATAGTGTTACCTAATACATGTACTAATGGAGATAATAAGAACTAAGTGGAATAATCGAGTTTTTCGCCGATACCATTGCGGTAAAAAATATATAAAACCTCAAATTTCACGATTGACGTTTTATTTTTATTGTTTTTATTTTTGTACAATTATTGAAAGAATTAGAGAAAGAACAAAAAAAGAAAAAGCCTGTTTGTTAAGACATATGAGTGGTCATTTTCAATAAATATATTAGGTTAATAATAAGGTTTGGTATGATAATAGTTGGTAAGTCAGTTGTCTGTATGAATAATGGTGGAGCCAAAGGTTACAACCTATATCTTCCAACTTCTATTTTTGTTGGATAATTAGAAAGAAACAGAATGATGCTGGCAGCCTAATATTATTTTTGGCATATTAGATCATTTTGAAAATAAAATGTTTTTCTTTTTTTTCCATTTCTTGTTAGGTATACACATACCGCACCAAAATTCTTAGCAGATACCATTGAATATTACGTTTTATGTTAAATAACTTTTGGAATTTTCTCTTTGAGAGTTGATTATGAGAAAGAAAAATAAAATATATTACCAACATTCGTTGGTGCATAAAATTATATGCTGTGAGGGAATAAACTAATCGAGAGAAATTATATATNATATATATATATATATATATATATATTTCATTGTTCTTTTTATTTTTATAGATAATACTGCAGTTGCTGAACATAATAATCATTGACCAAGTTAGAGGGGGAATAATTATATGGAGTTTTCTCGAGGAAAAAATTTAGAATTTTAAATAACTTTTTGGAGTAGTTTATTTTTCCAAGGACTTTTTCTGAAGGGCTTCGAAAAAATTGGCAGTTTCAATATACACGTGTAAAGGTACAAATACAGTAATACTACCCCAAAAATAATCATTGATTCCTACAAACAATCTTTAATTCATTTGTTTAATTTTTTTAAGGCAAAAGGAATCCATTTTGATACAATAATCTATAATGAGTGGTTGGTTTGACAGCCTTTTTCTCCCTTTTGGGTGAGTTTATCTTTTGGTCCCAAAGAAACTAAAAGGCAAAGTTGTAAGAGTATATTTTATAATTTATCCAAGATTAGTCCTTAAAAAAAAATAGATAATTACATATAGAACTGTACGCCTTCTACGTATATAGGGTTTTACGTTTGACTTTCATATATTTATTATTATTCCTTAAAAAAAAAAGATTAATCATTGAGTGTTCTTTCACATGGACATGCTACTTTTCAACCCAAAAAAAAATTAGTAGGGCATGCAACTTTAAGCACAACTACAAGACAGACTTTTGTTAAATTAGTTTGGAAATTAGAAAAAGTAAAAAAAAAAAAATTAATTATCCAAAATAGGAGCATGTACAATTTATGCAAGATGATTCAATATAGTATTCTGATTTCTGAAGTAGCTTTTGGATTTAGTTTTAAAAAGTTATTCAAAAGGTTTTTGGAGAACATATATATATATATATATATATATATATATATATATATATATATATATATATATATATATATATATATTTCATTGTTCTTTTTATTTTTATAGATAATACTGCAGTTGCTGAACANATATATATATATAAAAAATATTTTGAATCTCTTTGATACAGCCTAAAATTGTAGCATAGTGATCAAGGAAGTTCAAAACCTTTCTGAGATTGCTGGTTCTATTCCTGCTAGCCATATTCTCTTTTAATTGTTTTTGAACCCTTGGCAAAAATCCTGTCTCTGTTGCTAACGTAAAGCGAGGAGTTGAGCTTGAACTGGCGAACCAATGTCACTTTCGGAACCATACCTCCTACGGCTAACATGTGTCCGTTTGAATGACTTCTTAAGAAAATATGTTTTAACACAAATATATGTGTTTGTTTCAAGGTTTAATTATTTTTGTCAAGAACTTATTTTAGTTCACGTGAGGCTTGAAAATGAAATTTATATATGAACTCCATATTGTTGAGGTCAAAGGAAAAGAAGACAAATATACACGAAATTCCACGTCTATTTACCAAAACAGTAAAATAAATAAAAGCATTGGTACTAGTATGAAAAATGACAAAATTTCTGAACCTATAGTTGACTGCCACCTGTCTTGTTGAAGCTCCTTCAACTCTTGTTGGTTTTTTCTTGTGAAAACAAACCACAGGAATGAATAGTCTACATCCATGCTATGGTTGTGGAGTAAAAAGAAGGGAATAGTTATTTTATTTACTTTTATTTTTTTGTCTATTAGGAGTTGAAAGGTATGTATCAATGTGATGAAGTGTTCTAACTTATATGTCTAAGACAATAAAGACAATACTATATTCTTCTTAATAGACTTACATTTAGGAAAGTGATTAATTTTTACTTTTTCTGTAAATACATAGTCCTAGTTTACCACATATGCACTCATGTGGAGCTACAGTTTTAGTACATAGGACCAATTGACTTTCCGCTATAAATCTAAACGTTTCACAACACATCACATGGAACATGAAAGAAACAAAATTGTTCTAATACTTATGTATATATATTTCTAATAAGAATTATCTCCAAGAAATGTGGAGAAGCTAAAAATAAAGGTGTCAATGTGTCGGGCCGATCCGAGCCAATCCTGGAAAAAAAGCCCGGCCGGTCTCGAAATCTGTCCATTACCGGGTTGATCTTACCAGGATCAACTGATCCCGATCTTTTAGGTGCTAAATCTGGCCTGGAATGGGTCGGGTTTGGAAAAAACACATATATATATTGTTATAAAGTTCATAAATATAATAAAATGTAATTTTAATTTGAATGTTATGAAACTTCTAACTTATAAATAAACAAATTAAACATCAAACTTCAATGAATAAAGTATTGAAAACTTAAAGTCTTAAATAATAATTTTAATTTATATTAAGTAAACTTAAAACGTAACCACTAAGGGGCCGATTGGTAGGGCGTATAAGAATAGTGCTGGATAAGGTGTATTACTAATGCAAGAATAACAATGCATGAGTTAGTAATGCAAGCATTAGTTATGCATAGATTATTTCTTATCCACTGTTTAGTGTGGTATATTAAAAATTAAAATGCATTGCATAATTTTTAAGAACATTAGTTGTTTACAAAAATGCCATCTATATTCTTTAGCTTTAAGGGACTTTAAAGACAATTTTGTCTTTAACCATGCTAGTGCATGTATTAATAGCCTTGGTATTGCTAATACCATGATTTGCTACGTATTAATTATACATATGATAATACCAAATAGGTTGTATAACTAACGACAGGCTGGAGGTCTGGAGACATGCCCTGGAGTCTAAGGATTTCAAGTTGAGCAGGACCAAGACAGAATACTTAGAGTGTAAGTTCAGCGGTGTTACCCAGGAAGCAGATGAGAATGTGAGGCTTGATACGCAAGTCATCCCCAGGAGAGAGAGTTTCAAGTATATGGGTTTATAATTTAGAATGATGGGGAGATTGATGAGGATGTCACACATCGTATTGGGGCAGAGTGGATGAAGTGGAGGCTCGCTTCCGGTGTGTTGTGCGATAAGAATGTGCCGTTGAGACTTAAGGGTAAGTTCTACAAGGTAGTGGTTAGACCGACTGGGGCAGAGTGTTGGCCAGTCAAAAACTACCACATCCAGTAGATGAAAGTAGCTGAAATGAGGATGTTAAGATGGATATGTGGGCATACTAGGTTAGATAGAATTAGGAATGAAGTTACTTGGGACAAGGTGGGAGTGGCCCTTGTAGAGGAAAAGATACGAGAGGCGAGGCTGAGATGGTTCGGGCATGTTAAGAGGAGAAGCACAAATGCCCCAGTCAGGAGGTGTGAGAGGTTGGCCTTGGGAGGTAAGAGGAAGGGTAGAGGTAGTCCAAAGAAGTCTTGGGGAGAGGTGATCAGGCGGGACATGGTGCAACTTGAGCTAACCGAGGACATAGCCCTGGATAGGAGGATGTGGAGGTTGAGGATTAGGGTAGTAGGTAGTCGTACGTTTTTCTTTGTCTTCATTAGTTCGTTAGTGTTAGTGTTAGTATGGTACCCTTTTATCCCGAGTTTGCTATTTTCGCATATCTTGTTCTGTTATTACTTGTCACTACTACTGCTTTAGTTTGCTATCAGTGCTCCTTTCATATTCTCTATTGCTCTCAGACCTCAGATTTAGTTTCGCTAAATAGATTGTCTTGCTATTACTTGCTATCGGTACTTCTTTTATATTCTTTACCGCTATCTTCAATTTAGTTTTCTAAATATATCGTCTTGCTATGAATTTCTATCAATGCTTCTTCCATCTTCTTTAGTCGAGGGTCTATCGGAAATAATCTCTCTTCCCTCCCAGGGTAGGGGTAAGACTGTGTGCATCCTACCGGCCCAGACCCACTTATGGGATTTCACTGAGTTGTTGTTGTTGTTGTTGTTGTATAACTAATACTTGCATTAGTAATAAATAGGCTGAAAAAAGGTACCAAACAAGGAAATAGTAATACCAAAAGCTAATGCATGCATTATTTTTTCTAATGCATCCTACCAAACGACCCCTAAGAATAATATTTGGATAAATACTTCAAAAGCTTAAAAGCCTTATATTTCACTAAAATAATGCCTTAAACATGAAAATCTTCTCATTTATAATTTACATGTTTTTCTTGCAAATTAAAGTTTATATTTTACAACAACTAAATAAAATTAAAAAAAGAGTACATTCAAATTTGGATATAGTCTTCAAAAGTTTTGCATCATCGTTTGTAGTTCTTTCATGTCAATATGAATTTCTTGGCAGCATCTTGAGTGTTTAATTTAGATGGTCAATCATTCCTTAATATATTTCCACGTTCCTCATCCTCCAATTTATCTACGTCTTCATGTTCTTAATTTTTTCGCTCCGATCTAATCTAATCTAATCTTTGGCATATACTAGAACTTTCAAAGCGTTGCTTCCCAATGAGTGACGGGTGTCTCCTAGCTACTGCCTTGCTTGGCTAAATGCACTTTCCGATGCAACGCTTGAAATTGGTATATTTAGCACATTCCGGGCCATTACCGAAGAACAGAAAACTGCTTTTTATTGTCCTTGTATCATGCCAATAGTTGCAATTTCTTTGTGTGGGGCTCCGTTTGCTTTGGCAAATAGAATTGGAGTTCATCAATATTCATGTTACTAGTTTGTGTAGAAGACAGTGTAGACCAAATTACAAAACCATCAACACCATCATCTTCCTCAATAATAGCATACGTAAAAGCAAAACTAGAAGAAAGATTTGGGTTAACATTTCCTATATCATAAGAAGCATTTCAATTTAATATGCATAATAACTACATAAATACTATAGATATTCGTCTAGTTTATTCGTATAAAAATACATATTTAGAGTTTCAGTGTCACGATCCTAATTTCCCATCTTAGGATGTCGTGATGGCACCTAGTCTCTAAGACTAGGTAAGCCTAACATTTAATAATAGATTAACAGAAATAACTAAACTGAGATATTAAAAATACAACCGATAAGCTCATATAAGTTTCCAAAATAGAACATCAACAACATAATTCCCAAAATTGGTGGAACTGAGTCATAAGCTTTACAGAATATTCTAAAACCTCTACTACAATACTGTCTGATAAAGAAAATAAAAGTAATGAGAAAATAACGGAAGGTGACTCCGAGGCCTGCGGACGTCGAGCAAGAATACCTTGAAGTATCCGGAAAGCATCTAATCAATCAATCACTAGCGTCCAGCACAGGCAGATGTACCTGGATCTACACAAAAAATATGCAGAAGCGTAGTATGAGTACACCACAACGGTACCCAGTAATTATCAAGTCTAACCTCGGTAGAATAGTGATGAGGCCAGGTCAAAATACCTAATAGGATAAAAGAGAACTAACAGAGTATATCACAGTCTAAATATGAAAGGTGGGGAAGTAATTGACAAGTAAACAGTTCAATAATATAAGCTAACAACGGAAGTTTAAGCGATAAAGGCAACAAAGAGTAAATACATGATGAACAACAAGGAAACAAATAAGGGTAATTTCAAATAAGGCAATGAAGAAACAACAAGAACTATTCAATCGACAAGCCTTTTAAAATAGAGTGCACAACAAGAAATCACAACCGAGGTACCGCCTCGTTTCCACATTTCACAATTTCAATCACAATTTTTTCTAATACCACCGCGTGAACCTTATATTTAGTTTTAAAAATCATTTTTGTGAAATAGCTACACGCGTTTTAGCCTTCCTTATCTCACTGCGTGGCTTCAAGTAGTTCCCCTACTAGCAACACGCATACCAAGCCCACATTATCTCACCGCATGCGTATCAACCCTTAGCCTTATATACCGCATGCGTATCAATATCATAACATAATCACAACTCGCACCACAAGTGCTCATATGCCACAACTTGCCAAAAGAATTAAAAATACCAGTGTTTCCACAATCAATAGCTCATGGCTCAACCACAATATGTACAAGAATCTCAACAATAACAAAATGAATGTGAATTGCTCAACGAGAAAGATATCTCAACAATTAACAACTTCACTTCAATGTGATAACGACTTTTATAACTTCAACACCAATAACTCAACAAGAAGATATTCCACGAAATAACAACTTCAAGTAAAAGTAATTTAACAATTAAAGAGGTAACAAGACAATAAAGAAGGCAATAGATTCAACTAAAGCATATCAGAGCAAAACAACAAGAGGTAGAACAAGTATAAACAATGTCGAATAATGCATGTAAGGGTAGATTAACACATGTAAGAGTAGATTAACAATCAGGGATATAGCATATTATGTCAATTCAATTAAAGGCATGTAAAGAGTCTAAATAACCTAAACCGGTCAAATACCACATTATCTCGTGTACCCACTCGTCGCCTTGAGTACACGGCTTTCACATAACATAAATAGCACAATCCACCCAAATCCTAAGGGACAGTTCCCCCCCC